>NC_088217.1:1106250-1460000 GCF_036934945.1 Oncorhynchus masou masou
TCCAGTTGATATTGAGATACACAGTCCTCTCATCTCTCTCTGAGGTGGATAATATAACATTCCAGTTGATATTGAGATACACAGTCCTCTCATCTCTCTCTGAGGTGGATAATATAACATTCCAGTTGATATTGAGATACACAGTCCTCTCATCTCTCTCTGAGGTGGATAATATAACATTCCAGTTGATATTGAGATACACAGTCCTCTCATCTCTCTCTGAGGTGGATAATATAACATTCCAGTTGATATTGAGATACACAGTCCTCTCATCTCTCTCTGAGGTGGATAATATAACATTCCAGTTGATATTGAGATACACAGTCCTCTCATCTCTCTCTGAGGTGGATAATATAACATTCCAGTTGATATTGAGATACACAGTCCTCTCATCTCTCTCTGAGGTGGATAATATAACATTCCAGTTGATATTGAGATACACAGTCTTCTCATCTCTCTCTGAGGTGGATAATATAACATTCCAGTTGATATTGAGATACACAGTCTTCTCATCTCTCTCTGAGGTGGATAATATAACATTCCAGTTGATATTGAGATACACAGTCCTCTCATCTCTCTCTGAGGTGGATAATATAACATTCCAGTTGATATTGAGATACACAGTCCTCTCATCTCTCTCTGAGGTGGATAATATAACATTCCAGTTGATATTGAGATACACAGTCCTCTCATCTCTCTCTGAGGTGGATAATATAACATTCCAGTTGATATTGAGATACACAGTCCTCTCATCTCTCTCTGAGGTGGATAATATAACATTCCAGTTGATATTGAGATACTCAGTCCTCTCATCTCTCTCTGAGGTGGATAATATAACATTCCAGTTGATATTGAGATACACAGTCCTCTCATCTCTCTCTGAGGTGGATAATATAACATTCCAGTTGATATTGAGATACACAGTCCTCTCATCTCTCTCTGAGGTGGATAATATAACATTCCAGTTGATATTGAGATACACAGTCCTCTCATCTCTCTCTGAGGTGGATAATATAACATTCCAGTTGATATTGAGATACACAGTCCTCTCATCTCTCTCTGAGGTGGATAATATAACATTCCAGTTGATATTGAGATACACAGTCCTCTCATCTCTCTCTGAGGTGGATAATATAACATTCCAGTTGATATTGAGATACACAGTCCTCTCATCTCTCTCTGAGGTGGATAATATAACATTCCAGTTGATATTGAGATACACAGTCCTCTCATCTCTCTCTGAGGTGGATAATATAACATTCCAGTTGATATTGAGATACACAGTCCTCTCATCTCTCTCTGAGGTGGATAATATAACATTCCAGTTGATATTGAGATACACAGTCCTCTCATCTCTCTCTGAGGTGGATAATATAACATTCCAGTTGATATTGAGATACACAGTCCTCTCATCTCTCTCTGAGGTGGATAATATAACATTCCAGTTGATATTGAGATACACAGTCCTCTCATCTCTCTCTGAGGTGGATAATATAACATTCCAGTTGATATTGAGATACACAGTCCTCTCATCTCTCTCTGAGGTGGATAATATAACATTCCAGTTGATATTGATATGCACAGTCCTCTCATCTCTCTCTGAGGTGGATAATATAACATTCCAGTTGATATTGAGATACACAGTCCTCTCATCTCTCTCTGAGGTGGATAATATAACATTCCAGTTGATATTGATATGCACAGTCCTCTCATCTCTCTCTGAGGTGGATAATATAACATTCCAGTTGATATTGAGATACACAGTCCTCTCATCTCTCTCTGAGGTGGATAATATAACATTCCAGTTGATATTGAGATACACAGTCCTCTCATCTCTCTCTGAGGTGGATAATATAACATTCCAGTTGATATTGAGATACACAGTCCTCTCATCTCTCTCTGAGGTGGATAATATAACATTCCAGTTGATATTGAGATACACAGTCCTCTCATCTCTCTTTGAGGTGGATAATATAACATTCCAGTTGATATTGAGATACACAGTCCTCTCATCTCTCTCTCTCATCTCTCTCTGAGGTGGATAATATAACATTCCAGTTGATATTGAGATACACAGTCCTCTCATCTCTCTCTGAGGTGGATAATATAACATTCCAGTTGATATTGAGATACACAGTCCTCTCATCTCTCTCTGAGGTGGATAATATAACATTCCAGTTGATATTGATATGCACAGTCCTCTCATCTCTCTCTGAGGTGGATAATATAACATTCCAGTTGATATTGAGATACACAGTCCTCTCATCTCTCTCTGAGGTGGATAATATAACATTCCAGTTGATATTGAGATACACAGTCCTCTCATCTCTCTCTGAGGTGGATAATATAACATTCCAGTTGATATTGAGATACACAGTCCTCTCATCTCTCTGAGGTGGATAATATAACATTCCAGTTGATATTGAGATACACAGTCCTCTCATCTCTCTCTGAGGTGGATAATATAACATTCCAGTTGATATTGAGATACACAGTCCTCTCATCTCTCTCTGAGGTGGATAATATAACATTCCAGTTGATATTGAGATACACAGTCCTCTCATCTCTCTCTGAGGTGGATAATATAACATTCCAGTTGATATTGAGATACACAGTCCTCTCATCTCTCTCTGAGGTGGATAATATAACATTCCAGTTGATATTGAGATACACAGTCCTCTCATCTCTCTCTGAGGTGGATAATATAACATTCCAGTTGATATTGAGATACACAGTCCTCTCATCTCTCTCTGAGGTGGATAATATAACATTCCAGTTGATATTGAGATACACAGTCCTCTCATCTCTCTCTGAGGTGGATAATATAACATTCCAGTTGATATTGAGATACACAGTCCTCTCATCTCTCTCTGAGGTGGATAATATAACATTCCAGTTGATATTGAGATACACAGTCCTCTCATCTCTCTCTGAGGTGGATAATATAACATTCCAGTTGATATTGATATGCACAGTCCTCTCATCTCTCTCTGAGGTGGATAATATAACATTCCAGTTGATATTGATATGCACAGTCCTCTCATCTCTCTCTGAGGTGGATAATATAACATTCCAGTTGATATTGAGATACACAGTCCTCTCATCTCTCTGAGGTGGATAATATAACATTCCAGTTGATATTGAGATACACAGTCCTCTCATCTCTCTCTGAGGTGGATAATATAACATTCCAGTTGATATTGAGATACACAGTCCTCTCATCTCTCTCTGAGGTGGATAATATAACATTCCAGTTGATATTGAGATACACAGTCCTCTCATCTCTCTCTGAGGTGGATAATATAACATTCCAGTTGATATTGAGATACTCAGTCCTCTCATCTCTCTCTGAGGTGGATAATATAACATTCCAGTTGATATTGAGATACACAGTCCTCTCATCTCTCTCTGAGGTGGATAATATAACATTCCAGTTGATATTGAGATACACAGTCCTCTCATCTCTCTCTGAGGTGGATAATATAACATTCCAGTTGATATTGAGATACACAGTCCTCTCATCTCTCTCTGAGGTGGATAATATAACATTCCAGTTGATATTGAGATACACAGTCCTCTCATCTCTCTCTGAGGTGGATAATATAACATTCCAGTTGATATTGAGATACACAGTCCTCTCATCTCTCTCTGAGGTGGATAATATAACATTCCAGTTGATATTGAGATACACAGTCCTCTCATCTCTCTCTGAGGTGGATAATATAACATTCCAGTTGATATTGAGATACACAGTCCTCTCATCTCTCTCTGAGGTGGATAATATAACATTCCAGTTGATATTGAGATACACAGTCCTCTCATCTCTCTCTGAGGTGGATAATATAACATTCCAGTTGATATTGAGATACACAGTCCTCTCATCTCTCTCTGAGGTGGATAATATAACATTCCAGTTGATATTGAGATACACAGTCCTCTCATCTCTCTCTGAGGTGGATAATATAACATTCCAGTTGATATTGAGATACACAGTCCTCTCATCTCTCTCTGAGGTGGATAATATAACATTCCAGTTGATATTGATATGCACAGTCCTCTCATCTCTCTCTGAGGTGGATAATATAACATTCCAGTTGATATTGAGATACACAGTCCTCTCATCTCTCTCTGAGGTGGATAATATAACATTCCAGTTGATATTGATATGCACAGTCCTCTCATCTCTCTCTGAGGTGGATAATATAACATTCCAGTTGATATTGAGATACACAGTCCTCTCATCTCTCTCTGAGGTGGATAATATAACATTCCAGTTGATATTGAGATACACAGTCCTCTCATCTCTCTCTGAGGTGGATAATATAACATTCCAGTTGATATTGAGATAACACAGTCCTCTCATCTCTCTCTGAGGTGGATAATATAACATTCCAGTTGATATTGAGATACACAGTCCTCTCATCTCTCTTTGAGGTGGATAATATAACATTCCAGTTGATATTGAGATACACAGTCCTCTCATCTCTCTCTGAGGTGGATAATATAACATTCCAGTTGATATTGAGATACACAGTCCTCTCATCTCTCTCTGAGGTGGATAATATAACATTCCAGTTGATATTGAGATACACAGTCCTCTCATCTCTCTCTGAGGTGGATAATATAACATTCCAGTTGATATTGATATGCACAGTCCTCTCATCTCTCTCTGAGGTGGATAATATAACATTCCAGTTGATATTGAGATACACAGTCCTCTCATCTCTCTCTGAGGTGGATAATATAACATTCCAGTTGATATTGAGATACACAGTCCTCTCATCTCTCTCTGAGGTGGATAATATAACATTCCAGTTGATATTGAGATACACAGTCCTCTCATCTCTCTCTGAGGTGGATAATATAACATTCCAGTTGATATTGAGATACACAGTCCTCTCATCTCTCTCTGAGGTGGATAATATAACATTCCAGTTGATATTGAGATACACAGTCCTCTCATCTCTCTCTGAGGTGGATAATATAACATTCCAGTTGATATTGAGATACACAGTCCTCTCATCTCTCTCTGAGGTGGATAATATAACATTCCAGTTGATATTGAGATACACAGTCCTCTCATCTCTCTCTGAGGTGGATAATATAACATTCCAGTTGATATTGAGATACACAGTCCTCTCATCTCTCTCTGAGGTGGATAATATAACATTCCAGTTGATATTGAGATACACAGTCCTCTCATCTCTCTCTGAGGTGGATAATATAACATTCCAGTTGATATTGAGATACACAGTCCTCTCATCTCTCTCTGAGGTGGATAATATAACATTCCAGTTGATATTGAGATACACAGTCCTCTCATCTCTCTCTGAGGTGGATAATATAACATTCCAGTTGATATTGAGATACACAGTCCTCTCATCTCTCTCTGAGGTGGATAATATAACATTCCAGTTGATATTGATATGCACAGTCCTCTCATCTCTCTCTGAGGTGGATAATATAACATTCCAGTTGATATTGATATGCACAGTCCTCTCATCTCTCTCTGAGGTGGATAATATAACATTCCAGTTGATATTGAGATACACAGTCCTCTCATCTCTCTCTGAGGTGGATAATATAACATTCCAGTTGATATTGATATGCACAGTCCTCTCATCTCTCTCTGAGGTGGATAATATAACATTCCAGTTGATATTGAGATACACAGTCCTCTCATCTCTCTCTGAGGTGGATAATATAACATTCCAGTTGATATTGAGATACACAGTCCTCTCATCTCTTTCTGAGGTGGATAATATGTTAATTCCAGTTGACTCTGACTGCACTTTTTTTAAAGCCTACTAATTAGCATATTTAGTTTGTGTTCAGATGAACCACATCCTCCCAAAACCACATCCTCCCAATTATCCCAGTAAGGTTTGTTAAGTCAAGATTCCAGCTGTCCAGAATATATACGGCTCTATGATATTCATTCTCTGACTGTCCCAAATGGCACGCACTCATTTTGACCAGAGCCATATGGGCACTATGCAGGGAATAGTGGCCCTGATGCTAGAATGGCATTCCATCAGTATATTGACCCAAGTAAAGTTGGGTATCAGAACAGATCTATACAGATGCTGCTATGTTAATGATTAATGAAAAGAACAATAGACTGAATCTTAATGAAGGAATACAAATGAGTCTTAAAACAGCCTGATCAGCACAGACCAGGGTGGGGAGGAGAGGAAGCTGATGGGGGGAGGAGGTGGGAAACGAGAGCGGTTTCAGACCCCAATTAAGACCTAGAGTTATGACACTGTTGTCTTGTTCTGAATGTAGATTACGAACTAATGCTTCCATAATGATGACCGCACAACAGACTGATGAGTAGTGATGCTTCCATGACAGCTTCCAGACACTAGTGGACAGATCGAGAAACAGAAGGATATGAAGAGTGATGGACATGCGTTGACTTTTGGATGAGTGTCATTTTAACCGGAACGTCTTTGGACGGACAGCAACATTATTTAGCCCTCATCTCACCCTGTCACTCTGTCAGAAGGTAACATCATAATATCAGGGATGCTAAAGGGTCTCTGTGTAGAATGGCTCTGACATCACTTCCTCTTTCTGCCTAGGGGAACGGTCATGAGCGTGACTTCCTGGATGACAGACGTGTTTTCATCATGGACGTCTACAACCGATACATCTATCCTGGAGACGGATACGCAAAGAGTAAGGTACCCCTAACCTATGACCCCTAACCCTCTACAACCGATACATCTACCCTGGAGACGGATACCCTAAGAGTAAGATACCACTAACCTATGACCCCTAACCCTCTACAACCGATACATCTACCCTGGAGACGGATACGCAAAGAGTAAGGTACCCCTAACCTATGACCCCTAACCCTCTACAACCGATACATCTACCCTGGAGACGGATACCCTAAGAGTAAGATACCACTAACCTATGACCCCTAACCCTCTACAACCGATACATCTACCCTGGAGACAGATACGCAAAGAGTAAGATACCACTAACCTATGACCCCTAACCCTCTACAACCGATACATCTACCCTGGAGACAGATACGCAAAGAGTAAGGTACCCCTAACCTATGACCCCTAACCCTCTACAACCGATACATCTACCCTGGAGACAGATACGCAAAGAGTAAGATACCACTAACCTATGACCCCTAACCCTCTACAACCGATACATCTACCCTGGAGACAGATACGCAAAGAGTAAGGTACCCCTAACCTATGACCCCTAACCCACTACAACCGATACATCTACCCTGGAGACGGATACGCAAAATGATCTCCATATTGTTTTTTTGGGGTACTAAATTGGATATTGTGTTTTGATATGTGGACGAGGCCACTGGACCATGAAATCAATAGTGGTTCGATAATATTCTTATAGTTTGTTGCTGTATAGAGAAGTGGTTTTATTTTTGTGTCCCACAGGGGGCAGACTCTGACCTGTCCCACTCTGCTGCCTAAAGAGATTTCTCTGCTCTGACTCTCTTCCCCTCTACCGTCTGAAGACTGTTCTCATTCTGTCCCTCTCAAACAAACCCTCTCCATACCTGCTGGAAAAGTGTGTGTATGTGTGTGTGTCGGTGCAAAAAGTGTGTGTGTGTTGGACCTGTACAGTTGATTTATTTCAGGAGGTTAAATCAGTGTCTCATTATTCTGTTGTACTTTCAAAACAAATGTAAAATAGTTTAATTCATAACACATTTAAAGTAGTCACATTTAAAATATACTTATTTATAACAGGCATGAAATGACTTGGGTTCTTGGGCACTATGGGTTCTATAGGCACTATGGGTTCTATAGGCACTATGGGTTCTATAGGCACTATGGGTTCTATAGGCACTATGGGTTCTATAGGCACTATGGGTTCTATAGGCACTATGGGCTCTATAGGCACTATGGGTTCTATAGGCACTATGGGTTCTATAGGCACTGGGTTCTATAGGCACTATGGGTTCTATAGGCACTATGGGTTCTATAGACACTATGGGTTCTATAGGCACTATGGGCTCTATAGGCACTATGGGCTCTATATGCACTATGGGCTCTATAGGCACTATGGGTTCTATAGGCACTATGGGTTCTATAGGCACTATGGGTTCTATAGGCACCATGGGCTCTATAGGCACTATGGGTTCTATAGGCACTATGGGTTCTATAGGCACTATGGGTTCTATAGGCACTATGGGTTCTATAGACACTATGGGCTCTATAGGCACTATGGGCTCTATAGGCACTATGGGTTCTATAGGCACTATGGGTTCTATAGGCACTATGGGTTCTATAGGCACTATGGGTTCTATAGGCACTATGGGTTCTATAGGCACTATGGGTTCTATAGGCACTATGGGCTCTATAGGCACTATGGGCTCTATAGGCACTATGGGCTCTATAGGCACTATGGGTTCTATAGGCACTATGGGTTCTATAGGCACTATGGGCTCTATAGGCACTATGGGTTCTATAGGCACTATGGGTTCTATAGGCACTATGGGTTCTATAGGCACTATGGGCTCTATAGGCACTATGGGTTCTTGGGCACTATGGGTTCTATAGGCACTATGGGTTCTATAGGCACTATGGGTTCTATAGGCACTATGGGCTCTATAGGCACTATGGGTTCTATAGGCACTATGGGCTCTATAGGCACTATGGGCTCTATAGGCACTATGGGCTCTATGGGCACTATGGGTTCTATGGGCACTATGGGTTCTATAGGCACTATGGGTTCTATAGGCACTATGGGTTCTATAGGCACTATGGGCTCTATAGGCACTATGGGCTCTATAGGCACTATGGGTTCTATAGGCACTATGGGTTCTATAGGCACTATGGGTTCTATAGGCACTATGGGTTCTATAGGCACTATGGGTTCTATAGGCACTATGGGCTCTATAGGCACTATGGGTTCTATAGGCACTATGGGTTCTATAGGCACTATGGGCTCTATAGGCACTATGGGTTCTATAGGCACTATGGGTTCTATAGGCACTATGGGTTCTATAGGCACTATGGGTTCTATAGGCACTATGGGCTCTATAGGCACTATGGGCTCTATAGGCACTATGGGTTCTATAGGCACTATGGGTTCTATAGGCACTATGGGGCACTATTCTATAGGCACTATGGGCTCTATAGGCACTATGGGTTCTATAGGCACTATGGGCTCTATAGGCACTATGGGTTCTATAGGCACTATGGGCTCTATAGGCACTATGGGTTCTATAGGCACTATGGGTTCTATGGGCACTATGGGTTCTATGGGCACTATGGGTTCTATGGGCACTATGGGTTCTATAGGCACTATGGGCTCTATAGGCACTATGGGCTCTATAGGCACTATGGGCTCTATAGGCACTATGGGCTCTATAGGCACTATGGGTTCTATAGGCAATATGGGCTCTATAGGCACTATGGGTTCTATAGGCACTATGGGCTCTATAGGCACTATGGGCTCTATAGGCACTATGGGTTCTATAGGCACTATGGGCTCTATAGGCACTATGGGTTCTATAGGCACTATGGGCTCTATAGGCACTATGGGTTCTATAGGCACTATGGGCTCTATAGGCACTATGGGCTCTATAGGCACTATGGGCTCTATAGGCACTCTATAGGCACTATGGGCTCTATAGGCACTATGGGCTCTATAGGCACTATGGGCTCTATAGGCACTATGGGCTCTATAGGCACTATGGGTTCTATAGGCACTATGGGCTCTATAGGCACTATGGGTTCTATAGGCACTATGGGTTCTATAGGCACTATGGGCTCTATAGGCACTATGGGCTCTATAGGCACTATGGGTTCTATAGGCACTATGGGTTCTATAGGCACTATGGGCTCTATAGGCACTATGGGTTCTATAGGCACTATGGGTTCTATAGGCACTATGGGCTCTATAGGCACTATGGGTTCTATAGGCACTATGGGTTCTATAGGCACTATGGGTTCTATAGGCACTATGGGTTCTATAGGCACTATGGGTTCTATAGGCACTATGGGTTCTATAGGCACTATGGGTTCTATAGGCACTATGGGCTCTATCAATGGAAACAGGATGCACCTGAGCTCAATTTCGAATCCCATAGCAAGGGGTCTGAATACAATACTTTCCGAATGCACTGTACATTGTTGTGTTTCCCGGGGCGATTAAATGTAATGTACTGGGGGACGGAGGACCTGTCTGTCTACCTGTCTGTCTACCTGTCTGTCTACCTGTCTGTCTACCTGTCTGTCTACCTGTATGTCTACCTGTCTGTCTATGTCTCTCTCAGGAGCCATAAAGCGTAAGGTGGAGCTGGACTGGGGGACAGAGGATGATGAGTACCTCCAGAAGGTAGAGCTCCACTCAGAGGGTGCTCTCAATGAGGTCCGGCCTGACATCATAGTATACAACGCCGGTACAGACATCCTAGACGGAGACCCCCTGGGAGGGCTGGCTATCTCACCACAGGTAGGGGACTGGCTATCTCACCACAGGTAGGGTTGGTAGGGGACTGGCTATCTCACCACAGGTAGGGTTGGTAGGGGACTGGCTATCTCACCACAGGTAGGGTTGGTAGGGGACTGGCTATCTCACCACAGGTAGGGTTGGTAGGGGACTGGCTATCTCACCACAGGTAGGGTTGGTAGGGGACTGGCTATCTCACCACAGGTAGGGTTGGTAGGGGACTGGCTATCTCACCACAGGTAGGGTTGGTAGGGGACTGGCTATCTCACCACAGGTAGGGTTGGTAGGGGACTGGCTATCTCACCACAGGTAGGGTTGGTAGGGGACTGGCTATCTCACCACTGGTAGGGGACTGGCTATCTCACCACTGGTAGGTTTGGTAGGGGACTGGCTATCTCACCACTGGTAGGTTTGGTAGGGGACTGGCTATCTCACCACAGGTAGGTTTGGCTGGGACTGGCTATCTCACCACAGGTAGGTTTGGCTGGGACTGGCTATCTCACCACAGGTAGGGTTGGTAGGGGACTGGCTATCTCACCACATGTAGGGTTGGTAGGGGACTGGCTATCTCACCACTGGTAGGGTTGGTAGGGGACTGGCTATCTCACCACAGGTAGGGTTGGTAGGGGACTGGCTATCTCACCACATGTAGGGTTGGTAGGGGACTGGCTATCTCACCACAGGTAGGGTTGGTAGGGGACTGGCTATCTCACCACAGGTAGGGTTGGTAGGGGACTGGCTATCTCACCACTGGTAGGGTTGGTAGGGGACTGGCTATCTCACCACAGGTAGGGTTGGTAGGGGACTGGCTATCTCACCACAGGTAGGTTTGGTAGGGGACTGGCTATCTCACCACTGGTAGGGTTGGTAGGGGACTGGCTATCTCACCACTGGTAGGGTTGGTAGGGGACTGGCTATCTCACCACAGGTAGGGTTGGTAGGGGACTGGCTATCTCACCACATGTAGGGTTGGTAGGGGACTGGCTATCTCACCACATGTAGGTTTGGCAGGGGACTGGCTATCTCACCACTGGTAGGGGACTGGCTATCTCACCACAAAATCAAATCAAATCAAATTTATTTGTCACATACACATGGTTAGCAGATGTTAATGCGAGTGTAGCGAAATGCTTGTGCTTCTAGTTCCGACAATGCAGTAATAACCAACAAGTAATCTAACTAACAATTCCTAAACTACTGTCTTATACACAGTGAAGGGGATAAAGAATATGTACATAAGGATATATGAATGAGTGATGGTACAGAGCAGCATAGGCAAGATACAGTAGATGGTATCGAGTACAGTATATAGATATGAGATGAGTATGTAAACAAAGTGGCATAGTTAAAGTGGCTAGTGATACATGTATTACATAAGGATGCAGTCGATGATATAGAGTACAGTATATACGTATGCATATGAGATGAATAATGTAGGGTAAGTAACATTATATAAGGTAGCATTGTTTAAAGTGGCTAGTGATATATTTACATCAATTCCCATTATTAAAGTGGCTGGAGTTGAGTCAGTGTCAGTGTGTTGGCAGCAGCCACTCAATGTTAGTGGTGGCTGTTTAACAGTCTGATGGCCTTGAGATAGAAGCTGTTTTTCAGTCTCTTGGTCCCAGCTTTGATGCACCTGTACTGACCTCGCCTTCTGGATGATAGCGGGGTGAACAGGCAGTGGCTCGGGTGGTTGATGTCCTTGATGATCTTTATGGCCTTCCTGTAACATCGGGTGGTGTAGGTGTCCTGGAGGGCAGGTAGTTTGCTCCCGATGATGCGTTGTGCAGACCTCACTACCCTCTGGAGAGCCTTACGGTTGAGGGCGGAGCAGTTGCCGTACCAGGCGGTGATACAGCCCGCCAGGATGCTCTCGATTGTGCATCTGTAGAAGTTTGTGAGTGCTTTTGGTGACAAGCCGAAATTCTTCAGCCTCCTGAAGATGTAGGTTTGGTAGGGGACTGGCTATCTCACCACTGGTAGGGTTGGTAGGGGACTGGCTATCTCACCACATGTGATCAAACAAGCTAAGCGTCAGTATAGAGACAAAGTAGAATCTCAATTCAATGGCTCAGACACAAGAGGTATGTGGCAGGGTCTACAGTCAATCATGGACTACAAAAAGAAAACCAGCCCAGTCACGGACCAGGATATCTTGCTCCCAGGCAGACTAAATAACTTTTTTGCCCGCTTTGAGGACAATACAGTGCCACTGACACGGCCTGCAACGAAAACCTGCGGACTCTCCTTCACTGCAGCCGAGGTGAGTAAAACATTTAAACGTGTTAACCCTCGCAAGGCTGCAGGCCCAGACGGCATCCCAAGCCGCGCCCTCAGAGCATGCGCAGACCAGCTGGCTGGTATGTTTACGGACATATTCAATCAATCCCTATCTCAGTCTGCTGTTCCCACATGCTTCAAGAGGGCCACCATTGTTCCTGTTCCCAAGAAAGCTAAGGTAACTGAGCTAAACGACTACCGCCCCGTAGCACTCACTTCCGTCATCATGAAGTGCTTTGAGAGACTAGTCAAGGACCATATCACCTCCACCCTACCTGACATCCTAGACCCACTCCAATTTGCTTACCGCCCAAATAGGTCCACAGACGACGCACTCTCAACCACACTGCACACTGCCCTAACCCATCTGGACAAGAGGAATACCTATGTGAGAAAGCTGCTCATCGACTACAGCTCGGCATTTAACACCATAGTACCCTCCAAGCTCGTCATCAAGCTCGAGACCCTGGGTCTCGACCCCGCCCTGTGCAACTGGGTACTGGACTTCCTGACGGGCCGCCCCCAGGTGGTGAGGGTAGGCAACAACATCTCCACCCCGCTGATCCTCAACACTGGTGCCCCACAAGGGTGCGTTCTGGGCCCTCTCCTGTACTCCCTGTTCACCCACGACCACGACTGCGTGGCCACGCACGCCTCCAACTCAATCATCAAGTTTGCGGACGACACAACAGTGGTAGGCTTGATTACCAACAACGACGAGACGGCCTACAGGGAGGAGGTGAGGGCCCTCGGAGTGTGGTGTCAGGAAAATAACCTCACACTCAACGTCAACAAAACTAAGGAGATGATTGTGGACTTCAGGAAACAGCAGAGGGAACACCCCCCTATCCACATCGATGGAACAGTAGTGGCGAGGGTAGTGA
Source organism: Oncorhynchus masou masou (assembly GCF_036934945.1). Classification (NCBI taxonomy): domain Eukaryota; kingdom Metazoa; phylum Chordata; class Actinopteri; order Salmoniformes; family Salmonidae; genus Oncorhynchus; species Oncorhynchus masou. Next base: position 1,119,870 of record NC_088217.1, read on the forward strand.
GTTTTAAGTTCCTCGGCATACACATCACAGACAAACTGAATTGGTCCACTTACACAGACAGCATCGTGAAGAAGGCGCAGCAGCGCCTCTTCAAACCTCAGGAGGCTGAAGAAATTTGGCTTGTCACCAAAAGCACTCACAACCTTCTACAGATGCACAATCGAGAGCATCCTGGCGGGCTGTATCACCGCCTGGTACGGCAACTGCTCCGCCCACAACCGTAAGGCTCTCCAGAGGGTAGTGAGGTCTGCACAACCGATCACCGGGGGCAAACTACCTGCCCTCCAGGACACCTACACCACCCGATGTTACAGGAAGGCCATAAAGATCATCAAGGACATCAACCACCCGAGCCACTGCCTGTTCACCCCGCTATCATCCAGAAGGCGAGGTCAGTACAGGAGCATCAAAGCTGGGACTGAGAGACTGAAAAACAGCTTCTATCTCAAGGCCATCCGACTGTTAAACTGCAACCACTAACATTGAGTGGCTGCTCCCAACACACTGACTCAACTCCAGCCACTTTAATAATGGGAACTGATGGGAAATGATGTAAAATATATCACTAGCCACTTTAAACAATGCTACCTAATATAATGTTTACATACCCTACATTATTCATCTCATATGCATACGTATATACTGTACTCTATATCATCGACTGCATCCTTATGTAATACATGTATCACTAGCCACTTTAACTATGCCACTTTGTTTACATGCTCATCTCATATCTATATACTGTACTCGATACCATCTACTGTATCTTGCCTATGCTGCTCTGTACCATCACTCATTCATATATCTTTATGTACATATTCTTTATCCCCTTACATTTGTGTGTATAAGACAGTAGTTTTGGAATTGTTAGTTAGATTACTTGTTGGTTATTACTGCATTGTCGGAACTAGAAGCACAAGCATTTCGCTACACTCGCATTAACATCTGCTAACCATGTGTATGTGACAAATAAAATTTGATTTGATTTGATGTAGGTTTGGTAGGGAAGTCAGTCTTTCCATTCCCTGAGATGGTAATCACTTGTTCTTTAAACCCTCCAGACCAGCTGTCCTCATTGTCATGTCTCCACCTCTCCCCCCTGAGGAGGGTGTGTATTTGGGGGGACTGTCCAGATGTCTCCTTCCACCTGGCAATGCTGGGGTTAATGTCTGTGAATGGAGGGGAAAGGGAAGCATGGGGGCAGAGAGGAGTAGAAACACAGAGCTCCAGTCCCTCAGGGGAAAGGGTGTGGAATGATTCTACCATATTATGACGTTATGGAGCGTTTCCTCATCCTCATAGCTTTGGGTTGTTATTGTGCACTAAGATTAAATGTCAAAGACAAAATGATGAAACCGTTTTCTAGAGGCTGTCTAGACTCAAACTGAGGCTTAAATGCTACTCTCTTCCAGGGCATCATAAAGAGGGATGAAATAGTGTTCCGGGCAGCACGAAGGAGAGGGATTCCCATCTTGATGGTGACATCTGGTGGATACCAGAAGAAGACTGCTCGCATCATCGCTGACTCCATCATCAACCTGCGACGCCAGGGCCTGATTGGAGGGAATGAGGATGGGGAGGTGGCAGAGGAGGCAGAGGAGTGTGTGGGCGGTGTCCCCCTCGTGATGAGCAGCTCTGACTCCTCCCCTTCCTCTGTGTCGACAGGACCAGCCCCCAACACCATCTGACTGGAACCGAACATGAGTTGGATCTTAGGGTCCAGAGCTTCTCCTGGAACCGTAGGACAATAGAGGAAAAATATTATGCTCGGGGATAGAGTGCCTTTCCAGACGTCCCCACGATCTTACTGATGCCCAAGGTGACTGTGGCAGGGGTCGGTAATGGTACAAGGTTGGTCGGGTAGCCTAGTGGTTAAGAGTGTTTGGCCAGAAATTTGAATCCCTGAGCCAGCTAGGTGAAAAATCTACCGATGTGCCCTTGAGCAAAGCACTTAACACTAGTTGCTCCTGTAAGTCTATGGATAACAGTGTCTGCTAAATTACTAAAATGTACATGTCTGAGACATTCTTTAGTGGTACAGGGTTGGACTGAGACATTCTGTAGTGGTTCGGGGTTGGTCTGAGACATTCTGTAGTGGTACGGGGTTGGTCTGAGACATTCTGTAGTGGTTCGGGGTTGGTCTGAGACATTCTGTAGTGGTTCGGGGTTGGTCTGAGACATTCTGTAGTGGTACGGGGTTGGTCTGAGACATTCTGTAGTGGTTCGGGGTTGGTCTGAGACATTCTTTAGTGGTACGGGGTTGGACTGAGACATTCTGTAGTGGTTCGGGGTTGGTCTGAGACATTCTGTAGTGCTATGGGGTTGGTCTGAGACATTCTTTAGTGGTACGGGGTTGGTCTGAGACATTCTGTAGTGGTTCGGGGTTGGTCTGAGACATTCTGTAGTGGTACGGGGTTGGTCTGAGACATTCTGTAGTGGTACGGAGTTGGTCTGAGACATTCTGTAGTGGTTCGGGGTTGGTCTGAGACATTCTGTAGTGGTACGGGGTTGGTCTGAGACATTCTGTAGTGGTACGGGGTTGGTCTGAGACATTCTGTAGTTGTACGGGGTTGGTCTGAGACATTCTGTAGTGGTACGGGGTTGGTCTGAGACATTCTGTAGTTGTACGGGGTTGGTCTGAGACATTCTGTAGTTGTACGGGGTTGGTCTGAGACATTCTGTAGTGGTACGGGGTTGGTCTGAGACATTCTTTAGTGGTACGGGGTTGGTCTGAGACATTCTGTAGTTGTACGGGGTTGGTCTGAGACATTCTGTAGTGGTACGGGGTTGGTCTGAGACATTCTTTAGTGGTACGGGGTTGGTCTGAGACATTCTGTAGTGGTACGGGGTTGGTCTGAGACATTCTGTAGTGATACTTTAAGATTGACTTAAGTTTTCTGGTTCATGTATTAGTTTCTGGTTCAAACCAATCTAGGGAGAAAGAGGGCCTTTTAAACCCTAATATTGATGATGGTTAGGAACTGTGTTAGGTCTGACTGGCCCAGAGTTTCACCTGGGCTCCTGGGCTATGACCCAAATGGCACCCAATTCCTTATATGGTGCACTACGTTGAGCCAAGGAGCCTGTATGGTTTGATACTGCCACTGACTTTAATTCGCTAGTTCATATTGACTTGAAGGACCAATCTATGAAAAAAGGGCCTTTACCTGGTCTAATCACATGGGTTGGTCAGGGAAAACTCATGGGCCGTGTCCTAACACCCTATTATTTAGGGCACTACTTTGTCCAAAGGGGCTGTAAGGTAACTTAGTAGGACTTTACAGTAGGACATAGTAGGACTTTACAGAAGGACTTTACAGTAGGATTTTACAGACATTTGCTTCATTGGATGTTGATAATATTGGAAGAGTTTTACATGTTGTATGAGTGTTTGGCAGAGGGTTTAAAGGGCATTATAACAATGTGATTTAAAAAAAATGTTAAGTAATTAATGAGAGTAATGTGATTGGTATTGGTTAATTAATTAATGAGAGAATAATACAATATGATTGGTATTGGTTAATTAATTAATGAGAGTAATATGATTGGTATTGGTTAATTAATTAATGAGAGAATAATACAATATGATTGGTATTGTTAATTAATTAATGCGAATAATACAATCTGATTGGTATTGGTTAATTAATTAATGAGAGTAATACAATATGATTGGTATTGGTTAATTAATTAATGAGAGTAATACAATATGATTGGTATTGGTGAATTAATTAATGAGAGAATAATATGATATGATTGGAATCGGTTAATGAAAAAATGAAAATGAATAGCAACATTCCAAAACGTAGTTCTTCTTCAGATTGGGAAATCTGGCCTTCATCCCAAATGGCATCCTATTTCAAATCAAATCAAATTTCCTGTATAGTCCACTACTTTTGACCAGAGCTCCAACGTGCCCTGGTTAAAAGTAGTGCACTAAATAAGGAATTGGGCGCCATTTGGAACATATCTCTGATGTGATCTGCTACGCTCCGCACCACATCTAAAAGACATTTAGAATCCTCCTGATCCCAAGACTTTTGTTTGTTTTAAGGTTCCTGCACTTGTTAGAAAGCAGTGATACTTCAGTCTATTGTCTGTCCATGTTAAAGTACCTCTATGTACGGGGTATGCACGGTATACACTACGTTGTCCAAACAAATGCTTACTTGCAGGTTCCTTCACGACGATGCAACAACAACAAATACTAAAAGATAATAATATGTACATAAAGTAAATGGCTCAGTAAAATTGAATAAATATTTTTGCATAAGTGTATATATACTGTATATAAAAAATCTATAATTGTATAATAAACTAAGAGAATTATAATTATGGGAGAAGCTTTAGGGCATGTGGTATCAAGGATGATTCTGATGGTTAAACGTTGTAATATATGAACATAATAATGCCATGTAGCAGACACCACTCATGGCCTTATTGTATTCAGCCATTCATGACCTTATTGTATTCAGCCATTCATGACCTTATTGTATTCAGCCATTCAGCCATTCATGACCTTATTGTATTCAGCCATTCATGACCTTATTGTATTCAGCCATTCAGCCATTCATGACCTTATTGTATTCAGCCATTCAGCCATTCATAACCTTATTGTATTCAGCCATTCAAACCCTTATTATATTCAACCTGTTTCTCACACCTTTTCTCCAATCAGAAATCATTTTTGAATTCTAACAAACTTACTTTCAAGATAACTCCTTTTTTTGTTTCATATACATTCTGTTGTATTCTCCATATATACTAATGTTCAAAAGTTTTGTTTCACTTAGAAATGTCCTTGTTTTTGAAAGAAAAGCAAATGTTTTGTTAATTGAAATAACATCAAATTGATTAGAAATACAGTGTAGATATTGTTCATATTGTAAATGACTATTGTAGCTGGAAACGGCTTATTTTTTAAATGGAGTATCTACAGAGGCCCATTATCAGAAACCATCACTCCTGTGTTCCAATGGCACGTTGTGTTAGCTAATCCAAGTTTATCATTTTAAAATGATCATTGATCATTAGAAAACCCTTTTGCAATTATGTTAGCACAGCTGAAAACTGTTGGTCTGATTAGAGGCAATGAGACTAGTTTAGTATCTGAAGCATCAACATTTGTGGGTTTGATTACAGGCTCAAAATGGCCAGAAACAAATAACTTTCTTCTGAAACGCATCAGTCTATTCTTGTTCTGAGAAATGAAGACTATTCCATGCGAGAAATTGCCAAGAAACTGAAGATCTCGTACAAAGCTGTGTCCTATTCCCTTCACAGAACAGCGCAAACTGGCCCTAACCAGAATAGAAAGAGGAATGGGAGGCCCCGGTGCACAGCTGAGCAAGAGGACAAGTACATTAGCGTCTAGTTTGAGAAACAGATGCCTCACAAGTCCTCAACTGGCAGCTCCATTAAATAGTACCTGCAAAACACCAGTCTCAATGTCAACAGTGAAGAGCCGACTCCAGGATGCTGGCCTTCGAGGTAGAGTTGCAAAGAAAAACACATATCTCAGACTGGCCTATAGAAAAGTTTAAGATGGGCAAAAGAACAGACGAAGGTTGGAAAAAAGTGTTGGAAGAAAGGTTTGAAAAAAGGGAAAAAACTGCCAATTTTCTCCTACAACAGGACAATGACCCAAAGCACAGCTCCAAACTACAAACTACAGGGCCTTGCAAATGTATTCATCCACCTTGGCGCTTTTCCTATTTTGTATCATTACAACCTGTAATTTAAATGGATTTTGGTCATTTATTTGGATTTCATGTAATGTACATACACAAAATAGTCCAAGTTGGTGAAGTGAAATTTAAAAAATAAAAAATGGAAAAGTGGTGTGTGCATATGTATTCACCCCCTTTGCTATGAAGCCCCTAAATAAGATCTGGTGCAACCAATTACCTTCAGAAGTCACAAAATTAGTTAGATTGCACACAAGTGGGATTTTATTTAAGTCTCACATGATCTGTTATATGATCTCAGTATATATAAACCTGTTCTGAAAGGCCCCAGAGTCTACAACACCACTAAGCAAGGGGCACCACCAAGCAAGCAGCACCATGAAGACCAAGGAGCTCTCCAATCAGGTCAAGGACAAAGTTGTGGAGAAGTACAGGTCAGGGTTGGGTTCTAAAAAAGATATCTGGAACTTTGAACATCCCAAAAGGGGACCATTAAATCCATTATTAAAAAATGGAAAGAATATGGCACCACAACAAACCCGCCAAGAGACGGCTGCCCACTAAAACTCACAGACCAGGCAAGGAGGGCATTTGTCGAGGCAGCAGGGTAGCCTAGTGGTTAGAGCGTTGGACTAGTAAATGGAAGGTTGCATGTTCAAACCCTCGACCTGACAAGGTACAAATCTGTCAAAATAAGCTCATTTCTAAGTGGCCCCAAACTTTTGAACGGTAGTGTATTTTTTTTCTTGTTCATTTTGCTATTTGCCTCATGACTCCTGCATACTTCGTTGACAACAAACTGTATTTACCCAACCGTGGAACAGACTGTGATTTTTCCCACACTCGGGACTCTCTATTGGTTACAGACTTTTGACCCCCCCCATCCCATTCTGACCACATTCGGCTTTGTATTCATGTTTCCTGATGACATTTCTGTACAATATGATCTTATTGCCATCTGCTGCACATTCAGATGTCATAAATCCACACTACGGAGCTCTACCTGTCCTCTGCCGTGCCTTGATTGTATTACTGTTGATGATATCTGGAAATGTGCATGTACACCCTGGCCCATCTACGGTTGCGAGCCCCAGTTCTGACTTGTGCTCTGATATTTGCTTCACTGATTTCTGCTCGTGTAAAAGCCTGGGTTTTCTGCACATTAACACTAGAAGCGTATTACCTAAAATGGATAAATTGAAAGTGTGGATTCACAGCTCCAATCCAGATGTGTTGGTCATTACTGAGACGTGGTTAAGAAAGAGTGTTTTGAATACTGACCTTTCTGGTTATATCCTTTTTCGGCAAGACAGATCTTCCAAAGGTGGGGGAGTGGCTATCTTTACCAAGGATCACCTTCAGTGCTCGGTTGACTCCACCAAGTCTGTCCCCAAACAATTTGATTTGCTGGTTTTAAGTATTAAACTTTAAAATAGTTATCTGTTAACTGTTGCTGGGTGTTATCATCCTCCATCAGCACCGGCCTGTACCCTACCTGCCCTATGCTCTCCCCTGGCCCCTCCCTGCCCTAAGCTCTCTCCTGTACCCTCCCTGCCCTAAGCTCTCTCCTGTACCCTCCCTGCCCTAAGCTCTCTCCTGTACCCTCCCTGCCCTAAGCTCTCTCCTGGCCCCTCCCTGCCCTAAGCTCTCTCCTGTACCCTCCCTGCCCTAAGCTCTCTCCTGTACCCTACCTGCCCTAAGCTCTCTCCTGTACCCTTACCCTAAGTTTGTTCTGCTCGGTGACCTAAACTGGCACATGTTTAAACCACCTGACCAAGTCCTATAGCGATGGGACTCCCTAAATCTTTTCAGATTATTACCAATCCCACAAAGCATGACTCCAAACACCCAGAAAAGACTACTCTCCTCAATGTTATCCTCACAAATAATCCTGATAGGTATCAGTCTGGTGTTTTCTGTAATGACCTGTTTGATGATGTAATGATCACTGTTTTACAGCCTGTGTTCGTAATCGCTGCTCAGTGAAATGACCTGTCCTGATTTGTCATAGACGCTTGATAAAAAACTTTAATGAGCAAGCCTTCCTTCATGAACTGGCCTCTGTAAAATGGAATAGAATCAGCTTGATCCACTCTGTTGAAGACGCTTGGACCTCTTTATTGATATTTTCAGTGGTGGTGTTAACAAACACTCCCCCATAAAGAAGAGAATGACAATTAAAAACAGGGTCAGCCCCTAGTTCATCTTTAAGGAGCAGGTCTCTCTCTGTAGGTCTAACCTCAAGAAGTTCTGGAAAACAGTTAGAGAGAATAAACCCGCCCCCTCACAGCTGCCCATGTCCTTTAATGTTGATGATGTGGTTGTTACTGACAACAAGCACATGGCTGAGCTCACCACTTCATTAAGTCAGGATTCCTATTTGACTCAGCCATGCATCTTTGCCCGTCCAACATTTCCTCATCTCCCTTCTAATGCGACTATCCCCGATGCTTCTCTCTTTTCCCCCCCTGCCTCGCACAAAGTTTCTCCCTGCAGTCAGTCACTGAGTCCGAGGTGCTAAAGGAGCTCCTGAAACTTAAACCCAAAAAAACATCTGGTCAGATGGTTTAGACCCTTTATCTTTAACGTTGCCGCCCCTATCATCACCAAGCCTATCACCAACCTTGTTAACCTGTTTCTCCTTCCTGGGGAGGTTCCCATTGCTTGGAAGGCAGCCACGGCTCATCCTTCATTTAAAGGTGGAGATCAAGTTGATCCTAACTGTTATAGGCCTATTTCTATTTTGCCCTGTTTATCAAAAGTGTTGGAAAAACTTGTCAATAATCAACTTACTAACTTACTAGCTTTCTTGATGTCTATAGTATTCTCTCGGTATGCAATCTGGCTCAGGTTATGGATGTGTCACTGCAACCCTAAAGGTCCTCAATGATGTCACCATTGACCCTGATTCTAAGCAATGTTGTGCTGCTCTTTTTATTGACTAGGCCAAAGCTTTTGATACGGTAGACCATTCTGTTCTTGTGGGCCGGCTAAGGAGTATTGGTGTCTCTGAGGGGTCTTTGGCCTGGTTTGCTCACTACCTCTCTCAAAGAGTGCAGTGTATAAAGTCATAAAATCTGCTGTCTCAGCCACAGCCTGTCACCAAGGGAGTACCCCAAGGCTCAATCTTCTCAATTTACATCAACAACATAGTTCAGGCAGTAGGATGCTCTCTCATCCATTTATATGCAGATGATAGAGTCGTATATTCACATGGCCCCTCCCTGGATTTTGTGTTAAACTCTCTACAACAAAGATTTCTTAGTGTCCAACAAGCTTTCTCTGCCCTAAACCGTGTTCTGAACACCTCCAAAACAAAGGTCATGTGGTTTGGTAAGAAGAATGCCCTTCACCCCACAGGTGTTATTACTACCTCTGAGGGTTTAGAGCTTGATTTAGTTACCTCATACAAGTTCTTGGGAATATGGCTAGAAGGTCACTCCTCTCAGCACAAATCAAAATTGCAGGCTAAAGTTAAATCTAGACTTGGCTTCCTCTATCATAATCGTTCCTCTTTCACCCCAGCTGCCAAACTAACCCTGATTCAGATGACCATCGGCAGATAAGAGTGCTCTCGAGCGGCTAGATGTTCTTTACCATGCGGCCATCAGATTTGCCACCAATGCTCCTTATAGGACACATCACTGCACTCTATACTCTTCTGTAAACTGCTCATCTCTGTATACCCGCCGTAAGACCCACTGGTTGATGCTTATATTTAAAACCCTTCTGTTAAAGGTCCCCAAAGAGAACACATCCCTGGGTCGCTCACTTTTTTCAGTTCGAGCTGCAACAAACACTCAAACACTCAAACTGGACAGTTTTATCTCCATCTCTTCATTCAAAGACTCAGTCATGGACACTCTTAATGACAGTTGTGGCTGCTTTGTGTGATGTATTGTTGTCTCTATCTTCTTACCCTTTGTGCTGTTGTCTGTGCCCAATAATGTTTGTACCATGTTTTGTGCTGCTACCATGTTGTTGTCATGTTGTGTTGCTACCATGCTGTGTTGCTGTGTGTATAATACTGTGTTTTCATGTGTTGCTGCCTTGCTATGTTGTTGTCTTAGGTCACTATTTGTGTAGTGTTGTGTTGTCTCTCTTGTCGTGATGTGTGTTTTGTCCTATATTTATAATATTATAATATTGTTTTATTTTAATCCCAGTCCCCCGTCCCCACAGGAGGCCTTTTGCCTTTTGGTAGGCCGTCATTGTAAATAATAATTTGTTCTTAACTGACTTGACTAGTTAAATAAAGGTTATATTAAATAAATGAAAATATCAACAGAAGTATTTTTTCTGGGTGATTTAAATATTGATAGGATGTAGTGCTCACAATGTAATAGCCATAGCTAGGAAATCCAAAGCTCCAAAGGCTGAGCCTAATATAGGGAATAATGAGGAGCAACCAGACTCTGCACTTGGCACATTTATGAAATTGCTTATTCCAGTTACTAATAATACACCCATTATGAAAATGACTATAAAAATGTTTAAATCCCCATGGATTGATGAGGAATTGAAACATTTTATGGTTGATTGGGATGAGACAAAAATGAATGGCAAATAAGTCTGGCTGCACAACCGATTGGCAAATGTACTGCAAATCGAGAAATCATCTGAATTAAAAGAAGTACACTATAAAACAAAGGAGGCGGCAGGTAGCCTAGTGTTTAGAGCGTTGGGCCATAACCGAAAGGTTGCCAGATCGAATCCCCGAGCTGACAAGGTAAAAATCTGTCGTTCTGCCCCTGAACAAGGCAGTTAACCCACTGTTCCTAGGCCGTCAGGAATTGAAACATTGTATGGTTGAGAGGGATGAGGCAAAAGGTATGGCAAATAAATCTTGCTGCACAACCGAATGGAAAATGTACTGCAAATTGAGAAATAATTTGACTAAAATAAATGATACTATGAAACAAAAATAAATGATATAAAGAATGGTAGTAAAAGATCTTTAGGGCACCTTAAATGAAATTCTGGGGGAAAAAAGCTAACTCGGCTCCATCATTCATTGAATCAGATGGTTCATTCATTACAAAACCCACTGATATTGCCAACTAATTTAATTACTTTTTCATTGGCAAGATAAGCAAACTTAGGTATGACATGCCAGCAACGAAAGCTGACACGACACATCCAAGATTATCGGACCAAATTATGAAAATCAAGAATTGTACTTTTGAATTCCGTAAAGTCAGTGTACAAAATATACAGCATATTGTTATCTATCAACAATGACAAGCCACCGGAGTCAATCTGGATGGAAAATGACTGAGGATAACAGTGGATGATATTGACACATCTTTAAAACCTCTTAAGGATCCGCCCCTTTTTTTCGATTTTCGCCTAGAATTACAAATCTAACTGCCTGGAGGCCCTGACGCAGGAACATGCACATTCTTGGTACCATTTGAAAGGAAACACTTTGAAGTTTGTGGAAAGGTGAAAGGAATGTAGGAGAATATAACACAACAGCGAGGACTATGAAGAGTCACACACAGAAACAGGCACCTAGACACATAGTAAGACACATGGATTTTGTATTGGTGATATCTCATTGTAGAGTAGTGGTCTGAGGGAACAATTAATGTGTTGTGAAAAGTGTTATGAAATGTCATGTCATGTAATATTTTAAATTGTATATAAGTACATTAGTGTAGCTGGACCCCAGGAAGAGTCACTGCTGCCTTGGCAGGAACTAATGGGGATCCATAATAAACCCCAGGAAGAGTAGCTGCTGCCTTGGCAGGAACTAATGGGGATCCATAATAAACCCCTGGAAGAGTCGCTGCTGCTTTGGCAGAAACTAATGGGGATCCATAATAAACCCCAGGAAGAGTAGCTGCTGCCTTGGCAGGAACTAATGGGGATCCATAATAAACCCCAGGAAGAGTAGCTGCTGCCTTGGCAGGAACTAATGGGGATCAGTAATAAACCCCAGGAAGAGTAGCTACTGCCTTGACAGGAACTAATGGGGATCCATAATAAACCCCAGGAAGAGTAGCTACTGCCTTGACAGGAACTAATGGGGATCCATAATAAACCCCAGGAAGAGTAGCTGCTGCCTTGACAGGAACTAATGGGGATCCATAATAAACCCCAGGAAGAGTAGCTGCTGCCTTGACAGGAACTAATGGGGATCCATAATAAACCCCAGGAAGAGTAGCTGCTGCCTTGGCAGGAACTAATGGGGATCCATAATAAACCCCAGGAAGAGTCGCTGCTGCCTTGGCAGGAACTTTTTTTATTTTATTTTTATTTTTTTATTTCACCTTTATTTAACCAGGTAGGCAAGTTGAGAACAAGTTCTCATTTACAATTGCGACCTGGTCAGGATAAAGCAAAGCAGTTCGACGCATACAACGACACAGAGTTACACATGGAGTAACACAAACATACAGTCAATAATACAGTATAAACAAGTCTATATACGATGTGATGTGAGCAAATGAGGTGAGATAAGGGAGGTAAAGGCAAAAAAAGGCCATGATGGCAAAGTAAATACAATATAGCAAGTAAAACACTGGAATGGTAGATTTGCAATGGAATAATGTGCAAAGTAGAAATAAAAATAATGGGGTGCAAAGGAGCAAAATTAATTAATTTATTAAATACAGTAGGGAAAGAGGTAGTTGTTTGGGCTAAATTATAGGTGGGCTATGTACAGGTGCAGTAATCTGTGAGCTGCTCTGACAGTTGGTGCTTAAAGCTAGTGATGGAGATAAGTGTTTCCAGTTTCAGAGATTTTTGTAGTTCGTTCCAGTCATTGGCAGCAGAGAACTGGAAGGAGAGGCGGCCAAAGAAAGAATTGGTTTTGGGGGTGACTAGAGAGATATATCTGCTGGAGCGTGTGCTACAGGTGGGAGATGCTATGGTGACCAGCGAGCTGAGATAAGGGGGGACTTTCCCTAGCAGGGTCTTGTAGATGACATTACATTTACATTTACATTTAAGTCATTTAGCAGACGCTCTTATCCAGAGCGACTTACAATGGACATGGAGCCAGTGGGTTTGGCGACGAGTATGAAGCGAGGGCCAGCCAACGAGAGCGTACAGATCGCAATGGTGGGTAGTATATGGGGCTTTGGTGACAAAACGGATTGCACTGTGATAGACTGCATCCAATTTGTTGAGTAGGGTATTGGAGGCTATTTTGTAAATGACATCGCCAAAGTCGAGGATTGGTTTAACTTTGGATTGGAGATGTTTGATATGGGTCTGGAAGGAGAGTTTAGAGTCTAACCAGACACCTAAGTATTTGTAGTTGTCCACGTATTCTAAGTCAGAGCCGTCCAGAGTAGTGATGTTGGACAGGCGGGCAGGTGCAGGTAGAGATCGGTTGAAGAGCATGCATTTAGTTTTACTTGTATTTAAGAGCAATTGGAGGCCACGGAAGGAGAGTTGTATGGCATTGACGCTCGTCCGGAGGTTAGTTAACACAGAGTCCAAAGAAGGGCCAGAAGTATACAGAATGGTGTCGTCTGCGTAGAGGTGGATTAGAGACTCACCAGCTGCAAGAGCGACCTCATTGATGTATACAGAGAAGAGAGTCGGTCCAAGAATTGAACCCTGTGGCACCCCCATAGAGACTGCCAGAGGTCCAGACAGCAGACCCTCCGATTTGACACACTGAACTCTATCAGAGAAGTAGTTGGTGAACCAGGCGAGGCAATCATTTGAGAAACCAAGGCTGTCGAGTCTGCCGATGAGGATGTGATGATTGACAGAGTCGAAAGCCTTGGCCAGATCAATGAACACGGCTGCACAGTAATGTTTCTTATCGATGGCGGTTAAGATATCGTTTAGGACCTTGAGTGTGGCTGAGGTGCACCCATGACCAGCTCTGAAACCAGATTGCATAGCAGAGAAGGTATGGTGAGATTCGAAATGGTTGGTAATCTGTTTGTTGACTTGGCTTTCGAAGACCTTAGAAAAGCATTGTAGGATAGATATAGGTATGTAGCAGTTTGGGTCAAGAGTGTCACCCCCTTTGAAGAGGGGGATGACCGCAGCTGCTTTCCAATCTTTGGGAATCTCAGACGACACGAAAGAGAGGTTGAACAGGCTAGTAATAGGGGTGGCAACAATTTCGGCAGATAATTTTAGAAAGAAAGGGTCCAGATTGTCTAGCCCGGCTGATTTGTAGGGGTCCAGATTTTGCAGCTCTCTCAGAACATCAGCTGAACGGATTTGGGAGAAGGAGAAATGGGGAAGGCTTGGGCGAGTTGCTGTGGGGGGTGCAGTGCTGTTGACCGGGGTAGGAGTAGCCAGGTGGAAAGCATGGCCAGCCGTAGAAAAATGCTTATTGAAATTCAATTATGGTGGATTTATCAGTGGTGACAGTGTTTCCTATCTTCAGTGCAGTGGGCAGCTGGGAGGAGGTGTTCTTATTCTCCATGGACTTTACAGTGTCCCAGAACTTTTTTGAGTTAGTGTTGCAGGAAGGAAATTTCTGCTTGAAAAAGCTAGCCTTGGCTTTTCTAACTGCCCGTGTATAATGGTTTCTAGCTTCCCTGAACAGCTGCATATCACGGGGGCTGTTCGATGCTAATGCAGAACGCCATAGGATGTTTTTGTGTTGGTTAAGGGCAGTCAGGTATGGGGAGAACCAAGGGCTATATCTGTTCCTGGTTCTAAATTTCTTGAATGGGGCATGTTTATTTAAGATGGTTAGGAAGGCATTTAAAAAACATATCCAGGCATCCTCTACTGACGGGATGAGATCAATATCCTTCCAGGATACCCCGGCCAGGTCGATTAGAAAGGCCTGCTCGCTGAAGTGTTTCAGGGAGCGTTTTACAGTGATGAGTGAAGGTCGTTTGACCGCTGACCCATTACGGATGCAGGCAATGAGGCAGTGATCGCTGAGATCTTGGTTGAAGACAGCAGAGGTGTATTTAGAGGGCAAGTTGGTTAGGATGATATCTATGAGGGTGCCCGTGTTTAAGGTTTTGGGGAGGTACCTGGTAGGTTCATTGATAATTTGTGTGAGATTGAGGGCATCAAGTTTAGATTGTAGGATGGCTGGGGTGTTAAGCATGTTCCAGTTTAGGTCGCCTAGCAGCACGAGCTCTGAAGATAGATGGGGGGCATTCAGTTCACATATGGTGTCCAGAGCACAGCTGGGGTCAGAGGGTGATCTATAGCAGGCGGCAACGGTGAGAGACTTGTTTTTAGAGAGGTGGATTTTTAAAAGTGGAAGTTCAAATTGTTTTGGTACAGACCTGGATAGTAGGACAGAACTCTGCAGGCTATCTTTGCAGTAGATTGCAACACCGCCCCCTTTGGCAGTTATATATTTTGTCTGAAAATGTTGTAGTTTGGAATTAAAATTTCAGAATGTTTGGTGGTCTTCCTAAGCCAGGATTCAGACACAGCTAGAACATCTGGGTTGGCAGAGTGTGCTAAAGCAGTGAATAGAACAAATTTAGGGAGGAGGCTTCTAGTGTTAACTTGCATGAAACCAAGGCTATTACGGTTACAGAAGTCATCAAAAGAGAGCGCCTGGGGAATAGGAGTGGAGCTAGGCACTGCAGGGCCTGGATTTACCACTACATCGCCAGAGGAACAGAGGAGGAGTAGAATAAGGGTGCGGCTAAAAGCCGTCTGGAACGTCTGGAATAGAGAGTAAAAGGAGGTTTCTGGGGGCGATAAAATAGCATCAAGGCATAATGTACAGACAAAGGTATGGTAGGATGTGAATGCAGTGGAGGTAAACCTAGGTATTGAGTAATGAAGAGAGAGATATTGTCTCTAGAAACATCATTGAAACCAGGAAATGTCATTGCATGTGTGGGTGGTGGAACTAATAGGTTGGATAAGGAATAGTGAGCAGGACTAGAGGCTCTACAGTGAAATAAGCCAACAAACACTAACCAGAACAGCAATGGACAAGGCATATTGACATTAACCTCTTGAAACTCCCCATCCCGGATCCGGGATTGTGACTAAGCCTCAGGCTCATTAGCATAACGCAACGTTAACGATTTCTGAAAATCGCAAATAAAATTAAAATAATGTGTTTGCTCTCAAGCTTAGCCTTTTCTTAACAACACTGTCATCTCAGATTTTCAAAATATGCTTTTGAACCATAGAAATTGACTAATTTGTGTAAGAGTATGCAAAGCTAGCATAGCATTTTGTGTAGCATGTAGCACGCAACATTTTCACAAAAGCCAGATAACCAAATAAATAAAATCATTTACCTTTGAAGAGCTTCTGATGTTTTCAATGAGGAGACTCCCAGCCACATACCAAATGCGCAGTGTTTCCTGAAAGCGTCTGTGTGTAGGAGAAATCGTTCCGTTTTCTACATTGCGCCTGGCTACCGAAACGAACCGAAAATGCAGTCACCTACAACGTGAAACTTTTTCCGGATTAACTACATAATATCGACCGAAACATGGCAAACGTTGTTTGGAATCAATCCTCAAGGTGTTTTTTCACATATCTCTTCATTGACATGCAGTTCATGGAAGCTTGCTTCTCTCTCTGTGCCCCATGGAAAAATACTGGCAGGTGACTTTTGCGCACCAATTTCGGCGCAGGACACCGGGCGGACACGTGGTAAATGTGGTCTCTTATGGTCAATCTTCCAACGATCTGCCTACAAATACGTCACAATGCTGCAGACACCTTGGGGAAACGACAGAAAGGGCAGACTCATTCCTCTTGCGTTCACAGCCATATAAGGAGATCATGAAAGACAGAGCCTCAAAAATCCTTGTCATTTCCTGGATGCCAAGTCATCTTGGTTTTGCCTGAAGCTCACGTTAAAGGGCACGCACAGAGAAGATATTTGTATTTCTGGACACGTCAGAGTGTTTTCTTTCGAACAGTAGCAATTATATGCATAGTCGAGCATCTTTTTGTGACAAAATATCTTGTTTAAAACGGGAACGTTTTTCTTCCAAAAATGAAATAGCGCCACCACAAGTGTAAGAGGTTAAGGAGAGGCATGCTTAGTCGAGTGATCAAAAGGGTCCGGTGAGTGGAGAGGTTGGTTGGGGGTCACGGCGATTTAGACAGCTTGCCAGGCCATCGGTAGCAAGCTAGCATAGGATGGACGTCTGTTATTAGCCACCTCTTGCGTTCCGTCAGTAGATTAGTGGGGTTCCATGTGGTAGAGGGGATTAATCCAAATCACACAACAACAATAAAAACAATAGATTTAGTTATAGAGGCCCAAGAAGAAAATAGATACATAATAAAAATAAATAAATAAATTGTCCGATTGTCTATTCAGATAGCAGCCGATAAGACAGCTAATGGTTAGCAGGCCGCAGATGGGCGTTCAGGTAACGTCGCGACGGAGGAGCCAGCCGGATAACTCCATCGGGTAGATAACGTCGGCAGTCCAGTTGTGAAGGCCCGGTGGGGCTCCGTGTAGGCAGTAAAACGGGTCCGGATATTTGACTGCAGCCCAGGAGTGATTGATGGAACTCTTCAGCTGGCTAGCTCCGGAATAATTGATGTTTGCTCCGGAATCGACGAAAGCCGATAGTCACACGGATAGCAGCTAGCTAGCTGTGAGATCCAGGTATGAATGTCCAGAGTTGAAATCCAGGGACATGGAGAGAAAAATTGGTCCGGTATGTTCCGTTCCGAGCCGCGTTACGCTGCGCCGTACAAAACTGGCGATAGATTTTCGAGCTAAAGGATAGCTGATGACCACAAACCGTGGTTAGCTGAATACTAACGATTTGCCAGTAAAGAAGCTAACTAGCTTCTGAACTAGCTTCTGATTAGCTTCTGGATTAGCTTCTGGCTAGTTCCTGGCTAGCTCCTGGCTAGCTTCTGGCTAGTTTCTGGCTAGCTTCTTGCAGTTTCTGGCTAGCTTCTTGGAGGATTACAGATTTGAGGTAAATAATACTTTTTTATAAATATAAATTGGTGAGGCGGGTTGCAGGAGAGTGTTTTGAAGAAAATTTTAAAAAATGTATGAAAAAAGTTGTAAATATATATATATGACAAGACGAGGACAAAAGACGTCTGAACTGCTATGCCATCCTGGATAGGATGAAGAGGATGGGGATCCATAATAAACCCCAAGAAGAGGAGCTGCTGCCTTGACAGGAACTAATGGGGATCCATGAAAAATACAAATACTCCAAGACACTAACCACAGCATACTACAGTTGAAGTCTGAAGTTTACATACACCTTAGCCAAATACATTTAAACTCAGTTTTTCACAATTCCTGACATTTAATCCTAGTAAAACTTCCCTGTCTTAGGTCAGTTAGGATCACCACTTTATTTTAAGACTGTGAAATGTCAGAATGATTTATTTCAGCTTTTATTTCTTTCATCACATTCCCAGTGGGTCAGAAGTTTGCATAAACTCAATTAGTATTTGGTAGCATTGCCTTTAAGTTGTTTAACTTGAGTCACACGTTTTGGGTAGCCTTCCACAAGCTTCCCACAATAAGTTGGGTGAATTTTGTCCCATTCCTCCTGACATAGCTGGTGTAACTGAGTCAGGTCTGTAGGCCTCCTTGCTCGCACACGCTTTTTCAGTTCTGCCCACAAATGTTCTATGTGATTGAGGTCAGGGCTTTTTTGGCCACTCCAATACCTTGACTTTGTTGTCCTTAAGCCGTTTTGCCACAACTTTGGAAGTATGCTTGGGGTCATTGTCCATTTGGAAGACCCATTTGCGACCAAGCTTTAACTTCCTGACTGATTTCTTGGTACATTTTATGAAGTGTACCAGTCCCTCCTGCAGCAAAGCACCCCACAACATGATGCTGCCACCCCCGTGCTTCACAGTTGGGATGGTGTTTTTCGGCTTGCATGCCTCCCCCTTTTTCCTCCAAACATAACGATGGTCATTATGGCCAAAGAGTTCTATTTTTGTTTCATCAGACCAGAGGACATTTCTCCAAAAAGTACAATCTTTGTCCCCATGTGCAGTTGCAAACCGTAGTCTGGCTTTTTTATGGTGGTTTTGGAGCAGTGGTTTCTTCCTTGCTGAGCGGCTTTTCAGGTTATGTTGATATAGGACTCGTTTTACTGAGGATATAGATACTTTTCTACCTGTTTCTTCCAGCATCTTCACAAGGTCCTTTGCTGTTGTTCTGGGATTGGTTTGCACTTTTCACACCAAAGTACGTTCATCTCTAGGAGATAGAACGCGTCTCCTTCCTGAGCGGTATGACAGCTGTGTGGTCCCATGGTGTTTATACTTGCGTACTATTGTTTGTACAGATGAATGTGGTACCTTCAGGCGTTTGGAAATTGCTCCTAAGGATGAACCAGACTTGTGGAGATCTACAAT
Source organism: Oncorhynchus masou masou (assembly GCF_036934945.1). NCBI lineage: Eukaryota > Metazoa > Chordata > Actinopteri > Salmoniformes > Salmonidae > Oncorhynchus > Oncorhynchus masou. The sequence continues at coordinate 1,138,835 of NC_088217.1, forward strand.
ACTACAGATATCACACCCTACTCTCACCACAGCATACTACAGATATCATACCCTACTCTAACCACAGCATACTACAGATATCACACCCTACTCTAACCACAGCATACTACAGATATCATACCCTACTCTAACCACAGCATACTACATATATCACACCCTACTCTAAGACACTCTTGCAACCACTGGAGTACACTTCCAAAGTTTCTGACTCATGATCCAACTCATAATTTGATATTTCTATTTTGTAGTCCTGTCAGAGACACTCTACTTTAATCTGTATCTCTACATTTACGGTTTATCTGTCTGTCTATCTGTCTGACTGTCTGTCTGTCTTCATGCGTTCATTTGGGGCACCTCATGTTTTGACACATAAAAGGAAACGTGAACATAGGATGTTATTCTGCAGAGGTTTTGATGTGATGTTAGAACATCAAGGACTGAGACAAACACATCCAGATGCTTCTCTCTCACTCTACCCCCGCATCTCTCTCGCTCTACCCCTCCTCTCTCTCGCTCTACCCCTCCTGTCTCTCGCTCTACCCCTCCTCTCTCTCGCTCTACCCCCCCTCTCTCTCGCTCTACCCCCTCCTCTCTACCCCCTCCTCTCCCTCTCTCTCTCTCTCTCTTGCTCTCTACCCCCTCATCTCTCTCTCCACCCCCTCCTCCCTCTCTACCCCTCTCATCTCGCTCTACCCCCTCATCTCTCTCTCTCTCTCCCTAATATCCCCCTCATCTCTCTCTCCCGCTCTATTGCTACCCCCTCATCTCTCTCTCACACTCGCTTTCTCTCCCTACCCCCTCCTCTCTCTCGCTCTACCCCTCCTCTCTCTCGCTCTACCCCTCCTCTCTCTCGCTTTACCCCCCTCTCTCGCTCTACCCCCTCCTCTCTCTCGCTCTACCCCTCCTCTCTCTCGCTCTACCCCCCCTCCTCTCTCTCGCTCTACCCCTCCTCTCTCTCGCTCTATCCCCCTCTCTCTCGCTCTACCCCCTTCTCTCTCTCTACCCCCTCCTCTCCCCCTCTCTCTCTCTCTCTCTCTCTTGCTCTCTACCCCCTCATCTCTTTCTCCACCCCCTCCCCCCTCTCCCTCTCGCTCTCTACCCCTCTCATCTCTCTCTCTACCCCCTCATCTCTCTCTCTCCCTAATATCCCCCTCATCTCTCGCTACCCCCTCATCTCTCTCACTCTCGCTCTCTCTCTCTACCCCCTCATCTCTCTCTTCTCGCTCTCTCTCTCTACCCCCTCATCTCTCTCTCTACCCCCTCATCTCTCTCTTTTTCTCTCTCTCTCCCTCTCACTCTCTCTCTATTACCTCATCTCTTTCATTCTCTCTCTACCCCCTCATCTCTCTTCTCTCTCTCTCTCGCTCTCTCTCCACCCCCTCATCTCTTCTCTCGTCTCTCTCTCTCTCTCACTCTCTCTCCACCCCCCTCATCTCTCTCTCTTCTCTCCCTCTCGCTCTCTCTCCACCCCCCCTCATCTCTCTCTTCTCTCCCTCTCGCTCTCTCCCCACCCCCCCTCATCTCTCTCTCTTCTCGCTCTCTTCTCTCCCTCTCGCTCTCTTTCCACCCCCCGATCTCTCTCTCCCTCTTGCTCTCTCTCCACTCTCCTCATCACTAACTCTCTCTCTCATCTCTCTCCACCCCCTCATCTCTCTCTCTCTCTCTCCCTTTTTTTCTTCTCATGGCATCTTAGGGTTCATCCAAGCATCAAGTCTCCTCTCTCTCCTCTCTCTCTCTCCACCCCCTCTCCTCTCTCTCTGTCTGATGTTCTCACAGACTTAGGAGGAATTCTTGGCAGAACAATACAGAAACCTCAAACCCAAGCCTGATAAATTGGAGGTATGTCAAGAATGATAAATGACTTGGAACAGAGCTCTGTGTGTACTGAACTGCACCAGATTGGTTCATGGTTACTATGATTTTTGGGAAATTAATATATGCGCAATGATCACATGTTCCCAATACAGTGATGTATCCATTTCTCAGGGTTTCAGACAAGAAAGATCCCTTTTATTGTTCCTTAGAGTTCGCCCTTATACTCCCTACGTAGTCAGAATCTGACTGTACCCGTACCTCAACCTTTTCATAAAACCTGAAGGTCCAAAATAGCTCTGAAATGCCCAGAGCTGGTTACCTAGACACAGATCAAGTCTGGTCCTGGACTAAACTTAACATAGCCAGTTCATGACCGGTTCTGACCAACATTTCTGTGTATAGCATCAATTCCTGTACACTCCGTGAATGGTCTGGTTGTCACCTACTCTCCAATGTGATGCAGTTTGGGCCAGATTCCGATCCGAGTTAAGCGCGTAAATGGAACGTAATTCCCCTTTTAATGCACTTTTCTCCCGGTCAATATCTGACCTTGAACTTAAGGATGACAATAGCATGCTATTCACGTAATATTTGTTGGGGATGGAGCTTGAATAAATTAAGACTCGCCTTATTCTTTTTTTAAATGTTATTATTATTATTTATTTTTTATTTTAGTCCCCTTTTCTCCCCAATTTCGTGGTGTCCAATTGTTTTAGTAGCTACTATCTCGTCTCATCGCTACAACTCCCGTACGGGCTCGGGAGAGACGAAGGTTAAAAGTCATGCGTCCTCCGATACACATCCCAACCAAGCCGCACTTCTTCTTAACACAGCGTGCATCCAACCCGGAAGCCAGCCGCACCAATGTGTCGGAGGAAACACTGTGCATCTGGCAAGGTGGGGGCGGCAGGGTAGCCTAATGGTTAGAGCGTTGGACTAGTAACCGGAAGGTTACAAGCTCAAACCCCCGAGCTGACAAGGTACAAATCTGTCGTTCTGCCCCTGAACAGGCAGTTAACTCACTGTTCCTAGGCCGTCATTGAAAATAAGAATTTGTTCTTAACTGACTTGCCTAGTTAAATAAAGGTAAAATAAATAACACCTTGGTTAGCGCGCACTGCGCCCAGCCCGCAACAGATATTGCTGGTGCGCAATGAGACAAGGACATCCCTACTGGCCAACCCCTCCCTAGGCCAATCGTGCGTCACCCCACGGACCTCCCGGTCGCAGCCGGTTACAACAGAGCCTTGGCGCGAACCCAGAGTCTCTGATGGCACAGCTGGCGCTGCAGCACAGCGCCCTTAACCACTGCGCCACCCGGGAGGCCCCAGACTTGCCTTATTCTGACCTTGTTTTAATTCCCTCATAATTCCACAACCTTTACGTGTAATCAAACCATGAATAAGGTTGACCTGAAAAAGCATCTATTTTTTTTACAATATAAATAACACCAATCTCCATGTACTGTAATTTACAACTTGATAACAGTTATTGATAAGAGCTAGGTAAATGAGTAATCCGTTTGGAGAAGGGGATTGTCTTCATCGACCATGCCAAGGCTTTCGACTCTGTCAATCACCATATTCTTATCGGCAGACTCAGTAGCCTCGGTTTTTCGGATGACTGCCTTACTTTGCAGACAGAGTTCAGTGTGTAAAATCGGAGGGCCAGCTGTCCGGTCCTCTGGCAGTCTCTATGGGGGTGCCACAGGGTTCAATTCTCGGGCCGACTCTTTTCTCTGTATATATCAATGATGTTGCTCTTGCTGCGGGCGATTCCCTGATCCACCTCTACACAGACGACACCATTCTATATACTTCCGGCCCGTCCTTGGACACTGTGCTATCTAACCTCCAAACGAGCTTCAATGCCATACAACACTCCTTCCGTGGCCTCCAACTGCTCTTAAACGCTAGTAAAACCAAATGCATGCTTTTAAACCGATCGCTGCCTGCACCCGCATGCCCAACGAGCATCACCACCCTGGATGGTTCCGACCTTGAATATGTGGACACCTATAAGTACCTAGGTGTCTGGATAGACTGTAAACTCTCCTTCCAGACTCCTATCAAACATCTCCAATCGAAAATCAAATCAAGAGTCGGCTTTCTATTCCGCAACAAAGCCTCCTTCACTCATGCCGCCAAACTTACCCTAGTAAAACTGACTATCCTACCGATCCTCGACTTCGGCGATGTCATCTACAAAATTGCCTCCAACACTCTACTCAGCAAACTGGATGCAGTTTATCACAGTGCCATCCGTTTTGTCACTAAAGCACCTTATACCACCCACCACTGTGACTTGTATGCTCTAGTCAGCTGGCCCTCGCTACATATTCGTCGCCAGACCCACTGGCTCCAGGTCATCTACAAGTCCATGCTAGGTAAAGCTCCGCCTTATCTCAGTTCACTGGTCACGATGGCAACACCCATCCGTAGCACGCGCTCCAGCAGGTGTATCTCACTGATCATCCCTAAAGCCAACACCTCATTTGGCCGCCTTTCGTTCCAGTACTCTGCTGCCTGTGACTGGAACGAATTGCAAAAATCCCTGAAGTTGGAGACTTTTATCTCCCTCACCAACTTTAAACATGTGCTATCTGAGCAGCTAACCGATCGCTGCAGCTGTACATAGTCTATTGGTAAATAGCCCACCCATTTTCACCTACCTCATCCCCACACTGTTTTTATTTATTTACTTTCCTGCTCTTTTGCACACCAGTATCTCTACCTGTACATGACCATCTGATCATTTATCACTCCAGTGCTAATCTGCAAAATTGTAATTATTCGCCTACCTCCTCATGCCTTTTGCACACAATGTATATAGACTCCCCTTTTTTTCTACTGTGTTATTGACTTGTTAATTGTTTACTCCATGTGTAACTCTGTGTTGTCTGTTCACACTGCTATGCTTTATCTTGGCCAGGTCGCAGTTGTAAATGAGAACTTGTTCTCAACTAGCCTACCTGGTTAAATAAAGGTGAAATAAAAAAATATAAAAAATATAAATTGCAATTGGTTTAGATCTATTTGACCTTATAATCGCTGGAGACAAATGTGAATCCAGACCTATGGAAGCACACTGAGGCATATCAACATATCAACTTGATGCAGAATTGAAATTGTATGGCCTTGTAACTTGCAAGGATGGGCACTCTTAGATAATTATAGGTGACCCTATTCCATTGAATTACTTTGTTGTGTTTACCGTCATTTCCTTTGTCTGTAAACGCTGTCACGGTCGTATGGTTGTTGTTACTGAGGATCATTAGTAACAGTTGATAATATATATGTTTTAAATACACACATGCGAATGAAGTCTTTATGGAGCAGAGGCCAGACAGTTTGAACCTGACACATGGCCCAATACTTGGCTGTGTCATCACACAGTTCCATGGTTAGTGCAGGCACTAGATGATGGTACTGTTGTACACTACTGTTGTACACGTCATTGTAAATAAGAATATCTTCTTAACTGACTGACCTCGTTAAATAAAGGTTAAATAAAACATTTCTTAAGTATTACCATGGGTTAAACAACTGAATGTGGCAATTTTCAGAATTAAACCTCAGTTTTCTTTATTTTGTGCGTAAAGCAAACTTGCTTTTTATGATTCAGAAATACTTTGCTAATCCTAATAGTATTTTTTTTTATCTACCAATTGGTGCCGAAATGGAGATTAATATGCATATATTAATTATATTTACCGTTCTCTCCATATATTCATTATATTTACGGGTCTCTCCATATATTCATTATATTTACGGGTCTCTCCATATATTCATTATATTTACGAGTCTCTCCATATATTCATTATATTTACCGTTCTCTCCATATATTCATTATATTTACGGGTCTCTCCATATATTCATTATATTTACTGTTCTCTCCATATATTCATTATATTTACGGGTCTCTCCATATATTCATTATATTTACCGTTCTCTCCATATATTCATTATATTTACGGGTCTCTCCATATATTCATTATATTTACGGGTCTCTCCATATATTCATTATATTTACCGTTCTCTCCATATATTCATTATATTTACCGTTCTCTCCATATATTCATTATATTTACCGTTCTCCATATATTCATTATATTTACGGGTCTCTCCATATATTCATTATATTTACCGTTCTCTCCATATATTCATTATATTTACTGTTCTCTCCATATATTCATTATATTTACTGTTCTCTCCATATATTCATTATATTTACGGGTCTCTCCATATATTCATTATATTTACCGTTCTCTCCATATATTCATTATATTTACCGTTCTCCATATATTCATTATATTTACGGGTCTCTCCATATATTCATTATATTTACCGTTCTCTCCATATATTCATTATATTTATGGGTCTCTCCATATATTCATTATATTTACCGTTCTCTCCATATATTCATTATATTTACGGTTCTCTCCATATATTCATTATATTTCCGGGTCTCTCCATATATTCATTATATTTACCGTTCTCTCCATATATTCATTATATTTACCGTTCTCCATATATTCATTATATTTACCGTTCTCTCCATATATTCATTATATTTACGGGTCTCTCCATATATTCATTATATTTACTGTTCTCTCCATATATTCATTATATTTACGGGTCTCTCCATATATTCATTATATTTACCGTTCTCTCCATATATTCATTATATTTACTGTTCTCTCCATATATACATTATATTTACCGTTCTCTCCATATATTCATTATATTTACTGTTCTCTCCATATATTCATTATATTTACTGTTCTCTCCATATATTCATTATATTTACGGGTCTCTCCATATATTCATTATATTTACCGTTCTCCATATATTCATTATATTTACCGTTCTCCATATATTCATTATATTTACGGGTCTCTCCATATATTCATTATATTTACGGGTCTCTCCATATATTCATTATATTTACGGGTCTCTCCATATATTCATTATATTTACGGGTCTCTCCATATATTCATTATATTTACCGTTCTCTCCATATATTCATTATATTTACCGTTCTCTCCATATATTCATTATACAATTTGTAAGTCGCTCTGGATAAGAGCGTCTGCTAAATGACTTAAATGTAATGTAAATGTAAATATATTTACCGTTCTCTCCATATATTCATTATATTTACGGGTCTCTCCATATATTCATTATATTTACGGGTCTCTCCATATATTCATTATATTTACCGTTCTCTCCATATATTCATTATATTTACGGGTCTCTCCATATATTCATTATATTTACGGGTCTCTCCATATATTCATTATATTTACTGTTCTCTCCATATATACATTATATTTACGGGTCTCTCCATATATTCATTATATTTACCGTTTTCTCCATATATTCATTATATTTACGGGTTCTCTCCGGGTCTCTCCATATATTCATTATATTTACGGGTCTCTCCATATATTCATTATATTTACCGTTCTCTCCATATATTCATTATATTTACGGGTCTCTCCATATATTCATTATATTTACGGGTCTCTCCATATATTCATTATATTTACCGTTCTCCATATATTCATTATATTTACGGGTCTCTCCATATATTCATTATATTTACGGGTCTCTCCATATATTCATTATATTTACCGTTCTCCATATATTCATTATATTTACGGGTCTCTCCATATATTCATTATATTCACGGGTCTCTCCATATATTCATTATATTTACCGTTCTCTCCATATATTCATTATATTTACCGTTCTCTCCATATATTCATTATATTTACCGTTCTCCATATATTCATTATATTTACGGGTCTCTCCATATATTCATTATATTTACAGGTCTCTCCATATATTCATTATATTTACGGGTCTCTCCATATATTCATTATATTTACCGTTCTCTCCATATATTCATTATATTTACCGTTCTCTCCATATATTCATTATATTTACCGTTCTCTCCATATATTCATTATATTTACCGTTCTCTCCATATATTCATTATATTTACGGGTCTCTCCATATATTCATTATATTTACCGTTCTCCATATATTCATTATATTTACGGGTCTCTCCATATTTTCATTATATTTACGGGTCTCTCCATATATTCATTATATTTACGGGTCTCTCCATATATTCATTATATTTACGGGTCTCTCCATATATTCATTATATTTACCGTTCTCTCCATATATTCATTATATTTACGGGTCTCTCCATATATTCATTATATTTACCGTTCTCTCCATATATTCATTATATTTACCGTCATTATATTTACCGTCTCCCTCCATATATTCATTATATTTACGGGTCTCTCCATATATTCATTATATTTACGGGTCTCTCCATATATTCATTATATTTACCGTTCTCTCCATATATTCATTATATTTACCATATATTCATTATATTTTCTCTCCATATATTCATTATATTTACCGTTCTCTCCATATATTCATTATATTTACGGGTCTCTCCATATATTCATTATATTTACTGTTCTCTCCATATATTCATTATATTTACTTGTCTCTCCATATATTCATTTTATTTACCGTTCTCTCCATATATTCATTATATTTACTGTTCTCTCCATATATTCATTATATTTACCGTTCTCTCCATATATTCATTATATTTACTGTTCTCTCCATATATTCATTATATTTACTGTTCTCTCATTATATATTCATTATATTTACTGTTCTCTCCATATATTCATTATATTTACTGTTCTCTCCATATATTCATTATATTTACTGTTCTCTCCATATATTCATTATATTTACGTTCTCTCCATATATTCATTATATTCACCTCTCCATATATTCATTATATTTACCGTTCTCATATATTCATTATATTTATTCATATATTCATTATATTTACGGGTCTCTCCATATATTCATTATATTTACGGGTCTCTCCATATATTCATTCCATATATTCATTATATTTACGGGTCTCTCCATATATTCATTATATTTACGGGTCTCTCCATATATTCATTATATTTACCGTTCTTCCATATCTCCATATATTCATTATATTTACCGTTCTCTCCATATATTCATTATATTTACCGGTCTCTCCATATATTCATTATATTTACGGGTCTCTCCATATATTCACCGTTCTCTCCATATATTCATTATATTTACGGGTCTCTCCATATATTCATTATATTTACGGGTCTCTCCATATATTCATTATATTTACTGTTCTCTCCATATATACATTATATTTACGGGTCTCTCCATATATTCATTATATTTACCGTTTTCTCCATATATTCATTATATTTACCGTTCCCTACATATATTCATTATATTTACGGTTCTCTCCATATATTCATTATATTTACGGGTCTCTCCATATATTCATTATATTTACGGGTCTCTCCATATATTCATTATATTTACGGGTCTCTCCATATATTCATTATATTTACCGTTCTCTCCATATATTCATTATATTTACCGTTCTCCATATATTCATTATATTTACGGGTCTCTCCATATATTCATTATATTTACGGGTCTCTCCATATATTCATTATATTTATATTTTCATTATATTTACGGTTCTCTCCATATATTCATTATATTTACCGTTCTCTCCATATATTCATTATATTTACGGGTCTCTCCATATATTCATTTATACGGGTCTCTCCATTATTCATTATATTTACCGTTTTCTCCATATATTCATTATATTTACCGTCTCTCCATATATTCATTATATTTACCGTTCTCTCCATATATTCATTATATTTACGGGTCTCTCCATATATTCATTATATTTACGGGTCTCTCCATATATTCATTATATTTACCGTTCTCTCCATATATTCATTATATTTACGGGTCTCTCCATATATTCATTATATTTACGGGTCTCTCCATATATTCATTATATTTACCGTCTCTCCATATATTCATTATATTTACGGGTCTCTCCATATATTCATTATATTTACGGGTCTCTCCATATATTCATTATATTTACGGGTCTCTCCATATATTCATTATATTTACGGGTCTCTCCATATATTCATTATATTTACGGGTCTCTCCATATATTCATTATATTTACCGTTCTCTCCATATATTCATTATATTTACGTTCTCTCCATATATTCATTATATTTACCGTTTCTCCATATATTCATTATATTTACGGGTCTCTCCATATATTCATTATATTTATATTTACGGGGTCTCTCCATATATTCATTATATTTACCGTTCTCTCCATATATTCATTATATTTACGTTCTCTCCATATATTCATTATATTTACGGGTCTCTCCATATATTCATTATATTTACCGTTCTCTCCATATATTCATTATATTTACTGTTCTCTCCATATATACATTATATTTACCGTTCTCTCCATATATTCATTATATTTACGGGTCTCTCCATATATTCATTATATTTCCGTTATCTCCATATATTCATTATATTTACGGGTCTCTCCATATATTCATTATATTTACGGGTCTCTCCATATATTCATTATATTTACCGTCTCTCCATATATTCATTATATTTACGGGTCTCTCCATATATTCATTATATTTACGGGTCTCTCCATATATTCATTATATTTACCGTCTCTTATATTTACGGGTCTCTCCATATATTCATTATATTTACGGGTCTCTCCATATATTCATTATATTTACGGGTCTCTCCATATATTCATTATATTTACCGTCTCTCCATATATTCATTATATTTACGGGTCTCTCCATATATTCATTATATTTACGGGTCTCTCCATATATTCATTATATTTACGGTTCTCTCCATATATTCATTATATTTACCGTTCTCTCCATATATTCATTATATTTACCGTTCTCCATATATTCATTATATTTACGGGTCTCTCCATATATTCATTATATTTACAGGTCTCTCCATATATTCATTATATTTACGGGTCTCTCCATATATTCATTATATTTACGGGTCTCTCCATATATTCATTATATTTACCGTTCTCTCCATATATTCCATATATTCATATATTTATTATATTTCACCGTTCTCTCCATATATTCATTATATTTACGGGTCTCTCCATATATTCATTATATTTACGGGTCTCTCCATATATTCATTATATTTACGGGTCTCTCCATATATTCATTATATTTACGGGTCTCTCCATATATTCATTATATTTACGGGTCTCTCCATATATTCATTATATTTACCGTTCTCTCCATATATTCATTATATTTACGGGTCTCTCCATATATTCATTATATTTACCGTTCTCTCCATATATTCATTATATTTACCGTTTTCTCCATATATTCATTATATTTACCGTTCCCTCCATATATTCATTATATTTACGGGTCTCTACATATATTCATTATATTTACGGGTCTCTCCATATATTCATTATATTTACCGTTCTCTCCATATATTCATTATATTTACCGTTCTCCATATATTCATTATATTTACCGTTCTCTCCATATATTCATTATATTTACGGTCTCTCCATATATTCATTATATTTCTCTCCATATATTCATTATATTTACGGTTCTCTCCATATATTCATTATATTTACGGGTCTCTCCATATATTCATTATATTTACCATTCTCTCCATATATTCATTATATTTACTGTTCTCTCCATATATTCATTATATTTACTGTTCTCTCCATATATTCATTATATTTACTGTTCTCTCCATATATTCATTTATATTTATATTCATTATATTTACTGTTCTCTCCATATATTCATTATATTTACTGTTCTCTCCATATATTCATTATATTTACTGTTCTCTCCATATATTCATTATATTTACGGGTCTCTCCATATATTCATTATATTTACGGGTCTCTCCATATATTCATTATATTTACGGGTCTCTCCATATATTCATTATATTTACGGGTCTCTCCATATATTCATTATATTTACCGTTCTCCATATATTCATTATATTTACCGTCTCTCCATATATTCATTATATTTACGGGTCTCTCCATATATTCATTATATTTACGGGTCTCTCCATATATTCATTATATTTACCGTCTCTCCATATATTCATTATATTTACGGGTCTCTCCATATATTCATTATATTTACGGGTCTCTCCATATATTCATTATATTTACGGGTCTCTCCATATATTCATTATATTTACGGGGTCTCTCCATATATTCATTATATTTACCGTTCTCTCCATATATTCATTATATTTACCGTTCTCCATATATTCATTATATTTACGGGTCTCTCCATATATTCATTATATTTACAGGTCTCTCCATATATTCATTATATTTACGGGTCTCTCCATATATTCATTATATTTACCGTTCTCTCCATATATTCATTATATTTACCGTTCTCTCCATATATTCATTATATTTACATATATTCGTTCTCTCCATATATTCATTATATTTACGGGTCTCTCCATATATTCATTATATTTATATTCATTATATTTACGGGTCTCTCCATATATTCATTATATTTACGGGTCTCTCCATATATTCATTATATTTACGGGTCTCTCCATATATTCATTATATTTCTCTCCATATATTCATTATATTTACGGGTCTCTCCATATATTCATTATATTTACGGGTCTCTCCATATATTCATTATATTTACGGGTCTCTCCATATATTCATTATATTTACCGTTCTCTCCATATATTCATTATATTTACCGTTTTCTCCATATATTCATTATATTTACCGTTCCCTCCATATATTCATTATATTTACGGGTCTCTCCATATATTCATTATATTTACGGGTCTCTCCATATATTCATTATATTTACGGGTCTCTCCATATATTCATTATATTTACCGTTCTCTCCATATATTCATTATATTTACCGTTCTCCATATATTCATTATATTTACCGTTCTCTCCATATATTCATTATATTTACGGGTCTCTCCATATATTCATTATATTTACGGGTCTCTCCATATATTCATTATATTTACTGTTCTCTCCATATATTCATTATATTTACGGGTCTCTCCATATATTCATTATATTTACGGTTCTCTCCATATATTCATTATATTTACTGTTCTCTCCATATATTCATTATATTTACTGTTCTCTCCATATATTCATTATATTTACTGTTCTCTCCATATATTCATTATATTTACTGTTCTCTCCATATATTCATTATATTTACTGTTCTCTCCATATATTCATTATATTTACTGTTCTCTCCATATATTCATTATATTTACTGTTCTCTCCATATATTCATTATATTTACGGGTCTCTCCATTTATTCATTATATTTACGGGTCTCTCCATATATTCATTATATTTACGGGTCTCTCCATATATTCATTATATTTACGGGTCTCTCCATATATTCATTATATTTACGGGTCTCTCCATATATTCATTATATTTACGGGTCTCTCCATATATTCATTATATTCATTATATTTACCGTTCTCTCCATATATTCATTATATTTACCGTTCTCTCCATATATTCATTATATTTACGGGTCTCTCCATATATTCATTATATTTACATTATATTTACGGTCTCTCCATATATTCATTATATTTACGGGTCTCTCCATATATTCATTATATTTACGGGTCTCTCCATATATTCATTATATTTACGGGTCTCTCCATATATTCATTATATTTACGGGTCTCTCCATATATTCATTATATTTACCGTTTTCTCCATATATTCATTATATTTACGGGTTCTCCATATATTCATTATATTTACGTTCTCTCCATATATTCCATATATTCATTATATTTACGGGTCCCTCCATATATTCATTATATTTACCGTTCTCTCCATATATTCATTATATTTACGGGTCTCTCCATATATTCATTATATTTACTGTTCTCTCCATATATTCATTATATTTACCGTACGGGTCTCTCCATATATTATTCCATATATTCATTATATTTACGGGTCTCTCCATATATTCATTATATTATATTCATTATATTTACGGGTCTCTCCATATATTCATTATATTTACGGGTCTCTCCATATATTCATTATATTTACGGGTCTCATATATTCATTATACGGGTCTCTCCATATATTCATTATATTTACGGGTCTCTCCATATATTCATTATATTTACGGGTCTCTCCATATATTCATTATATTTACCGTTCTCTCCATATATTCCTTATATTTTCCGTTCTCTCCATATATTCATTATATTTATCGTTCTCTCCATATATTCATTATATTTACGGGTCTCTCCATATATTCATTATATTTACCGTTCTCTCCATATATTCATTATATTTACTGTTCTCTCCATATATTCATTATATTTACGGGTCTCTCCATATATTCATTATATTTACCATTCTCTCCATATATTCATTATATTTACTGTTCTCTAAATATATTCATTATATTTACTGTTCTCTCCATATATTCATTATATTTACTGTTCTCTCCATATATTCATTATATTTACTGTTCTCTCCATATATTCATTATATTTACTGTTCTCTCCATATATTCATTATATTTACTGTTCTCTCCATATATTCATTATATTTACTGTTCTCTCCATATATTCATTATATTTACGGGTCTCTCCATATATTCATTATATTTACGGGTCTCTCCATATATTCATTATATTTACGGGTCTCTCCATATATTCATTATATTTACGGGTCTCTCCATATATTCATTATATTTACCGTTCTCCATATATTCATTATATTTACCGTTCTCCATATATTCATTATATTTACGGGTCTCTCCATATATTCATTATATTTACGGGTCTCTCCATATATTCATTATATTCATTATATTCATTATATTTACCGTTCTCTCCATATATTCATTATATTTACGGGTCTCTCATATATTCATTATATATTCATTATATTTACCGTTCTCCATATATTCATTATATTTACGGGTCTCTCCATATATTCATTATATTTACGGGTCTCTCCATATATTCATTATATTTACCGTTCTCTCCATATATTCATTATATTTACCGTTCTCTCCATATATTCATTATATTTACCGTCTCTCCATATATTCATTATATTTACGGGTCTCTCCATATATTCATTATATTTACAGGTCTCTCCATATATTCATTATATTTACGGGTCTCTCCATATATTCATTATATTTACGGGTCTCTCCATATATTCCACCGTTCTCTCCATATATTCATTATATTTACCGTTCTCTCCATATATTCATTATATTCCATATATTCATTATATTTACGGGTCTCTCCATATATTCATTATATTTACCGTTCTCCATATATTCATTATATTTACGGGTCTCTCCATATATTCATTATATTTACGGGTCTCTCCATATATTCATTATATTTACGGGTCTCTCCATATATTCATTATATTTACGGGTCTCTCCATATATTCATTATATTTACCGTCTCTCCATATATTCATTATATTTTCTCTCCATATATTCATTATATTTACGGGTCTCTCCATATATTCATTATATTTACCGTTCTCTCCATATATTCATTATATTTACCGTTCTCTCCATATATTCATTATATTTATTCCGTTCCGGGTCTCTCCATATATTCATTATATTTACGGGTCTCTACATATATTCATTATATTTACGGGTCTCTCCATATATTCATTATATTTACCGTTCTCTCCATATATTCATTATATCTCCATATATTCATTATATTTACCGTTCTCTCCATATATTCATTATATTTACGGGTCTCTCCATATATTCATTATATTTACTGTTCTCTCCATATATTCATTATATTTACGGGTCTCTCCATATATTCATTATATTTACCATTCTCTCCATATATTCATTATATTTACTGTTCTCTCCATATATTCATTATATTTACTGTTCTCTCCATATATTCATTATATTTACTGTTCTCTCCATATATTCATTATATTTACTGTTCTCTCCATATATTCTCTCCATATATTCATTATATTTACTGTTCTCTCCATATATTCATTATATTTACTGTTCTCTCCATATATTCATTATATTTACGGTTCTCTCCATATATTCATTATATTTACGGGTCTCTCCATATATTCATTATATTTACGGGTCTCTCCATATATTCATTATATTTACGGGTCTCTCCATATATTCATTATATTTACGGGTCTCTCCATATATTCATTATATTTACGGGTCTCTCCATATATTCATTATATTTACGGGTCTCTCCATATATTCATTATATTTACGGGTCTCTCCATATATTCATTATATTTACGGTTCTCTCCATATATTCATTATATTTACCGTCTCTCCATATATTCCATATATTCATTATATTTACGGGTCTCTCCATATATTCATTATATTTACCGTTCTCTCCATATATTCATTATATTTACGGGTCTCTCCATATATTCATTATATTTACGGGTCTCTCCATATATTCATTATATTTACGGGTCTCTCCATATATACATTATATTTACGGGTCTCTCCATATATTCATTATATTTACCGTTTTCTCCATATATTCATTATATTTACCGTTCTCCATATATTCATTATATTTACGGGTCTCTCCATATATTCATTATTCATTTACGGGTCCCTCCATCATTATATTCATTATATTTACCGTTCTCTCCATATATTCATTATATTTACGGGTCTCTCCATATATTCATTATATTTACTGTTCTCTCCATATATTCATTATATTTACCGTTCTCTCCATATATTCAATATATTTACGGGTCTCTCCATATATTCATTATATTTCCGTTCTCTCCATATATTCATTATATTTACGGGTCTCTCCATATATTCATTATATTTACGGGTCTCTCCATATATTCATTATATTTACGGGTCTCTCCATATATTCATTATATTTACCGTTCTCTCCATATATTCATTATATTTACGGGTCTCTCCATATATTCATTATATTTACGGGTCTCTCCATATATTCATTATATTTACCGTTCTCTCCATATATTCCTTATATTTACCGTTCTCTCCATATATTCATTATATTTACCGTTCTCTCCATATATTCATTATATTTACGGGTCTCTCCATATATTCATTATATTTACCGTTCTCTCCATATATTCATTATATTTACGGGTCTCTCCATATATTCATTATATTTACGGGTCTCTCCATATATTCATTATATTTACGGGTCTCTCCATATATACATTATATTTACGGGTCTCTCCATATATTCATTATATTTACCGTTTTCTCCATATATTCATTATATTTACCGTTCTCCATATATTCATTATATTTACGGGTCTCTCCATATATTCATTATATTTACGGGTCCCTCCATATATTCATTATATTTACCGTTCTCTCCATATATTCATTATATTTACGGGTCTCTCCATATATTCATTATATTTACTGTTCTCTCCATATTCATTATATTTACCGTTCTCTCCATATATTCAATATCTTTACGGGTCTCTCCATATATTCATTTATTTTCCGTTCTCTCCATATATTCATTATATTTACGGGTCTCTCCATATATTCATTATATTTACCGTCTCTCCATATATTCATTATATTTACGGGTCTCTCCATATATTCATTATATTTACGTTCTCTCCATATATTCATTATATTTACCGTTCTCTCCATATATTCATTATATTTACCGTTCTCTCCATATATTCATTATATTTACGGTTCTCTCCATATATTCATTATATTTACGGGTTCTCTCCATATATTCATTATATTTACGGGTCTCTCCATATATTCATTATATTTACGGGTCTCTCCATATATTCATTATATTTACGGGTCTCTCCATATATACATTATATTTACGGGTCTCTCCATATATTCATTATATTTACCGTTTTCTCCATATATTCATTATATTTACCGTTCTCCATATATTCATTATATTTACGGGTCTCTCCATATATTCATTATATTTACGGTCTCTCCATATATTCATTATATTTACCGTTCTCTCCATATATTCATTATATTTACCGTTCTCTCCATATATTCATTATATTTACGGGTCTCTCCATATATTCATTATATTTACTGTTCTCTCCATATATTCATTATATTTACCGTTCTCTCCATATATTCAATATCTTTACGGGTCTCTCCATATATTCATTATATTTTCCGTTCTCTCCATATATTCATTATATTTACGGGTCTCTCCATATATTCATTATATTTACGGGTCTCTCCATATATTCATTATATTTACGGGTCTCTCCATATATTCATTATATTTACCGTTCTCTCCATATATTCATTATATTTACGGGTCTCTCCATATATTCATTATATTTACGGGCCTCTCCATATATTCATTATATTTACCGTTCTCCATATATTCATTTTATTTACGGGTCTCTCCATATATTCATTATATTTACGGGTCTCTCCATATATTCATTATATTTACCGTTCTCCATATATTCATTATATTTACGGGTCTCTCCATATATTCATTATATTTACGGGTCTCTCCATATATTCATTATATTTACCGTTCTCTCCATATATTCATTATATTTACCGTTCTCCATATATTCATTATATTTACGGGTCTCTCCATATATTCATTATATTTACAGGTCTCTCCATATATTCATTATATTTACCGTTCTCTCCATATATTCATTATATTTACCGTTCTCTCCATATATTCATTATATTTACGGGTCTCTCCATATATTCATTATATTTACCGTTCTCTCCATATATTCATTATATTTACTGTTCTCTCCATATATTCATTATATTTACCGTTCTCTCCATATATTCATTATATTTACGGGTCTCTCCATATATTCATTATATTTTCCGTTATCTCCATATATTCATTATATTTACGGGTCTCTCCATATATTCATTATATTTACGGGTCTCTCCATATATTCATTATATTTACCGTTCTCTCCATATATTCATTATATTTACGGGTCTCTCCATATATTCATTATATTTACGGGTCTCTCCATATATTCATTATATTTACCGTTCTCCATATATTCATTATATTTACGGGTCTCTCCATATATTCATTATATTTACGGGTCTCCATATATTCATTATATTTACGGGTCTCTCCATATATTCATTATATTTACCGTTCTCCATATATTCATTATATTTACCGTTCTCCATATATTCATTATATTTACGGGTCTCTCCATATATTCATTATATTTACGGGTCTCTCCATATATTCATTATATTTACGGGTCTCTCCATATATTCATTATATTTACCGTTCTCTCCATATATTCATTATATTTACCGTTCTCTCCATATATTCATTATATTTACCGTGTCTCCATATATTCATTATATTTACGGGTCTCTCCATATATTCATTATATTTACGGGTCTCTCCATATATTCATTATATTTACGGGTCTCTCCATATATTCATTATATTTACCGTTCTCTCCATATATTCATTATATTTACCGTTCTCTCCATATATTCATTATATTTACCGTTCTCTCCATATATTCATTATATTTACGGGTCTCTCCATATATTCATTATATTTACCGTTCTCCATATATTCATTATATTTACGGGTCTCTCCATATATTCATTATATTTACGGGTCTCTCCATATATTCATTATATTTACGGGTCTCTCCATATATTCATTATATTTACGGGTCTCTCCATATATTCATTATATTTACGGGTCTCTCCATATATTCATTATATTTACCGTTCTCTCCATATATTCATTATATTTACCGTTCTCTCCATATATTCATTATATTTACCGTTTTCTCCATATATTCATTATATTTACCGTTCCCTCCATATATTCATTATATTTACGGGTCTCTACATATATTCATTATATTTACGGGTCTCTCCATATATTCATTATATTTACCGTTCTCTCCATATATTCATTATATTTACCGTTCTCCATATATTCATTATATTTACCGTTCTCTCCATATATTCATTATATTTACGGGTCTCTCCATATATTCATTATATTTACAGTTCTCTCCATATATTCATTATATTTACGGGTCTCTCCATATATTCATTATATTTACCATTCTCTCCATATATTCATTATATTTACTGTTCTCTCCATATATTCATTATATTTACTGTTCTCTCCATATATTCATTATATTTACTGTTCTCTCCATATATTCATTATATTTACTGTTCTCTCCATATATTCATTATATTTACATTATATTTGTTCTCTCCATATATTCATTATATTTACTGTTCTCTCCATATATTCATTATATTTACGGGTCTCTCCATATATTCATTATATTTACGGGTCTCTCCATATATTCATTATATTTACGGGTCTCTCCATATATTCATTATATTTACGGGTCTCTCCATATATTCATTATATTCATTATATTTACCGTTCTCCATATATTCATTATATTTACGGGTCTCTCCATATATTCATTATATTTACGGGTCGGGTCTCTCCATATATTCATTATATTTACGGGTCTCTCCATATATTCATTATATTTACCGTTCTCTCCATATATTCATTATATTTACCGTTCTCTCATATATTCATTATATTTATATATTCCATATATTCATTATATTTACGGGTCTCTCCATATATTCATTATATTTACGTTCTCTCCATATATTCATTATATTTACGGGTCTCTCCATATATTCATTATATTTACGGGTCTCTCCATATATTCATTATATTTACGGGTCTCTCCATATATTCATTATATTTACGGGTCTCTCCATATATTCATTATATTTACGGTCTCTCCATATATTCATTATATTTACCGTTCTCCATATATTCATTATATTTACGGGTCTCTCCATATATTCATTATATTTACGGGTCCCTCCATATATTCATTATATTTACCGTTCTCTCCATATATTCATTATATTTACGGGTCTCTCCATATATTCATTATATTTACTGTTCTCTCCATATATACATTATATTTACCGTTCTCTCCATATATTCAATATCTTTACGGGTCTCTCCATATATTCATTATATTTTCCGTTCTCTCCATATATTCATTATATTTACGGGTCTCTCCATATATTCATTATATTTACGGGTCTCTCCATATATTCATTATATTTACGGGTCTCTCCATATATTCATTATATTTACCGTTCTCTCCATATATTCATTATATTTACGGGTCTCTCCATATATTCATTATATTTACGGGTCTCTCCATATATTCATTATATTTACCGTTCTCTCCATATATTCATTATATTTACCGTTCTCTCCATATATTCATTATATTTACCGTTCTCTCCATATATTCATTATATTTACGGGTCTCTCCATATATTCATTATATTTACCGTTCTCTCCATATATTCATTATATTTACGGGTCTCTCCATATATTCATTATATTTACGGGTCTCTCCATATATTCATTATATTTACGGGTCTCTCCATATATACATTATATTTACGGGTCTCTCCATATATTCATTATATTTACCGTTTTCTCCATATATTCATTATATTTACCGTTCTCCATATATTCATTATATTTACGGGTCTCTCCATATATTCATTATATTTACGGGTCCCTCCATATATTCATTATATTTACCGTTCTCTCCATATATTCATTATATTTACGGGTCTCTCCATATATTCATTATATTTACTGTTCTCTCCATTATATATCTCCATATATTATATTTACGGGTCTCTCCATATATTCATTATATTTACGGGTCTCTCCATATATTCATTATATTTACGGGTCTCTCCATATATTCATTATATTTACCGGGTCTCTCCATATATTCATTATATTTACGGGTCTCTCCATATATTCATTATATTTACCGTTCTCTCCATATATTCATTATATTTACCGTTCTCTCCATATATTCATTATATTTACCGTTCTCTCCATATATTCATTATATTTACGGGTTCTCTCCATTTATCTCTCCATATATTCATTATATTTACCGTTCTCTCCATATATTCATTATATTTACGGGTCTCTCCATATATTCATTATATTTACGGGTCTCTCCATATATTCATTATATTTACGGGTCTCTCCATATATTCATTATATTTACGGGTCTCTCCATATATTCATTATATTTACCGTTCTCTCCATATATTCATTATATTTACCGGGTCTCTCCATATATTCATTATATTTACGGGTCTCTCCATATATTCATTATATTTACGGGTCTCTCCATATATTCATTATATTTACCGTTCTCTCCATATATTCATTATATTTATTCATTATATTTACTGTTCTCTCCATATATACATTATATTTACCGTTCTCTCCATATATTCATTATATTTACGGGTCTCTCCATATATTCATTATATTTACCGTTCTCTCCATATATTCATTATATTTCATTATATTTACGGGTCTCTCCATATATTCATTATATTTACGGGTCTCTCCATATATTCATTATATTTACGGGTCTCTCTCCATATATTCATTATATTTACCGTTCTCTCCATATATTCATTATATTTACGGGTCTCTCCATATATTCATTATATTTACGGGTCTCTCCATATATTCATTATATTTACCGTTCTCTCCATATATTCATTATATTTACGGGTCTCTCCATATATTCATTATATTTACCGTTCTCTCCATATATTCATTATATTTACCGTTCTCTCCATATATTCATTATATTTACCGTCTCTCCATATATTCATTATATTTACGGGTCTCTCCATATATTCATTATATTTACGGGTCTCTCCATATATTCATTATATTTACCGTTCTCTCCATATATTCATTATATTTACCGTTCTCCATATATTCATTATATTTACGGGTCTCTCCATATATTCATTATATTTACGGGTCTCTCCATATGTTCATTATATTTACCGTTCTCCATATATTCATTATATTTACGGATCTCTCCATATATTCATTATATTTACCGTTCTCTCCATATATTCATTATATTTACCGTTTTCTCCATATATTCATTATATTTACCGTTCCCTCCATATATTCATTATATTTACGGGTCTCTCCATATATTCATTATATTTACGGGTCTCTCCATATATTCATTATATGTACCGTTCTCTCCATATATTCATTATATTTACTGTTCTCTCCATATATTCATTATATTTACCGTTCTCTCCATATATTCATTATATTTACGGGTCTCTCCATATATTCATTATATTTTCCGTTCTCTCCATATATTCATTATATTTACGGGTCTCTCCATATATTCATTATATTTACGGGTCTCTCCATATATTCATTATATTTACCGTTCTCTCCATATATTCATTATATTTACGGGTCTCTCCATATATTCATTATATTTACGGGTCTCTCCATATATTCATTATATTTACCGTTCTCCATATATTCATTATATTTACGGGTCTCTCCATATATTCATTATATTTACGGGTCTCTCCATATATTCATTATATTTACGGGTCTCTCCATATATTCATTATATTTACCGTCTCTCCATATATTCATTATATTTACCGTTCTCCATATATTCATTATATTTACGGGTCTCTCCATATATTCATTATATTTACGGGTCTCTCCATATATTCATTATATTTACGGGTCTCTCCATATATTCATTATATTTACGGTTCTCTCCATATATTCATTATATTTACCGTTCTCTCCATATATTCATTATATTTACCGTCTCTCCATATATTCATTATATTTACGGGTCTCTCCATATATTCATTATATTTACAGGTCTCTCCATATATTCATTATATTTACGGGTCTCTCCATATATTCATTATATTTACGGGTCTCTCCATATATTCATTATATTTACCGTTCTCTCCATATATTCATTATATTTCATTATCCATATATTCATTATACCGTTCTCTCCATATATTCATTATATTTACGGGTCTCTCCCATTATATATTCATTATATTTACCGTTCTCTCCATATATTCATTATATTTACGGGTCATATCTCCATATATTCATTATATTTACGGGTCTCTCCATATATTCATTATATTTACGGGTCTCTCCATATATTCATTATATTTACGGGTCTCTCCATATATTCATTATATTTACCGTTCTCTCCATATATTCATTATATTTACGGTTCTCTCCATATATTCATTATATTTACCGTTCTCTCCATATATTCATTATATTTACCGTTCTCTCCATATATTCATTATATTCATCTCCATATATTCATTATATTTACTCTCCATATATTCATTATATTTACGGGTCTCTCCATATATTCATTATATTTACCGTTCTCTCCATATATTCATTATATTTACCGTTCTCCATATATTCATTATATTTACCGTTCTCTCCATATATTCATCTCTCCATATATTCATTATATTTACGGGTCTCTCCATATATTCATTATATTTACAGTTCTCTCCATATATTCATTATATTTACGGGTCTCTCCATATATTCATTATATTTACCATTCTCTCCATATATTCATTATATTTACTGTTCTCTCCATATATTCATTATATTTACTGTTCTCTCCATATATTCATTATATTTACTGTTCTCTCCATATATTCATTATATTTACTGTTCTCTCCATATATTCATTATATTTACTGTTCTCTCCATATATTCATTATATTTACTGTTCTCTCCATATATTCATTATATTTACTGTTCTCTCCATATATTCATTATATTTACGGGTCTCTCCATATATTCATTATATTTACGGGTCTCTCCATATATTCATTATATTTACGGGTCTCTCCATATATTCATTATATTTACGGGTCTCTCCATCCATTATTCATTATATTTACCGTTCTCCATATATTCATTATATTTACGGGTCTCTCCATATATTCATTATATTTACGGGTCTCTCCATATATTCATTATATTTACGGTCTCTCTCCATATATTCATTATATATTCATTATATTTACGGGTCTCTCCATATATTCATTATATTTACCGTTCTCTCCATATATTCATTATATTTACCGTTCTCTCCATATATTCATTATATTTACCGTTCTCTCCATATATTCATATTTACGGGTCTCTCCATATATTCATTATATTTACGGTCTCTCCATATATTCATTATATTTACGGGTCTCTCCATATATTCATTATATTTACGGGTCTCTCCATATATTCATTATATTTACGGGTCTCTCCATATATATTCATTATATTTACGGGTCTCTCCATATATTCATTATATTTACCGTTCTCTCCATATATTCATTATATTTACCGTTCTCCATATATTCATTATATTTACGGGTCTCTCCATATATTCATTATATTTACGGGTCCCTCCATATATTCATTATATTTACCGTTCTCTCCATATATTCATTATATTTACGGGTCTCTCCATATATTCATTATATTTACTGTTCTCTCCATATATACATTATATTTACCGTTCTCTCCATATATTCATTATATTTACATATATTCATTATATTTTCCATTATATTTCTCTCCATATATTCATTATATTTACGGGTCTCTCCATATATTCATTATATTTACGGGTCTCTCCATATATTCATTATATTTACGGGTCTCTCCATATATTCATTATATTTACCGTCTCTCCATATATTCTCTCCATATATTCATTATATTTACGGGTCTCTCCATATATTCATTATATTTACGGGTCTCTCCATATATTCATTATATTTATCGGGTCTCTCCATATATTCATTATATTTACCGTTCTCTCCATATATTCATTATATTTACCGGTCTTCCATATATTCATTATATTTACGGGTCTCTCCATATATTCATTATATTTACCGTCTCTCCATATATTCATTATATTTTCTCTCCATATATTCATTATATTTACGGGTCTCTCCATATATTCATTATATTTACGGGTCTCTCCATATATTCATTATATTTACGGGTCTCTCCATATATTCATTATATTTACGGGTCTCTCCATATATTCATTATATTTACGTTTTCTCCATATATTCATTATATTTACCGTTCTCCATATATTCATTATATTTACGGGTCTCTCCATATATTCATTATATTTACGGGTCTCTCCATATATTCATTATATTTACGGGTCTCTCCATATATTCATTATATTTCTCTCCATATATTCATTATATTTACGGGTCTCTCCATATATTCATTATATTTACTGTTCTCTCCATATATTCATTATATTTACCGTTCTCTCCATATATTCAATATCATTTACGGGTCTCTCCATATATTCATTATATTTTCCGTTCTCTCCATATATTCATTATATTTACGGGTCTCTCCATATATTCATTATATTTACCGTTCTCCATATATTCATTATATTTACGGGTCTCTCCATATATTCATTATATTTACCGTTCTCTCCATATATTCATTATATTTACCGTTCTCTCCATATATTCATTATATTTACCGTTCTCTCCATATATTCATTATATTTACGGGTCTCTCCATATATTCATTATATTTACCGTTCTCTCCATATATTCATTATATTTACGGGTCTCTCCATATATTCATTATATTTACGGGTCTCTCCATATATTCATTATATTTACGGGTCTCTCCATATATTCATTATATTTACGGGTCTCTCCATATATTCATTATATTTACCGTTTTCTCCATATATTCATTATATTTACCGTTCTCTCCATATATTCATTATATTTACGGGTCTCTCCATATATTCATTATATTTACGGGTCTCTCCATATATTCATTATATTTACCGTTCTCTCCATATATTCATTATATTTACGGGTCTCTCCATATATTCATTATATTTACCGTTCTCTCCATATATTCATTATATTTACCGTTTTCTCCATATATTCATTATCTTTACGGGTCTCTCCATATATTCATTATATTTTCCGTTCTCTCCATATATTCATTATATTTACGGGTCTCTCCATATATTCATTATATTTACGGGTCTCTCCATATATTCATTATATTTACGGGTCTCTCCATATATTCATTTATATTTATTCCGGGTCTCTCCATATATTCATTATATTCATTATATTTACGGGTCTCTCCATATATTCATTATATTTACGGGTCTCTCCATATATTCATTATATTTACCGTTCTCTCCATATATTCATTATATTTACGGGTCTCTCCATTATATTCATTATCATTATATTTACGGGTCTCTCCATTATATATTCATTATATTTACGGGTCTCTCCATATATTCATTATATTTACGGGTCTCTCCATATATTCATTATATTTACGTTCTCTCCATATATTCATTATATTTACCGTTCTCCATATATTCATTATATTTACGGGTCTCTCCATATATTCATTATATTTACAGGTCTCTCCATATATTCATTATATTTACCGTTCTCTCCATATATTCATTATATTTACCGTTCTCTCCATATATTCATTATATTTACGGGTCTCTCCATATATTCATTATATGTACCGTTCTCTCCATATATTCATTATATTTACTGTTCTCTCCATATATTCATTATATTTACCGTTCTCTCCATATATTCATTATATTTACGGGTCTCTCCATATATTCATTATATTTTCCGTTATCTCCATATATTCATTATATTTACGGGTCTCTCCATATATTCATTATATTTACGGGTCTCTCCATATATTCATTATATTTACCGTTCTCTCCATATATTCATTATATTTACGGGTCTCTCCATATATTCATTATATTTACGGGTCTCTCCATATATTCATTATATTTACGGGTCTCTCCATATATTCATTATATTTACGGGTCTCTCCATATATTCATTATATTTACGGGTCTCTCCATATATTCATTATATTTATTTACGGGTCTCTCCATATATTCATTATATTTACGGGTCTCTCCATATATTCATTATATTTACCGTTCTCCATATATTCATTATATTTACGGGTCTCTCCATATATTCATTATATTTACGGGTCTCTCCATATATTCATTATATTTACCGTTCTCCATATATTCATTATATTTACGGGTCTCTCCATATATTCATTATATTTACGGGTCTCTCCATATATTCATTATATTTACCGTTCTCTCCATATATTCATTATATTTACCGTTCTCTCCATATATTCATTATATTTACCGTTCTCTCCATATATTCATTATATTTACCGTTCTCTCCATATATTCATTATATTTACGGGTCTCTCCATATATTCATTATATTTACCGTCTCTCCATATATTCATTATATATTTACGGGTCTCTCCATATATTCATTATATTTACGGGTCTCTCCATATATTCATTATATTTACGGGTCTCTCCATATATTCATTATATTTACGGGTCTCTCCATATATTTACCGTTCTCTCCATATATTCATTATATTTACGGGTCTCTCCATATATTCATTATATTTACCGTTCTCTCCATATATTCATTATATTTACCGTTCTCCATATATTCATTATATTTACCGTTCTCTCCATATATTCATTATATTTACCGTTCTCTCTCCATATATTCATTATATTTACGGGTCTCTCCATATATTCATTATATTTACGGGTCTCTCCATATATTCCATATATTCATTATATTTACCGTTCTCTCCATATATTCATTATATTTACCGTTCTCCATATATTCATTATATTTACCGTTCTCTCCATATATTCATTATATTTACGGGTCTCTCCATATATTCATTATATTTACTGTTCTCTCCATATATTCATTATATTTACGGGTCTCTCCATATATTCATTATATTTACCATTCTCTCCATATATTCATTATATTTACTGTTCTCTCCATATATTCATTATATTTACTGTTCTCTCCATATATTCATTATATTTACTGTTCTCTCCATGTATTCATTATATTTACTGTTCTCTCCATATATTCATTATATTTACTGTTCTCTCCATATATTCATTATATTTACTGTTCTCTCCATATATTCATTATATTTACTGTTCTCTCCATATATTCATTATATTTACGGGTCTCTCCATATATTCATTATATTTACGGGTCTCTCCATATATTCATTATATTTACGGGTCTCTCCATATATTCATTATATTTACGGGTCTCTCCATATATTCATTATATTTACCGTTCTCCATTTATTCATTATATTTACCGTTCTCCATATATTCATTATATTTACGGGTCTCTCCATATATTCATTATATTTACGGGTCTCTCCATATATTCATTATATTTACGGGTCTCTCCATATATTCATTATATTTACCGTTCTCTCCATATATTCATTATATTTACCGTTCTCTCCATATATTCATTATATTTACCGTTCTCTCCATATATTCATTATATTTACGGGTCTCTCCATATATTCATTATATTTACCGTTCTCTCCATATATTCATTATATTTACGGGTCTTTCCATATATTCATTATATTTACGGGTCTCTCCATATATTCATTATATTTACGGTCTCTCCATATATTCATTATATTTACGGGTCTCTCCATATATACATTATATTTACGGGTCTCTCCATATATTCATTATATTTACCGTTCTCTCCATATATTCATTATATTTACCGTTCTCCATATATTCATTATATTTACGGGTCTCTCCATATATTCATTATATTTACGGGTCCCTCCATATATTCATTATATTTACCGTTCTCTCCATATATTCATTATATTTACGGGTCTCTCCATATATTCATTATATTTACTGTTCTCTCCATATATACATTATATTTACCGTTCTCTCCATATATTCAATATCTTTACGGGTCTCTCCATATATTCATTATATTTTCCGTTCTCTCCATATATTCATTATATTTACGGGTCTCTCCATATATTCATTATATTTACGGGTCTCTCCATATATTCATTATATTTACGGGTCTCTCCATATATTCATTATATTTACGGGTCTCTCCATATATTCATTATATTTACGGGTCTCTCCATATATTCATTATATTTACCGTTCTCTCCATATATTCATTATATTTACGGGTCTCTCCATATATTCATTATATTTACGGGTCTCTCCATATATTCATTATATTTACGGGTCTCTCCATATATACATTATATTTACGGGTCTCTCCATATATTCATTATATTTACCGTTTTCTCCATATATTCATTATATTTACCGTTCTCCATATATTCATTATATTTACGGGTCTCTCCATATATTCATTATATTTACGGGTCCCTCCATATATTCATTATATTTACCGTTCTCTCCATATATTCATTATATTTACGGGTCTCTCCATATATTCATTATATTTACTGTTCTCTCCATATATACATTATATTTACCGTTCTCTCCATATATTCAATATCTTTACGGGTCTCTCCATATATTCATTATATTTTCCGTTCTCTCCATATATTCATTATATTTACGGGTCTCTCCATATATTCATTATATTTACCGTTCTCCATATATTCATTATATTTACGGGTCTCTCCATATATTCATTATATTTACCGTTCTCTCCATATATTCATTATATTTACCGTTCTCTCCATATATTCATTATATTTACCGTTCTCTCCATATATTCATTATATTTACGGGTCTCTCCATATATTCATTATATTTACCGTTCTCTCCATATATTCATTATATTTACGGGTCTCTCCATATATTCATTATATTTACGGGTCTCTCCATATATTCATTATATTTACGGGTCTCTCCATATATACATTATATTTACGGGTCTCTCCATATATTCATTATATTTACCGTTTTCTCCATATATTCATTATATTTACCGTTCTCCATATATTCATTATATTTACGGGTTCTCCATTATATATTCATATATCATTATATTTACGGGTCCCTCCATATATTCATTATATTTACCGTTCTCTCCATATATTCATTATATTTACGGGTCTCTCCATATATTCATTATATTTACTGTTCTCTCCATATATACATTATATTTACCGTTCTCTCCATATATTCATTATCTTTACGGGTCTCTCCATATATTCATTATATTTTCCGTTCTCTCCATATATTCATTATATTTACGGGTCTCTCCATATATTCATTATATTTACGGGTCTCTCCATATATTCATTATATATTTTACGTTCTCTCCATATATTCATTATATTTACGGGTCTCTCCATATATTCATTATATTTACGGGTCTCTCCATATATTCATTATATTTACCGTTCTCCATATATTCATTTTATTTACGGGTCTCTCCATATATTCATTATATTTACGGGTCTCTCCATATATTCATTATATTTACCGTTCTCCATATATTCATTATATTTACGGGTCTCTCCATATATTCATTATATTTACGGGTCTCTCCATATATTCATTATATTTACCGTTCTCTCCATATATTCATTATATTTACCGTTCTCCATATATTCATTATATTTACGGGTCTCTCCATATATTCATTATATTTACAGGTCTCTCCATATATTCATTATATTTACCGTTCTCTCCATATATTCATTATATTTACCGTTCTCTCCATATATTCATTATATTTACGGGTCTCTCCATATATTCATTATATGTACCGTTCTCTCCATATATTCATTATATTTACTGTTCTCTCCATATATTCATTATATTTACCGTTCTCTCCATATATTCATTATATTTACGGGTCTCTCCATATATTCATTATATTTTCCGTTCTCTCCATATATTCATTATATTTACCGTTCTCCATATATTCATTATATTTATGGGTCTCTCCATATATTCATTATATTTACGGGTCTCTCCATATATTCATTATATTTACGGGTCTCTCCATATATTCATTATATTTACCGTTCTCTCCATATATTCATTATATTTACCGTTCTCTCCATATATTCATTATATTGTCCGTAAGCTCCCGGGTAATGCCACGCTCCCTTGCTCCAGGAAAGCAGTACCGTAAGCTCCCGGGTAATGCCATGCTCCCTTGCTCCAGGAAAGCAGTACCGTAAGCTCCCGGGCAATGCCACCCTCCCTTAATCCAGGAAAGCAGTACCGTAAGCTCCCGGGTAATGCCACACTCCAGGAAAGCAGTACCATAAGCTCCCGGGTAATGCCATGCTCCCTTGCTCCTGGAAAGCAGTACCATAAGCTCCCGGGTAATTCCACGCTCCAGTAAAGCAGTATTATAAGCTGGTGCTGCCAGGTAATGCCATGCTCCAAGAAAGCAGTACCGTAAACTCCCGGGTAATGCCACGATCCAGGAAAGCAGTACCGTAAGCTCCCGGGTAATGCCACGATCCAGGAAAGCAGTACCGTAAGCTCCCGGGTAATGCCACGATCCAAGAAAGCAGTACCGTAAGCTCCCGGGTAATGCCACGATCCAGGAAAGCAGTACCGTAAGCTCCCGGGTAATGCCACGATCCAAGAAAGCAGTACCGTAAGCTCCCGGGTAATGCCACGATCCAGGAAAGCAGTACCGTAAGCTCCCGGGTAATGCCACGATCCAAGAAAGCAGTACCGTAAGCTCCCGGGTAATGCCACGATCCAGGAAAGCAGTACCGTAAGCTCCCGGGTAATGCCACGATCCAAGAAAGCAGTACCGTAAGCTCCCGGGTAATGCCACGATCCAGGAAAGCAGTACCGTAAGCTCCCGGGTAATGCCACGCTCCAGGAAAGCAGAAAGTCTTTGCCTCTAACACATCACAGACAATGGCCACCCTGGGAGGACGAGGTCATGGATTCCCAGGTTTCTTAGAGCCAGTGACCCTGGATGATGGTGGGCCTGTGGGGCATTGGTCTGTGGGGCATTGGTCCGTCAATCTTTAGGATGTTTTTATCATAAATCTTCAATAATGTTCCAACCGGAGAATTCCTTTTTCCTCAGAAATGCAATTTAACGCGAGCTACCTCTCACGTGACGAGCGCAGACCTCTGACTCATTCCCCTCTCATTCAGCCCCCCTTCACAGTAGAAGCCTGAAACAACGTTCTAAAGACTGTGGACATCTAGTGGAAACGTTAGGATGTGCAACATGACCAATATCCCACTGTATCTTCAATAGCGGATGAGTTGAAAATCGACCAACCTCAGATTTCCCACTTCTTGGTTGGATTTTTTCTCAGGTTTTGCCTGCCATATAAGTTCTGTTATACTCATAGACATCATGCAAACAATTTTAGAAACATCAGTGTGTTTTCAATCCAAATATACTAATAATATGCATATATTCGCAACTGGGACTGAGAAGCAGGCAGTTTACTCTGGGCACCTCTGGGAACCTTATTCATCCAAGCTACTCAATACTGCCCCCAGCCATAAGAAGTTAAAGAGGGCTGTTTCTGCATACATCAAAACATGTCACACCTGCCAATTAACTGGTAAACCTAATCAAGCTATTAAGCTACTGTTTCCTATTCCTGTACTCAGCCAACCTTTTGAGTATCTGATTATTGACGGTGTTGGTCCTCTGCCTCGCTGAGCCTCGTCACTTT
The DNA here is from genome assembly GCF_036934945.1 of Oncorhynchus masou masou. Taxonomy (NCBI): domain Eukaryota; kingdom Metazoa; phylum Chordata; class Actinopteri; order Salmoniformes; family Salmonidae; genus Oncorhynchus; species Oncorhynchus masou. The sequence goes on from NC_088217.1 coordinate 1,172,235, forward strand.
AGTCCAAGTTCTTGCTCTGCTGCTAATTGCTTGTCCTCCTTTTCAAGCCAAGTTTCAAGGTCCATACACTGAGCAAAACAATCTAGGTGCTCCTCCAGAACGGAGGAAATCGCGACAACTGTATTGCCATTCCAGAACGGAGGAAACTGTGCCAACTGTGTTGCCATTCCAGAACGGAGGAAAGCTTGCCAACTGTGTTGCCATTCCAGAACGGAGGAAAGCGTGCCAACTGTGTTGCCATTCCAGAACGGAGAAAACTGTGCCAACTGTGTCGCCACTCCAGAACGGAGGAAAGCGTGCCAACTGTGCCATGTAAATCTGCTAAAACCCTATTACCCACGTTCCTCTGGGGATGGGAGAGAGGATGGTAAATCCTGTTATATTGGCCTGTACTGTTACACCGCTGTGTTCTTCTTTTTGTCATGCGAGGTCAATGCATGGTGAGGAGGATGGCCCTGTTCCCGATGATTGCATACTGCAGGGTAGATTGAACAATTCAGTCACTGGATGTTTTGGATAGCCTTCTTGCTCATCTGACTGCTGATAGGCGAGACAAATTGTTTGGGCTAATTCAGAGTGTTCCAGTTTTGTTTTCTGATACACCTACACGTACAAACTTAATAGAACACGATATTGACGTTGGGGTTGCTGACTCATTCATCAGCGGTTCTATAGAGTTTCTTCAGAGAAACAGAGTTGTCTGGATGCTGAGATCAGGTACATGCTGGAGAGTGCTATAGCAGAGTCTTTCTCCAGCTGGGCTTCTCCCTGTGTCTTGGTCAGTAAACCGGATGGGACAAACAGATGTTGTACGGACTACAGTAAGGTAAATGGTGTCACCAAGCCAGAATGATTTCCTCTTCCTCAGATGGAGGACTGCGTTGATCAGGTCAGAGCAGCAAAATGTGTGTGAGCACGTTAAAGGGCTATTGGCAGGTGCCACTGACGAGTATGTGAAATCTCTGCCTTTATTAGACCCCCTGGCCTCATATTCGGTTATGAGTTTCGGTCTGCATAATGCACCTTCCACTTTTCAGAGCCTTATGAATAGGGTTGTCTCCAGTCTGGTCGGGTGCGTTGTTATCTGTTGATCACTTCCTCTCTCTGTTTATCTGGACGATGCAGTGGTTTATGCAGATACTTGGGAGGATCTGTCTCGTATTGAAGCCTTGTTCGACCGCCTGGCTCCGTGTCACCTCACTATCAATCTGGCTAAATGTGAGTTTGCTCAGGTGACCGTTACATACCTTGCTAAGGTGGTTGGGCAGGGTGAAGTGCGTCCTGTTCGGGCTAAAGTGGTAGCTATTGATGCTTTTCCACCGCCAACTACTAAATAGGAACTGATGCGTTTCTTGGGAATGATTGGTTATTACCGTAGTTTCTGTGGGAAATTCTCTACCGTAGTCGCTCCTCTGACAGATTGGCTGAAAGCTAAGGCGGATTGGCTGAAAGCTAAGGTGGATTGGCTGAAAGCTAAGGTGGATTGGCTGAAAGCTAAGGCGGATTGGCTGAAAGCTAAGGCTGATTGGCTGAAAGGATTGGCTGAAAGCTAAGGCTGATAAGGCTGATTGGCTGAAAGCTAAGGCTGATTGGCTGAAAGCTAAGGCTGATTGGCTGAAAGCTAAGGCTGATTGGCTGAAAGCTAAGGCTGATTGGCTGAAAGCTAAGGCTGATTGGCTGAAAGCTAAGGCTGATTGGCTGAAAGCTAAGGCTGATTGGCTGAAAGCTAAGGCTGATTGGCTGAAAGCTAAGGCTGATTGGCTGAAAGCTAAGGCTGATTGGCTGAAAGCTAAGGCTGATTGGCTGAAAGCTAAGGTGGATTGGCTGAAAGCTAAGGCTGATTGACTGAAAGCTAAGGCTGATTGGCTGAAAGCTAAGGCTGATTGGCTGAAAGCTAAGGCTGATTGGCTGAAAGCTAAGGCGGATTGGCTGAAAGCTGGCTGAAAGCTAAGGCTGATTGGCTGAAAGCTAAGGCTGATTGGCTGAAAGCTAAGGCGGATTGGCTGAAAGCTAAGGCGGATTGGCTGAAAGCTAGGCGGATTGGCTGAAAGCTAAGGCGGAGGCTGATTGGCTGAAAGCTAAGGCTGATTGGGCTGAAAGCTAAGGCGGATTGGCTTGGCTGATTGGCTGAAAGCTAAGGCGGATTGGCTGAAAGCTAAGGCGGATTGGCTGAAAGCTAGGCTGATTGGCTGAAAGCTAAGGCTGATTGGCTGAAAGCTAAGGCGGATTGGCTGAAAGCTAAGGCTGATTGGCTGAAAGCTAAGGCTGATTGGCTGATTGGCTGAAAAGGCGGATTGGCTGAAAGCTAAGGGATTGGCTGAAAGCTAAGGCGGATTGGCTGAAAGCTAAGGCTGATTGGCTGAAAGCTGAAAAGGCTGATTGGCTTGGCGGATTGGCTGAAAGCTAAGGCGGATTGGCTGATTGGCTGAAAAAGCTAAGGCGGATTGGCTGAAAGCTAAGGCGGATTGGCTGAAAGCTATTGGCTGAAAGGCGGATTGGCTGAAAGCTAAGGCGGATTGGCTGAAAGCTTGGCTGAAAGCTAAGGCGGATTGGCTGAAAGCTAAGGCGGAGCTGAAAAGGCGGATTGGCTGAAAGAAAGCTGAAAGCTAAGGCGGATTGGCTGAAAGCTAAGGCTGATTGGCTGAAAGCTAAGGCGGATTGGCTGAAAGCTAAGGCGGATTGGCTGAAAGCTAAGGCGGATTGGCTGAAAGCTAGGCGGATTGGCTGAAAGCTAAGGCGGATTGGCTGAAGGCGGATTGGCTGAAAAGGCGGATTGGCTGAAAGCTAAGGCGGATTGGCTGAAAGCTAAGGCGGATTGGCTGAAAGCTAAGGCGGATTGGCTGAAAGCTAAGGCGGATTGGCTGAAAGCTAAGGGATTGGCTGAAAGCTAGGCGGATTGGCTGAAAGCTAAGGCGGATTGGCTGAAAGCTAAGGCGGATTGGCTGAAAGCTAAGCGGATTGGCTGAAAGCTAAGGCGGATTGGCTGAAAGCTAATTGGCTGAAAGCTAAGGCGGATTGGCTGAAAGCTAAGGCTGATTGGCTGAAAGCTAAGGCGGATTGGCTGAAAGCTAAGGCGGATTGGCTGAAAGCTAAGGCGGATTGGCTGAAAGCTAAGGCGGATTGGCTGAAAGCTAAGGCGGATTGGCTGAAAGCTAAGGCGGATTGGCTGAAAGCTAAGGCTGTTTATGTCTGGTCTCCTCTCTGTCATCAGGATTTTGAGGATGCAAAGAGGTTGCTTACCTCAACTTGGTGCTGGTTGCTCCTCGCATGGATTTGTGATTCACCTTGCAGGTGGATGCGAGTCACGTGGGGGCAGGTGCAGTCCTGCTGTAATGTGTCTGGTGTTGAGGCCTGTTTCTTTTCCAATAAGTTTATTAAGCATTATCAGTTGAACTACTCCTTGGTGTAAAAAGAAGCGCTAGCACTCATATGGGCGCTACAATAGGTAGGTGTAGTCTGCTCGGGTGTAGTACCTATAGTGGTCTACAGCGATCATTACCCTTTAACCTTCTTGAGGTCTATGTGTCCTAACCAGAGGATAATGAGATGGTGTTTTTTTTGCAGGCATTCCATCTGGATGTGAGGCACATCCGGGGGACTGATAACGTCGTTGCTGACGCGCTCTCTCGTGTGCCCTGTTCCTGAACGCTTCTGGTCATATTGATCGTTGTCACCAGTGTATGCGTGTCGTCCACGTGACTGGCCCCTGTTTATTTTGTATTTCCTGTTGTCCTGTTGCTCCTGTCTGTTCCCTGTTGTCCTCTTTTTTGTCATTTCTCTTAAGGTTGCTTCCTGTGCGCAAAGGTTGCTGAGGTCAGGGGTCAGGGGAGGATGATGTTGGCTGGGGCAGTGGGGTAGCGTTAACCAGGGCAGTATTTTGTTTGTGCTTATGTTTGGTTGGTGTGGTGTTCCGGCATCCTTGGTGGTCCCCGGTTTTATGGGGGAGGGGGGTGTGACAACCCTCCCACTCTGTCTGCAGACCCTCCCACTCTGTCTGCCAAATTCTTTCTCTTTGCTCTTGTTTTCCTTAATAGGATGTCGGTGGGCAGAGTCGGGTGTGTCCCGGGGATAAATGCACCTTACCCTCAAATATTGAGGAGACTTTCTCCATGCAGACACACTGTTGTTTTTGGATGTGGCAATTTGGGGTCTTTGTGTTCATTTGTTTTGGCAATTCTCAACAACACTCATTATCACCAATTGTGCACACATCCACTCACTTCCACTACTGACTACACACACCATTGGTAATTGTATATAGTTTACTGTATTTAATAAATATATTTTTGTTATTCCATTATCTCCACGTTGTCTCTGACTTTGTAATGGCTACGAGCCGGTCCGTGCCTCTCTGTAGCCTCTCTGATCTTAGGCAGAGGCCTAGAGATCTGCTGCCTGTATGGGTGGGGAGTGGGGATCCTCTCTGCCATCTCGCAGCAACATCACTATCTTCTCCTAGAAGGATGCAGAAAATAAAACAAGGTTCATGCTCAATCAGCTGAAGTGTTTTACCAAGAACTCATCGTAAAGGGCAGGGGTAAGGCAGTTTATTTTCTCTCTCTCCCTTGTAAGGTTTGACATTTACCATCATTTGTCCTCACCCAGCTTTCATTAATTTCCTCAATTAGAGACAAAACGTTGTTCTGTATCCACAGGGCACTCAGTAAGGGGTAGATGTGCTTTTCGTTATTTCAGATCGTCATCTGTTGTAATTCCCCGATATTTATTTTTCCCTCTCTTCCCCTCCTCTCTCTCTTCCCCTCCTCTCTCTTTTTCCCTTCCTCTCTCTCTTCCCCTCCTCTCTCTTTTTCCCTTCCTCTCTCTCTTCCCCCAGTCCAGATTGGAGGAGATGTCACCCCCCCCTCACCCCCCAACTGAGAGGCTGCAGAAAATCGATCAGAGACTGATTAACAGTCACAACAACAATTTACCTCATCAGCTCGCTTGCGCTCAGTTGGGAGGGGTTGGAAATATGTTAGGCGTGTCCATCAAAACATCCAAAGTGCTAATTTCAGGCAACGCTGGTAGGGGTATATAAGACCAACCAAAAGCTGGTTTTAGCGGTAATACAGTTGGTTATGGCATGAGTTTTCACAGTGGGAAGACAGCCTGACCAGCCGTGATGCACACTGCCCATATGAACATGGAACATGCAATCACAAAGTAGTCTGTAGTTAAAAGGTTTGTCTCCTGAGACCGCTTGGAAATAATAGTTCATCACCAAAGCTTCAAAATATGGAGTTGGAGAGCTGTGAGCTGACATTCCTTTTTTTATCTATGGATTGTCGGCAGGCCAACATTATTTTAGACATGCAGGTCCCGTTTTGGATGTGTGTTAAACCCTCCATAGTGTGCATTGTTTTAATATTATATGCCCACGGCGATACATTATGGTGCCTGTAAATGTGACTTTGCCTATTTAAAACAAGATGTTTTGATTCTAATTATTGGCTCTCTTTTTAGGCCTTATAATTGTGAATTTAATCTTGCTTATTGACAATGTTTGGCATGTCCACACTCAGCCATAATGCAATTTACAGTAGGCCCTAGCCCCTATATCAGTGTGAATGCTATTGAAGACACAATTACTTAGAACAATGTGGATTGTAAAATGGGTTCAAGTTAATGTATTTAGCAAAGATACTATCGGTCTACATTTTGTTATGTAGTTTCTGTAAGACATTTAACAAACTACACTGCTCAAAAAAATAAAGGTAACACTAAAATAACACATCCTAGATCTGAATGAATGAAATATTCTTATTAAATACTTTTTTCTTTACATAGTTGAATGTGCTGACAACAAAATCACACAAAACTTATCAATGGAAATCAAATTTATCAACCCATGGAGGTCTGGATTTGGAGTCACACTCAAAATTAAAGTGGAAAACCACACTATAGGCTGATCCAACGTTGATGTAATGTCCTTAAAACAAGTCAAAATAAGGCTCAGTAGTGTGTGTGTGCCCTCCACGTGCCTGTATGACCTCCCTACAACGCCTGGGCATGCTCCTGATGAGGTGGCGGATGGTCTCCTGAGGAATCTCCTCCCAGACCAGGACTAAAGCATCCGCCAACTCCTGGACAGTCTGTGGTGCAACGTGGCGTTGGTGGATGGAGCGAGACATGATGTCCCAGATGTGCTCAATTGGATTCAGGTCTGGGGAACGAGCGGGCCAGTCCATAGCATCAATGCCTTCCTCTTGCAGGAACTGCTGACACACTCCAGCCACATGAGGTCTAGCATTGTCTTGCATTAGGAGGAACCCAGGGCCAACCACACCAGCATATGGTCTCACAAGGGGTCTGAGGATCTCATCTCGGTACCTAATGGCAGTCAGGCTACCTCTGGCGAGCACATGGAGGGCTGTGAGGCCCCCCAAAGAAATGCCACCCCACACCATGACTGACCCACCGCCAAACCGGTCATGCTGGAGGATGTTGCAGGCAGCAGAACGTTCTCCACGGCGTCTCCAGACTCTCATGTCTGTCACATGTGCTCAGTGTGAACCTGCTTTCATCTGTGAAGAGCACAGGGCGCCAGTGGCGAATTTGCCAATCTTGGTGTTCTCTGGCAAATGCCAAACGTCCTGCATGGTGTTGGGCTGTAAGCACAATCCCTACCTGTGGACGTCGGGCCCTCATACCACCCTCATGGAGTCTGTTTCTGACCGTTTGAGCAGACACATGCACATTTGTGGCCTGCTGGAGGTCATTTTGCAGGTCTCTGGCAGTGCTCCTCCTGCTCCTCCTTGCACAAAGGCGGAGGTAGCGGTCCTGCTGCTGGGTTGTTGCCCTCCTACGGCCTCCTCCACGTCTCCTGATGACTGGCCTGTCTCCTGGTAGCGCCTCCATGCTCTGGACACTACGCTGACAGACAGCAAACCTTCTTGCCACAGCTCACATTGATGTTCCATCCTGGATGAGCTGCACTACCTGAGCCACTTGTGTGACTCCGACTCATGCTACCACTAGAGTGAAAGCACTGCCAGCATTCAAAAGTGACCAAAACATCAGCCAGGAAGCATAGGAACTGAGAAGTGGTCTGTGGTCACCACCTGCAGAACCACTCCTTTATTGGGGGTGTCTTGCTTGCTAATTGCCTATAATTTCCACCTGTTGTCAATTCCATTTGCACAACAGCATGTGAAATGTATTGTCAATCAGTGTTGCTTCCTAAGTGGACAGTTTGATTTCACAGATGTGTGATTGACTTGGAGTTACATTGTGTTGTTTAAGTGTTCCCTTTATTTTTTGAGCAGTGTATAACGGAGTATCATTGTAATTAGAGTTGATTCCAAGGCAGTACATAAAAGACTGTAAATACACAACTTGAAGCAACCACATATTTAGCCCTGGAGCACGTTCTGATTGGCCAGCGAGGGTTTAAGCCTCAGCACACGCACAACTTGTTTATTCATCAGAATCCAGCCCTTTCACTGAAATTTATTTTTTATTAAACTAGACAAGTCAGTTCAGAACAAATTCTTATTTGCAATGACGGCCAACCCCTAACCCGGACGATGCTGGGCCAATTGTGCGCCGCCCTATGGGACTCCCAATCACAGCCGGTTGTGATACAGCCTGGAATGGAACCAGGGTCTTCAGTGACTCCTCTAGTATGGAGATGCGGTGCATTAGACCACTGCGCCACTCGGGAGCCCTGGCCAATGCCAACAAGTGCGCCGATAATTGTAATAGTGAAAATAGCACAAGAATAACAAACCCTAGACCTACATCACTACCGCCTGCAGTAACATTTACCACTGCTTTAGCGCCTGCAGTAACATTTACCACTGCAGTAACATTTACCACTGCTTTACATCCTGCACTAACATTTACCACTGCTTGACCTACTGCACTAACATTTACCACTGCTTTACCTCCTGCAGTAACATTTACCACTGCAGTAACATTTACCACTGCTTTACCTCCTGCAGTAACATTTACCACTGCTTTACCTCCTGCAGTAACATTTACCACTGCAGTAACATTTACCACTGCTTTACCTCCTGCACTAACATTTACCACTGCTTGACCTCCTGCACTACAATTTACCACTGCTTTACCGCCTGCAGTAACATTTACCACTGCTTTACCGCCTGCAGTAACATTTACCACTGCTTTACCACCTGCAGTAACATTTACCACTGCTTCACCACCTGCAGTAACATTTACCACTGCTTTACCACCTGCAGTAACATTTACCACTGCTTTACCGCCTGCAGTAATATTTACCACTGCTTTACCACCTGCAGTAACATTTACCACTGCTTCACCTCCTGCACTAACATTTACCACTGCTTTACTGCCTGCAGTAACATTTACCACTGCTTTACCACCTGCAGTAACATTTACCACTGCTTCACCTCCTGCACTAACATTTACCACTGCTTTACCGCCTGCAGTAACATTTAACACTGCAGTAACATTTTCCACTGCTTTACTGCCTGCAGTAACATTTTCCACTGCAGTAACATTTACCACTGCTTTACCTCCTGCAGTAACATTTACCACTGCAGTAACATTTACCACTGCTTTACTGCCTGCAGTAACATTTACCCCTGCAGTAACATTTACCACTGCAGTAACATGTACCACTGCTTTACCGCCTGCAGTAACATTTACCACTGCTTTACCGCCTGCAGTAACATTTACTACTGCTTTACCACCTGCAGTAATATTTACCACTGCAGTAACATTTACTACTGCTTTACCGCCTGCAGTAATATTTACCACTGCAGTAACATTTACCACTGCTTTACCTCCTGCAGTAACATTTACCACTGCAGTAACATTTACCACTGCTTTACTGCCTGCAGTAACATTTACCACTGCAGTAACATTTACCACTGCTTTACCACCTGCAGTAACATTTACCACTGCTTTACCTCCTGCACTAACATTTACCACTGCTTTACTGCCTGCAGTAACATTTACCACTGCAGTAACATTTACCACTGCTTTACCGCCTGCAGTAACATTTACCACTGCAGTAACATTTACCACTGCTTTACCGCCTGCAGTAACATTTACCACTGCACTAACATTTACCACTGCTTTACCTCCTGCAGTAACATTTACCACTGCTTTACCTCCTGCAGTAACATTTACCACTGCTTTACCTCCTGCAGTAACATTTACCACTGCTTTACCTCCTGCAGTAACATTTACCACTGCTTTACCGCCTGCAGTAACATTTACCACTGCACTAACATTTACCACTGCTTTACCTCCTGCAGTAACATTTACCACTGCTTTACCGCCTGCAGTAACATTTACCACTGCTTTACCTCCTGCAGTAACATTTACCACTGCTTTACCTCCTGTAGTCAGGCCAGAGGGTTTCTGTTCACCCCTGACTGTCAGCCAACCCTCCGTCAGGCCAGAGGGTTTCTGTCCACCCCTGACTGTCAGACCAGAGGGTTTCTGTTCACCCCTGACTGTCAGCCAACCCTCAGTCAGACCAGAGGGTTTCTGTCCACCCCTGACTGTCAGCCAACCCTCAGTCAGACCAGAGGGTTTCTGTTCACCCCTGACTGTCAGCCAACCCTCAGTCAGACCAGAGGGTTTCTGTCCACCCCTGACTGTCAGACCAGAGGGTTTCTGTCCACCCCTGACTGTCAGCCAACCCTCAGTCAGACCAGAGGGTTTCTGTCCACCCCTGACTGTCAGACCAGAGGGTTTCTGTCCACCCCTGACTGTCAGCCAACCCTCAGTCAGACCAGAGGGTTTCTGTCCACCCCTGACTGTCAGACCAGAGGGTTTCTGTCCACCCCTGACTGTCAGCCAACCCTCAGTCAGACCAGAGGGTTTCTGTCCACCCCTGACTGTCAGCCAACCCTCAGTCAGACCAGAGGGTTTCTGTTCACCCCTGACTGTCAGCCAACCCTCAGTCAGGCCAGAGGGTTTCTGTTCACCCCTGACTGTCAGCCAACCCTCAGTCAGACCAGAGGGTTTCTGTCCACCCCTGACTGTCAGTCAGACTGTCAGCCAACCCTCAGTCAGACCAGAGGGTTTCTGTCCACCCCTGACTGTCAGCCAACCCTCAGTCAGACCAGAGGGTTTCTGTCCACCCCTGACTGTCAGTCCAGAGGGTTTCTGTCCACCCTGACTGTCAGACTGTCAGCCAACCCTCAGTCAGACCAGAGGGTTTCTGTCCACCCCTGACTGTCAGCCAACCCTCCGTCAGACCAGAGGGTTTCTGTCCACCCCTGACTGTCAGCCAACCCTCAGTCAGACCAGAGGGTTTCTGTCCACCCCTGACTGTCAGCCAACCCTCCGTCAGACCAGAGGGTTTCTGTCCACCCCTGACTGTCAGCCAACCCTCAGTCAGACCAGAGGGTTTCTGTCCACCCCTGACTGTCAGCCAACCCTCCGTCAGACCAGAGGGTTTCTGTCCACCCCTGACTGTCAGCCAACCCTCAGTCAGACCAGAGGGTTTCTGTCCACCCCTGACTGTCAGCCAACCCTCAGTCAGACCAGAGGGTTTCTGTCCACCCCTGACTGTCAGCCAACCCTCCGTCAGACCAGAGGGTTTCTGTCCACCCCTGACTGTCAGCCAACCCTCCGTCAGACCAGAATGTTTCTGTCCTCCCCTGACTGTCAGACCAGAGGGTTTCTGTCCACCCCTGACTGTCAGCCAACCCTCAGTCAGACCAGAGGGTTTCTGTCCACCCCTGACTGTCAGCCAACCCTCAGTCAGACCAGAGAGTTTCTGTCCACCCCTGACTGTCAGCCAACCCTCAGTCAGGCCAGAGGGTTTCTGTCCACCCCTGACTATCAGCCAACCCTCCGTCAGACCAGAATGTTTCTGTCGACCCCTGACTGTCAGACCAGAGGGTTTCTGTCCACCCCTGACTGTCAGCCAACCCTCAGTCAGACCAGAGAGTTTCTGTCCACCCCTGACTGTCAGCCAACCTCCAGTGAGACCAGAGGGTTTCTGTCCACCCCTGACTATCAGCCAACCTCCAGTGAGACCAGAGGGTTTCTCTCCACCGTTTCAGTATGCAAAGACCTGAACTGAGTCCCAAATGACACCCCATTCCTTATATAGTGCACTAGCTTTGACCAGGGGCCTCAGGTTACACCTCACCAAAAGTATTGCACTATAAAGGGAATAGGGTGCCATTTTGGACAAAGCCCAGCTATCTTCGCTGGTTCTCCTTTGACACTGGAGAATGCATGTTTCCATACTATTGGCAGTGATGTGCAAAAAATTATATTTCTCACATTGCTATTATTATTTTGACTAAGTTTGAGTCCTTTAAACTCACGTGAAATGTGCCTTTCCCTTTCATAGTGCACCACTTCTGACCAGAGCCCTATTGGTCAAGAGTACGACATAGGGAATAGGGTGCAATTTGGGACTCATTCTGTGGGACCTAGGAGCTGAGTTGTTTTGAACCCTGTGATATTTGGAAGCTGTAGTATTTTACTGACCTGTAGTCTGCTGCTGCACTTATCAGAATCGACACAGCCTGATTAGAAACAGGTGGTCAGGAAAAGACAGTCAGGGGGACAGGCATCACAAATCAAATTACCCAGTCCACAGACAGACATATATCGCATTCATCAGCTGATTTGTCCTGCCGTACATACCTACACGTACGCTACGGTCACAGACCTCCTAATTGTCCCTAGAATTTCTAAGCAAACAGCTGGAGGCAGGGCTTTCTCCTATAGAGCTCAATTTTTATGGAACAGTCTGCCTACCCATGTCAGAGACGCAAACTCGGTCTCAACCTTTAAGTCTTCACTGAAGACTCATCTCTTCAGTGGGTCATATGATTGAGTGTAGTCTGGCCCAGGAGTGTGAAGGTGAACGGAAAGGCTCTGGAGCAACGAACCGCCCTTGCTGTCTCTGCCTGGCCGGTTCCCCTCTTTCCACTGGGATTCTCTGCCTCTAACCCTATTACAGGGGCTGAGTCACTGGCTTACTGGGGCTCTCTCATACCGTCCCTGGGAGGGGTGTGTCACCTGAGTGGGTTGAGTCACTGATGTGATCATTCTGTCTGGGTTGGCGCCCCCCCCCTTGGGTTGTGCCGTGGCGGAGATCTTTGTGGGCTATACTCAGCCTTGTCTCAGGATGGTAAGTTGGTGGTTGAAGATATCCCTCTAGTGGTGTGGGGGCTGTGCTTTGGCAAAGTGGGTGGGGTTATATCCTTCCTGTTTGGCCCTGTCTGGGGGTGTCCTCGGATGGGGCCACAGTGTCTCCTGACCCCTCCTGTCTCAGCCTCCAGTATTTATGCTGCAGTAGTTTATGTGTCGGGGGGCTAGGGTCAGTTTGTTATATCTGGAGTACTTCTCCTGTCCTATTCGGTGTCCTGTGTGAATTTAAGTGTGCTCTCTCTAATTCTCTCTTTCTCTCTTTCTTTCTCTCTCTCTCAGAGGACCTGAGCCCTAGGACCATGCCTCAGGACTACCTGACATGATGACTCCTTGCTGTCCCCAGTCCACCTGGCCGTGCTGCTGCTAGGCTGGGTTTCTGTATAGCACTTTGAGATATCAGCTGATGTACGAAGGGCTATATAAATAAATTTGATTTGATTTGATCAACAAGAAAGCTTGTTCTCATAACACCTTCCACTATAGGTTAATTGAATTAAATATGTAAGGAAACACCTATGGATGGGGCACATGGGGAGTGAGTAGCTGTACTGACAAAACTGTGGTTATATGTAGGAACCAGACATCATAGTTTAAATTAAGCCTCTAAAATCGATAGATCTGTATCCCCAAGCAACTAGGAGGGAGTGAATGGTCCGCTATATACAACAGCGAACCACTCAGTTGGTAAAGCGACACTGCGATACGAATCCAACAAGCCATGGCTTCCCTCAGATGAACAGACAAGGAACAACATGGAGACATAAATGAGAGTAAAGCACAGCTGAATGATATCCAGGACAACACAGCTAAAATGCTGTCAATGCTCACCAAAACAAACACATTGCTACAATCTGTCATTACAAAAGTAGATTTGCTTGAAAACAAAGGAGAGGCTATTGGGGCAGACACGAACCAATAAGGCATGCACATGAATGAACAAGACAACAAAATGTTGTCTTGCTTTGGATACAAAGCTGCAAACTTTAGAAGATGAATGGGACCAGCAAGAAAACAGAACGGGCACAGGGGGGAAAGGAGATCAAAATCCACGGCCGGTCCATTTGATTCGTGCAGGACCTGTCTGCTAAGCTGAGAGAGAGACGTAAGGAACACATTCCGATCAGACAGTCACTGGAGAAAAATGGATCAAGTCTCAGCTTTGCTTCCTGGCAGTGCTGTGGGTATGGAAGGGGACGCAAAGGATGGAATTCACAAGCGCTGATGACGCTTTAATCAAGCTACAAGAAACCTTCCCAGTTTAAGGAGGAGCGCCCCCTGCTCTGAGAAGAGGACGAAGTAGGAAACCTTCCCGTTGAAGGAGGAGCGCCCCCTGCTCTGAGAAGAGGACGAAGTAGGAAACCTTCCCGTTGAAGGAGGAGAGCCCCCTGCTCTGAGAAGAGGACGAAGTAGGAAACCTTCCCAGTTTTGCTCTGAGAAGGAGGTAGGAAACCTTCCCGCCCCTGCTCTGAGAAGAGGACGAAGTAGGAAACCTTCCCGTTGAAGGAGGAGAGCCCCCTGCTCTGAGAAGAGGACGAAGTAGGAGAAAACGATACAGTGATGCCTAAAAACAGCTTTTTGTAAATTTCCCCCAATTCAATCTATACCCTACTTTCCCCAAATAACTATTCTTCTCTGAAGTAATGATAAATTAGCCGATGCTAATGGGCTACATGGGCACTGAAAAGAAAATGCAAAGAGAAATATACTGTATGTCTGTTCTATGGAAGTGTGTGGTTTGTGTATTTGTATTGGAGAGAAGACTGAGGGATGGTGAATATGTTTAGGAGGGTGGGACAGAATGGGTCTCTGGTTGCATAGGGTAAAGGACAAGGACAGCAACCCCCCGAGCCACTGCCTGTTCACCCTGCTATCATCCAGAAGGTGAGGTCAGTACAGGTGGATCAAAGCTGGGATGGAGAGACTGAAAAACAGCTCCTATTTCATGGCCATCAGACTGTTAAATAGCCATCACTAACATAGAGAGGCTGCTGCCTACAGTTGACATCAGAGTTTACATACACCTTAGCCAAACACATTTAAACTCAGTTTTTCACAATTCCTGACATTTAATCCTAGTAAAGATTCCCTGTCTTAGATCAGTTACGATCACCAATTTATTTTAAGAATGTGAAATGTCAGAATAATAGTAGAGAGAATGATTTATTTCAGCTTTTATTTCTTTCATTGTGTTCCCAGTGGGTCAGAGGTTTACATACACTCAATTAGTATTTGGTAGCATTGCCTTTAAATTGTTTGACTTGGGTCAAATGTTTCGGGTAGCCTTCCACAAGATTCCCACAATAAGTTGGGTGAATTTTGGCCCAAATTACACAAATGACAAGACACGATTCAGTACTTCCTAGTTCCACGTATCAAACAGTTATTGCAGTTATATTAAAACCAGGAACATCTGAAGTCGGTTACGACACCAAACTGCAGTCAGATCAAAGCCCTGATGAGGATGACGAGCATGCAGATGAGCTTCCCTGAGACAGTTTCTAACAGTTTGTGTCTAAATTCTTTAGAAACCCACAGTTTCATCTGCTGTCCGGGTGACTGGTTTCAGACCTTTCTGCGGGTGAAGAAGCCAGACGTGGAGGTCCTGGGCTGGCGTGGTTACACGTGGTGTGCGTTTGTGAGGCAGGTTGGACGTACTGAAAAATTCTCTAAAACGACATTGGAGGCGGTTTATGGTAGAGAAAATAACAATTAATTAAATTATCTGGCAACAACTCTGGTGGACATTCCTACATTACATTTACATTTACGTCATTTGGCAGACGCTCTTATCCAGAGCGACTTACAAATTGGTGGGCAGGGTGAGCAGGTGGGGGCAGGGTGGTGGGGGGGGGGCAGGGTGATGTGAGGGTGGTGAGCAGGTGGGTCTGGGCAGGGGGTGGGCAGAGTGGTGTGGGCAGGATGGGTGAGCAGGGTGGTGGGCAGGGTGATGTGACCAGGTGGGTCTGAGCAGGGTGGTGTGAGCAGGTGGGTCTGGGCAGAGTGGTGTGGGCAGGATGGTGTGAGCAGGGTGGTCTGGGCAGGGTGGTGTGGGCAGGGTGGTCTGGGCAGGGTGGTGTGGGCAGGGTGGTGTGAGCAGGGTGGTGTGGGCAGGGTGGTGTGGGCAGGGTGGTCTGGGCAGGGTGGTGTGGGCAGGGTGGTGTGAGCAGGGTGGTGTGGGCAGGGTGGTCTGGGCAGGGTGGTGTGAGCAGGGTGGTCTGGGTAGGGTGGTTTGTGCAGGGTGGTGTGGGCAGGGTGGTCTGGGCAGTGTGGTGTGGGCAGGGTGGTGTGAACAGGGTGGTCTGGCCAAGGTGGTCTGGGCAGGGTGGTGTGTGCAGGGTAGTCTGGGCAGGGTGGTCTGGGCAGGGTGTTCTGGGCAGGGTGGGGGGGGGGCAGGGTGATGTGAGCAGGTGGGTCTGGGCAGGGTGGTGTGGGCAGGGTGATGTGACCAGGTGGGTCTGAGCAGGGTGGTGTGAGCAGGTGGGTCTGGGCAGAGTGGTGTGGGCAGGGTGGTGTGAGCAGGGTGGTCTGGGCAGGGTGGTGTGGGCAGGGTGGTCTGGGCAGGGTGGTGTGGGCAGGGTGGTGTGAGCAGGGTGGTGTGGGCAGGGTGGTGTGAGCAGGGTGGTCTGGGTAGGGTGGTTTGTGCAGGGTGGTGTGGGCAGGGTGGTCTGGGCAGTGTGGTGTGGGCAGGGTGGTGTGGGCAGGGTGGTGTGAACAGGGTGGTCTGGCCAAGGTGGTCTGGGCAGGATGGTGTGGGCAGGGTGGTGTGAGCAGGGTGGTCTGGGCAGGGTGGTGTTAGCAGGGTGGTCTGGGCAGGGTGGTAGGAGTAGGTTGTGTTGTTGTCATGTGTTGTTGCTACCATGTTGTGTTGCTACCATACTGTGTCCTTGTCAAGCTGTGTTGTTGTGATGTTCTCGTGTTGCCTCGGGGTCATGTTGTGGTGTAGTGTTGCTACCATCTTGTGTTTTTGTAATGTTGTGCTGCTACCATGTTGTGGTGTTGTCCAAAATACATATATATATATATATGTTAGCAAAGACCTGATGGTTTTCCAACCTTTGAACAAGTGTACTATAGCGTACTTCATTACTGTAACAGCATTATAGGTTATTGTTTATTCATCCAGATTTGAAATTAATTCCAGTGTTCTTTTTGTATCGTTTTTCAGAATATCACATTGTGAAATACTCGTTGTTACGCCGAACGCCAGTTTGTTACAACACAAAACATACTTTATTTATTTAAACAGGGATATGCCATTTATTTTATTTGATAAAAAAATATTAAAGACATTACAATAGGCTTTCGATAAAAGCGGGATGGGCCGTTGTTTCGGTTTGCCTGTGAATAGGACAGTCAATGGAGAGGTAGAGTTAATGCCGGTGAGGACTCAAAGGTTTGTTCCGCCCCCTTCAATGAATTAAGTAGCAGAGGTCCAGCCAGAGATAATGAGTCAGAGAGCAGCGGTGTTCGGACGTTATGTACTGTACTAACCAGAGCTTTTCTGCAGCCTCTTTTCTTCCATCCCATGGATTGAATCAAGGTAATGCTTTAATTAACAGTTTCACCGGTATTTTTAAAGGTTTGTGAAAAGTCTGACGCGCTTTTGTGGACATTTGTTGCACTTTCAAATGTCATGGTTTGTGTGTCATAAACTGCGTCTGTCACAGAAATGCATCAACAGTTGAATTTACCTGCTTTAGCGACTCTATGAATGAAAGTGTTTCAACGAGTTAGAAAACGTCTTTGCTTAGATCTAAACTTTTGATTTCTGAATTCAAATAAGGCGAATTACTTTTCCAGCCCGACAGGTCGTTGGCAGCCATGTATAGGTATTTCATCTACGGAGAACAATTCCTTTATGAAACTTGTCCAAGCTTTATTGTAATGTACAATAGATTAAGACAAAATCAATGCTGTGAAAGCTGTTGCACAACAACAATAGGTTCCAATGCGGACTCTACTGTGTAACGTTGTTGCAAAATATGAAACTGATTGCCAACAATTAATATCAAAGAGCTGTGACCAGGATATGAATTGTTGGTTATGATGTATTGTAGGCTATAAGAGGTGCGCAGGTCAGCTGTTTGTTTCTGCACGCAATTGCTAGTAACCCATCAGCAACCGTCCGACTATATGTGATAAAGTGGAACTCTGAGGCCCGCACCCGAGTCTATCCCGCTAATATAGAAAATGTGCTCTAGGCTACTGTCAGATGACAGAACAAGTTTTTTTGACGGGGTGCATTTTTTTTTGCCTGATCTAGATGTTTCTGCCTCTAATTTCCGAAATTTTGGCAGGCAATTTGTTGCTCAACTTGTCTGTAATTAGATACATTTAGCTTCTCTTCTGTAATTATACACTGAACAAAAATATAAATGCAACATGTAAAGTGTTGGTCACATGTTTCATGAGCTGAAATAAAAGATCCCAGAAATGTTCCATACACACAAAAAGCTTTTTTCTCTCAAATGTTGTCAACATATTTGTTTACGTCCCAGTTAGTGATATTTTCTCCTTTGCCAAGACAATCCATCCACCTATCAAGTGTTGCATATCAAGAAGTCTTTTGAGGGAGTGTGCAATTGGCATGCTGACTGCAGGAATGTCCACCAGAGCTGTTGCCAGAGAATTGAATGTTCATTTCTCTACCATAAGCTGTCTCCAAGGTCATTTTAGAGAATTCGGCCATGTGTCCAACTGGCCTCACAACCACAGACCACTTGTATGGTGTTGTGTGGGTGAGCGGTTTGCTGATGTCAACGTTGTAAACAGAGTGCCCCGTGGTGGTGGTGGTGGGGTTATGGTATGGGGCAGGCATAAACTACAGGCAATGAACACAATTGCATTTTATCAATGGCAATTTAAATCCACATAATGCATGGCCCCATGTTTCAAGAATCTGTACACAATTCTTAGAAGTTGAAAATATCCCATTCTTCTGTGGCTTGCATACTCACCAGACATGATTCCCGCTGAGCATGTTTGGGATGCTCTGGATCGATATGTACTACAGCTTGTTCCAGTTCCTGCCAAAATCCAGCAACTTTCCACAGTCATTGAAGTGGAGTGGGACAACATTTGACCACTGTGGTCAAATGGAAATGGTTCTAATTGTTTTTCTACCATAAATTTTTCTGATTAATGGATTTTTAAAACACTTAAAGTAAGGTCTGTGTTTCATGTAAACTTACCCTGGCATGACATTTTGATAACCATGTAAATCTCTCTCGGACAAGGTGATTTTTATCATTATATTCGGCTCTATTTACTCTCAGATTCGAAAAAGCTAATTAGCATCATTCAAAACTACAAATCCCTGCAAACTTCCATCACAAACTGACACCTTTGCAAACAGGTATTGTGTCAATTGAAAACTTGCAGGGATTTATGAAAGCCACATAAGCAGCTAATTAGCAAAGTCACCTTGTCCTAGAGATTTAACATTTGAGATTTTTTTTACCCTGTTTTCTCCACAATTTTGTAGTATTCAATTGGTAGTTACAGTCTTGTCTCATCACTGCATCTCCCATACGGACTCGGGAGGGCCGTGCGTCCTCCGAAACACAACCCAATACTTGCAGGGATTTATGAAAGCCACATTAGCAGCTAATTAGCAAAGTTACCTTGTCCTAGAGATTTAACATTTTATATTTTTTTTTTACCCTGCCCATTCAACCAGGAAGCCAGCCGCACCAATGTGTCGGAGGAATTACTGTATACCTGGCAACCGTGTCAACGTGCACTGGCCAGCCACAGGAGTCGCTAGTGCGTGCCAACCAAACAGTGCCTTAGACCACTGCGCCACTCGGGAGGCCCTTTCTAGAGAGATTTATATGGTCATCAAAACGTCAGGGTAAGCCTACATGAAACAGCCCTTATTTTAAGTGTTCCTATGGGAGACATGAATGGTGGAAAAACGATTAGAACCATTTACCTATTTGACTGCTAGGTTTTATGGGTATTACTACCACAGTATGAGTCATATGTCTATATAGTGAACGTCGGTAAAGTTTCCTCTGTCATCTCTGCTTCCTTCATGGAGCAAAGACGTTTAGGGACGGGGGAGACAATGCAATGACTCTTTACTGGAAGAAGAAAACAATTGGGCAAAATGTCCAAATGACGTCAGTGTGACCGGTTGTAAGGAAATGGAAAGCTGTGAAAACAACCCAACATGTTTCTGATAAGATTTCAGTTCGGCTTGGATGCATATTTTATTTGGTTTTAAATACTATCAGCTTTTATGATGCTGATAAAGACAACAGCTCTACTGACGCTATCTAACTGAGCATTGGCATGTTAACTTGGGAACAGGAGTAGAGAAATATGATTTCTTTCTTTCAGCATCTGGAGAGAATGCCAAAGCTCAGTTAGATAGCGTCAGTAGAGCTGATAGTTTTACAGGAAAAAGTGCTTAACTCTGCACTATATATTAAGGAGTTAAATGGAAACTGAAATCTGGACACTGATTGAAGGTCTATAACTTCTCACATAGCATCTGAACAGTAGTCTACAGTTCTCTTGATGTCCCCATCTTGTGACTGGAATTTGTAGTACTTCACAATCATCACACATGATGTAGCCTTTTATCCTCTTAGCAATTCTTTCCCAAACGTTACTTTTCTGGCCCTCCCTTCTCTTCATTTTCAACTCTCCCTTTCACAACTTTTCTCTTCTTGAATTAAACTCTGACATTGTCCTTTTTGCCTCCTGTGGATTGTTAACCCTTTCTGCCGTTCCCAAAAGCATTTTGGGATTGTCTGTTTGGCTCAGGTACAGCAAGAACCTGCAGTTCAGGCCGATGCACTAATGCCAGATGAAAATAATGACAAACCTCCATGTAGCCTATAGATATAAATGACACAATAATGATACATTTGTGTTTTTTTTGAAAGGTATTGTTTTGTCTTTATTCAACCCGCCCGCTCTTCATCCACACAATATTTAATGCCTCTATCCGCAGGGACTGCGAGTTATGAGTCAACCCATGCATCACTAGTTGGCCTATCCTGAAGACAAATGCACCATTCATCTCCAGGTCATTAAAACAAAGACATTATGTGTCTTGAACCAGATAGAAGGCATGTCCCTTCCCTTGGCTCAGACTGCCTGAATCAGGTTGACATGAGGGAGTAATCAGAAATCAGCTGGACGGGGAGGGAGGGGAAGAAGAGATGGAGGGAGGGGAGGGGAAGAAGAGATGGAGGGAGGGGAGGGGGAAGAAGAGATGGAGGGAGGGGAGGGGAAAGAAGAGATGGAGGGAGGGGGGGGGAAAGAAGAGATGGAGGGAGGGGAGAGGAAAGAAGAGATGGAGGGAGGGAGGGGAGAGGAAAGAAGAGATGGAGGTAGGAAGGGAGAGGAAAGAAGAGATGGAGGTAGGAAGGGAGGGAGGGAGAGGAAAGAAGAGATGGAGGGGGAGGGAGAGAGGGAGGAAAGAAGAGATGGAGGGAGAGGGGAGGAAAGAAGAGATGGAGGAGGGAGAGGATAGAAGAGATGGATGGGAGGGGGAGAGAAGAGATGGAGGGAGGGAGAGGAAAGAAGAGATGGAGGGAGGGAGGGAGGGAGAGGAAAGAAGAGATGGAGGGAGGGAGGGAGGGAGAGGAAAGAAGAGATGGAGGGAGGGAGGGAGGGAGAGGAAAGAAGAGATGGAGGGGAGGGGAGAGGAAAGAAGATGGAGGAGGGAGGGGAGAGGAAAGAAGAGATGGGAGGGAGGGAGGAAGGGAGAGGAAAGAAGAGGTGGAGGGAGGGGAGAGGATAGGAGAGATGGAGGGAGGGAGGGAGAGGATAGAAGAGATGGAGGGAGAGGATAGAAGAGATGGAGGGAGGGAGGGAGGGAGAGGAAAGAAGAGATGGAGGGAGGGGAGAGGAAAGAAGAGATGGAGGGATGGAGAGGAAAGAAGAGATGGAGGGGAGAGGAAAGAAGAGATGGAGGGAGAGGAAAGAAGAGATGGAGGGAGGGAGGGAGGGAGAGGAAAGAAGAGATGGAGGGAGGGAGGGAGAGGAAAGAAGAGATGGAGGGAGGGAGGGAGGGAGGGAGAGGAAAGAAGAGATGGAGGGGAGAGGATAGAAGAGATGGAGGGAGCGGAGATTATAGAAGAGATGGAGGGAGGGGAGATTATAGAAGAGATGGAGGGAGGGGAGAGGATAGAAGAGATGGAGGGAGGGAGAGGATAGAAGAGATGGAGGGAGGGGAGAGGAAAGAAGAGATGGAGGGAGGAGGGAGAGGAAAGAGGAGGGAGGGAGAGGAAAGAAGAGATGGAGGGAGGGAAGGAGAGGAAAGAAGAGATGGAGGGAGAGGAAAGAAGAGATGGAGGGAGGGAGAGGATAGAAGAGAGGGAGGGAGGGAGAGGATAGAAGAGATGGAGGGAGGGGAGAGGATAGAAGAGATGGAGGGAGGGGGGAAAGGAAAGAAGGAGGAGGAGGGGGAGAGGAAGAGAGAGGAGGAGATGGATGGAGGGAGGGGAGAGGAAAGAAGAGATGGAGGGAGAGGAAAATAATCCCTGATGTCCTGTGTGTGCCAAGGAATTGCCTGTCACTTTCACTGGGGCTGCAAGTCAAATGTTATTTGTATGCAAAAAAATATAGAGGGGAAAAATACAGATGAAACCCTGCAGACATGGTTACTGAGTTTTTCATGAAATCAGGATTCTAATGTCAGCTGTCTCCTTGGTGATGGTATAATATTAGAACTCAGAAGTTCTTCTGTCTGGAGGGGGTCTGCAGTATGGGCCTTGAGATTGGTCTGGGAGTAAATGGGTATAGAGCAGGTTTCTATATGTTCAGAGTAGAAGAGAGCAGTATACCGTGGTATTTCAAAATACAGACAGAATGAATTTCAATACTGTTTAAAACAATTTATTTTTTGGGGGGGGGTTACGGGCACCCCCGCTTAGCAGAGTCTGCGTGCTACGCCACTGCTTATAATTAAGTATAACAATTAAGATATACAGTGCCTTGCCTATTCGGCCCCCTTGAACTTTGGGGTATGTCTCTATCAGTTTTGCACATCGAGAGACTGAAATTTTTTCCCATTCCTCCTTGCAAAACAGCTCGAGCTCAGTGAGGTTGGATGGAGAGCATTTGTGAACAGCAGTTTTCAGTTCTTTCCACAGATTCTCGATTGGATTCAGGTCTGGACTTTGACTTGGCCATTCTAACACCTGGATATGTTTATTTTTGAACCATTCCATTGTAGATTTTGCTTTATGTTTTGGATCATTGTCTTGTTGGAAGACAAATCTCCGTCCCAGTCTCAGGTCTTTTGCAGACTCCATCAGGTTTTCTTCCAGAATGGTCCTGTATTTGGCTCCATCCATCTTCCCATCAATTTTAACCATCTTCCCTGTCCCTGCTAAAGAAAAGCAGGCCCAAACCATGATGCTGCCACCGCCATGTTTGACAGTGGGTATGGTGTGTTCAGGGTGATGAGCTGTGTTGCTTTTACGCCAAACATAACGTTTTGCATTGTTGCCAAAAAGTTCAATTTTGGTTTCATCTGACCAGAGCACCTTCTTCCACATGTTTGGTGTGTCTCCCAGGTGGCTCGTGGCAAACTTTAAACGACACTTTTTATGGATATCTTTAAGAAATGGCTTTCTTCTTGCCACTCTTCCATAAAGGCCAGATTTGTGCAATATACGACTGATTGTTGTCCTATGGAAAGAGTCTCCCACCTCAGCTGTAGATCTCTGCAGTTCATCCAGAGTGATCAAGGGGCCTCTTGGCTGCATCTCTGATCAGTCTTCTCCTTGTATGAGCTGAAAGTTTAGAGGGCCGGCCAGCTCTTGGTAGATTTGCAAAAAAAATCTGTTTTATGTCTTTGTTTGAAGCCTGAAATGTGGCAAAAGGTTGCAAAGTTCAAGGGGGCCGAATACTTTCGCAAGGCACTGTATAAGATGTGTCAAATACATTATGTCCAGCACATTACATTACATTACATTTAAGTCATTTGGGGAGACGCTCTTATCCAGAGCGACTTACAAATTGGTGAATTCACCTTATGACATCCAGTGGAACAGCCACTTTACAATAGTGCATCTAAATCATTTAAGGGGGAGGGGGGGGTGAGAAGGATTACTTTATCCTATCCTAGGTATTCCTTAAAGAGGTGGGGTTTCAGGTGTCTCCGGAAGGTGGTGATTGACTCCGCTGTCCTGGCGTCGTGAGGGAGTTTGTTCCACCATTGGGGGGCCAGAGCAGCGAACAGTTTTGACTGGGCTGAGCGGGAACTGTACTTCCTCAGTGGTAGGGAGGCGAGCAGGCCAGAGGTGGATGAACGCAGTGCCCTTGTTTGGGTGTAGGGCCTGATCAGAGCCTGGAGGTACTGCGGTGCCGTTCCCCTCACAGCTCCGTAGGCAAGCACCATGGTCTTGTAGAGGATGCGAGCTTCAACTGGAAACCAGTGGAGAGAGCGGAGGAGCGGGGTGACGTGAGAGAACTTGGGAAGGTTGAACACCAGACGGGCTGCGGCGTTCTGGATGAGTTGTAGGGGTTTAATGGCACAGGCAGGGAGCCCAGCCAACAGCGAGTTGCAGTAATCCAGACGGGAGATGACAAGTGCCTGGATTAGGACCTGCGCCGCTTCCTGTGTGAGGCAGGGTCGTACTCTGCGGATGTTTTAGAGCATGAACCTACAGGAACGGGCCACCGCCTTGATGTTAGTTGAGAACGACAGGGTGTTGTCCAGGATCACGCCAAGGTTCTTAGCGCTCTGGGAGGAGGACACAATGGAGTTGTCAACCGTGATGGCGAGATCATGGAACGGGCAGTCCTTCCCCGGGAGGAAGAGCAGTTCCGTCTTGCCGATGTTTAGCTTGAGGTGGTGATCCGTCATCCACACTGATATGTCTGCCAGACATGCAGAGATGCGATTCGCCACCTGGTCATCAGAAGGGGAAAGGAGAAGATTAATTGTGTGTCGTCTGCATAGCAATGATAGGAGAGACCATGTGAGGTTATGACAGAGCCAAGTGACTTTGTGTATAGCGAGAATAGGAGAGGGCCTAGAACAGAGCCCTGAGGGACACCAGTGGTGAGGAGCGCGTGGCGAGCACAGCTATGCATCTGGTTTGCTAACTAAGTGGCTAGATGTCAAGGTCAGACTTCTTGGTGACAGCAGAGACATTCTAGCCTGAGTACCAGTCTTCTGCTAACATTCCACTCCTTGCCACTCCTTGGGTGTGTCTCAATATGCATACTACTGTGCTCTACACACTCATGCTCCGAGTGCATTCTCTTGAGTACATCCTTGTGAGGACGAAAGTTGAGAACACATAAACCTTACATTTGAGCAGCACTCCCCCTACTGTATTACCTCACGCTGAGCATCACTCTCGCTACTGTATTACCTCACGCTGAGCATCACTCCCCCTACTGTATTACCTCTCACTCCCCCTACTGTATTACCTCACGCTGAGCATCACTCTAGATTCTGTATTACCTCATGCTGAGCAGCACTCCCCCTACTGTATTACCTCACACTGAGCAGCACTCCCCTACTGTATTACCTCACGCTGAGCATCACTCCCCTTACTGTATAACCTCATGCTGAGCAGCACTCCCCTTACTGTATAACCTCACGCTGTTTAAGCACTCCCCCTACTGTATTACCTCTCACTCCCCCTACTGTATTACCTCACGCTGAGCAGCACTCCCCCTACTGTATTACCTCATGCTGAGCAGCACTCCCCCTACTGTATTACCTCATGCTGAGCAGCACTCCCCCTACTGTATTACCTCATGCTGAGCAGCACTCCCCCTACTGTATTACTTCAGCACTCCCCCTACTGTATTACCTCACGCTGAGCAGCACTCCCCCTACTGTATTACCTCATGCTGAGCAGCACTCCCCCTACTGTATTACCTCATGCTGAGCAGCACTCCCCCTACTGTATTACCTCACGCTGAGCAGCACTCCCCCTACTGTATTACCTCTCACTCCCCTACTGTATAACCTCATGCTGAGCAGCACTCCCCTACTGTATTACCTCACACTGAGCAGCACTCCCCCTACTGTATTACCTCACACTGAGCAGCACTCCCCTACTGTATTACCTCATGCTGAGCAGCACTCCCCCTACAGTATTACCTCACGCTGCACCTCCCCCTACTGTATTACCTCTCACTCCCCCTACTGTATTACCTCATGCTGAGCAGCATTCCCCCTACTGTATTACCTCTCACTCCCCCTACTGTATTACCTCATGCTGAGCAGCATTCCCCCTACTGTATTACCTCAGCACTCCCCCTACTGTATTACCTCACGCTGAGCATCACTCCCCCTACTGTATTACCTCTCACTCCCCCTACTGTATTACCTCATGCTGAGCAGCACTCCCCTACAGTATTACCTCACGCTGCACCTCCCCTACTGTATTACCTCTCACTCCCCCTACTGTATTACCTCATGCTGAGCAGCATTCCCCCTACTGTATTACCTCAGCACTCCCCCTACTGTATTACCTCACGCTGAGCATCACTCCCCCTACTGTATTACCTCTCACTCCCCCTACTGTATTACCTTATGCTGAGCAGCACTCCCCTACTGTATTACCTCACGCTGAGCAGCACTCCCCTACTGTATTACCTCACGCTGAGCATCACTCCCCTTACTGTATAACCTCATGCTGAGCAGCACTCCCCTTACTGTATAACCTCATGCTGAGCAGCACTCCCCCTACTGTATTACCTCACACTGAGCAGCACTCCCCCTACTGTATTACCTCACATTGCACCTCCCCCTACTGTATTACCTCATGCTGAGCAGCACTCCCCTACTGTATTACCTCACACTGAGCAGCACTCCCCCTACTGTATTACCTCACGCTGAGCAGCACTCCCCCTACTGTATTACCTCATGCTGAGCAGCACTCCCCCTACTGTATTACCTCACACTGAGCAGCACTCCCCTACTGTATTACCTCATGCTGAGCAGCACCCTACTGTATTACCTCATGCTGAGCAGCACTCCCCCTACTGTATTACCTCACGCTGAGCAGCACTCCCCTACTGTATTACCTCATGCTGAGCAGCACTCCCCCTACTGTATTACCTCATGCTGAGCAGCACTCCCCCTACTGTATTACCTCATGCTGAGCAGCACTCCCCCTACTGTATTACCTCACGCTGAGCAGCACTCCCCCTACTGTATTACCTCACGCTGAGCAGCACTCCCCCTACTGTATTACCTCACGCCAAGCAGCACTCCCCCTACTGTATTACCTCACATTGCACCTCCCCCTACTGTATTACCTCATGCTGAGCAGCACTCCCCCTACTGTATTACCTCATGCTGAGCAGCACTCCCCCTACTGTATTACCTCATGCTGAGCAGCACTCCCCCTACTGTATTACCTCATGCTGAGCAGCACTCCCCCTACTGTATTACCTCACGCTGAGCAGCACTCCCCCTACTGTATTACCTCACGCTGAGCAGCACTCCCCCTACTGTATTACCTCACGCCAAGCAGCACTCCCCTACTGTATTACCTCACATTGCACCTCCCCCTACTGTATTACCTCATGCTGAGCAGCACTCCCCTACTGTATTACCTCACGCTGAGCATCACTCCCCTTACTGTATAACCTCATGCTGAGCAGCACTCCCCTTACTGTATAACCTCATGCTGAGCAGCACTCCCCCTACTGTATTACCTCACACTGAGCAGCACTCCCCCTACTGTATTACCTCACATTGCACCTCCCCTACTGTATTACCTCATGCTGAGCAGCACTCCCCCTACTGTATTACCTCATGCTGAGCAGCACTCCCCCTACTGTATTACCTCATGCTGAGCAGCACTCCCCTTACTGTATAACCTCACGCTGAGCAGCACTCCCCCTACTGTATTACCTCACGCTGAGCAGCACTCCCCCTACTGTATTACCTCACGCCAAGCAGCACTCCCCCTACTGTATTACCTCACATTGCACCTCCCCCTACTGTATTACCTCATGCTGAGCAGCACTCCCCCTACTGTATTACCTCATGCTGAGCAGCACTCCCCCTACTGTATTACCTCATGCTGAGCAGCACTCCCCCTACTGTATTACCTCATGCTGAGCAGCACTCCCCCTACTGTATTACCTCACGCTGAGCAGCACTCCCCTACTGTATTACCTCACGCTGAGCAGCACTCCCCCTACTGTATTACCTCACGCCAAGCAGCACTCCCCCTACTGTATTACCTCACATTGCACCTCCCCCTACTGTATTACCTCATGCTGAGCAGCACTCCCCCTACTGTATTACCTCACGCTGAGCATCACTCCCCTTACTGTATAACCTCATGCTGAGCAGCACTCCCCTTACTGTATAACCTCATGCTGAGCAGCACTCCCCCTACTGTATTACCTCACACTGAGCAGCACTCCCCTACTGTATTACCTCACATTGCACCTCCCCTACTGTATTACCTCATGCTGAGCAGCACTCCCCTACTGTATTACCTCATGCTGAGCAGCACTCCCCTACTGTATTACCTCATGCTGAGCAGCAGGGATACTGTATAACCTCATGCTGAGCAGCACTCCCCCTACTGTATTACCTCACATTGCACCTCCCCCTACTGTATTACCTCACACTGAGCAGCACTCCCCCTACTGTATTACCTCACATTGCACCTCCCCCTACTGTATTACCTCATGCTGAGCAGCACTCCCCTACTGTATTACCTCATGCTGAGCAGCACTCCCCCTACTGTATTACCTCATGCTGAGCAGCACTCCCCTTACTGTATAACCTCATGGAGGGAGCAGCACTCCCCCTACTGTATTACCTCACATTGCACCTCCCCCTACTGTATTACCTCATGCTGAGCAGCACTCCCCTACTGTATTACCTCATGCTGAGCAGCACTCCCCCTACTGTATTACCTCATGCTGAGCAGCAAACTGTATAACCTCATGCTGAGCAGCACTCCCCCTACTGTATTACCTCACGCTGAGCAGCACTCCCCCTACTGTATTACCTCAGCACTCCCCCTACTGTATTACCTCATGCTGAGCAGCACTCCCCTACTGTATTACCTCACGCTGAGCAGCACTCCCCCTACTGTATTACCTCACGCTGAGCAGCACGCCCCCTACTGTATTACCTCTCACTCCCCTACTGTATTACCTCATGCTGAGCAGCACTCCCCCTACTGTATTACCTCACGCTGAGCAGCACGCCCCCTACTGTATTACCTCTCACTCCCCTACTGTATTACCTCATGCTGAGCAGCACTCCCCTTACTGTATAACCTCATGCTGAGCAGCACTCCCCCTACTGTATTACCTCACGCTGAGCAGCACTCCCCCTACTGTATTACCTCATGCTGAGCAGCACTCCCCTTACTGTATAACCTCACGGAAAGCAGCACTCCCCCTACTGTATTACCTCATGCTGAGCAGCACTCCCCTACTGTATTACCTCATGCTGAGCAGCACTCCCCCTACTGTATTACCTCATGCTGAGCAGCACTCCCCCTACTGTATTACCTGAACGCTGAGCAGCACTCCCCCTACTGTATTACCTCATGCTGAGCATCACTCCCCCTACTGTATTACCTCACCCTGAGCAGCACTCCCCCTACTGTATAACCTCATGCTGAGCAGCACTCCCCCTAATGTATTACCTCATGCTGAGCAGCACTCCCCCTACTGTATTACCTCACACTGAGCAGCACTCCCCCTACTGTATTACCTCACCCTGAGCAGCACTCCCCCTACTGTATAACCTCACGCTGAGCAGCACTCCCCCTACTGTTTTACCTCACGCTGAGCAGCACTCCCCTACTGTATTACCTCATGCTGAGCAGCACTCCCCCTACTGTATTACCTCACGCTGAGCAGCACTCCCCCTACTGTATTACCTCAAGCTGAGCAGCACTCCCCTACTGTATTACCTCACGCTGTGCAGCACTCCCCCTACTGTATTACCTCACGCTGTGCAGCACTCCCCTACTGTATTACCTCATGCTGAGCAGCACTCCCCCTACTGTATAACCTCACGCTGAGCAGCACTCCCCCTACTGTATTACCTCATGCTGAGCAGCACTCCCCTACTGTATTACCTCACGCTGAGCAGCATCTACTGTATTACATCAGCACTCCCCCTACTGTATTACCTCATGCTGAGCAGCACTCCCCCTACTGTATTACCTCATGCTGAGCAGCACTCCCCCTACTGTATTACCTCACGCTGAGCAGCACTCCCCCTACTGTATTACCTCTCACTCCCCCTACTGTATTACCTCGTGCTGAGCATCACTCCCCCTACTGTATAACCTCACGCTGGAGCAGCACTCCCCCTACTGTATTACCTCATGCTGAGCAGCACTCCCCCTACTGTATTACCTCATGCTGAGCAGCACTCCCCCTACTGTATTACCTCATGCTGAGCAGCACTCCCCCTACTGTATTACCTCACGCTGAGCTACTGTATTACCTCAGCACTCCCCCTACTGTATTACCTCACGCTGAGCAGCACTCCCCCTACTGTATTACCTCATGCTGAGCAGCACTCCCCCTACTGTATTACCTCACTCCCCCTACTGTATTACCAGCACTCCCCCTACTGTATTACCTCACTCACTCCCCCTACTGTATTACCTCTCACTCCCCCTACTGTATTACCTCATGCTGAGCAGCACTCCCCCTACTGTATTACCTCACACTGAGCAGCACTCCCCCTACTGTATTACCTCATGCTGAGCAGCACTCCCCCTACTGTATTAACCTCACGCTGGGCAGCACTCCCCCTACTGTATTACCTCTCACTCCCCCTACTGTATTACCTCATGCAGCACTCCCCCTACTGTATTACCTCACGCTGAGCAGCACTCCCCCTACTGTATTACCTCATGCTGAGCAGCACTCCCCCTACTGTATTACCTCACATTGCACCTCCCCCTACTGTATTACCTCATGCTGAGCAGCACTCCCCCTACTGTATTACCTCACGCTGTAGCAGCACTCCCCCTACTGTATTACCTCACGCTGAGCAGCACTCCCCCTACTCTATTACCTCACGCTGGGCAGCACTCCCCCTACTGTATAACCTCACGCTGGGCAGCACTCCCCCTACTGTATATGCTCACACTGGGCAGCACTCCCCTACTGTATAACCTCACTCTGAGCATCACTCCGCCTACTGTATTACCTCACGCTGAGCAGCACTCCCCCTACTGTATTACCTCACGCTGGGCAGCACTCCCCCTACTGTATATGCTCACGCTGGGCAGCACTCCCCCTACTGTATTACCTCACGCTGGGCAGCTCTCCCCCTACTGTATTACCTCACGCTGGGCAGCACTCCCCCTACTGTATAACCTCACGCTGGGCAGCACTCCCCCTACTGTATTACCTCACGCTGGGCAGCACTCCCCCTACTGTATAACCTCACGCTGGGCAGCACTCCCCCTACTGTATAACCTCACGCTGGGCAGCACTCCCCCTACTGTATATGCTCACGCTGGGCAGCACTCCCCTACTGTATAACCTCACTCTGAGCATCACTCACCCTACTGTATAACCTCACGCTGAGCAGCACTCCCCCTACTGTATTACCTCACGCTGAGCATCACTCCCCCTACTGTATAACCTCACTCTGAGCATCACTCCCCCTACTGTATTACCTCACGCTGAGCAGCACTCCCCCTACTGTATTACCTCACGCTGAGCATCACTCCCCCTACTGTATTACCTCACGCTGAGCAGCACTCCCCCTACTGTATTACCTCACGCTGAGCAGCACTCCCCCTACTGTATTACCTCACGCTGAGCAGCACTCCCCCTACTGTATTACCTCATGCTGTGCAGCACTCCCCCTACTGTATTACCTCAGCACTCCCTCTACTGTATTACCTCACGCTGATCAGCACTCCCCTACTGTATTACCTCACGCTGAGCAGCACTCCCCCCTACTGTATTACCTCACGCTGAGCAGCACTCCCCCTACTGTATTACCTCATGCTGTGCAGCACTCCCCCTACTGTATTACCTCAGCACTCCCTCTACTGTATTACCTCACGCTGATCAGCACTCCCCTACTCTATTACCTCACGCTGAGCATCACTCCCCCTACTGTATTACCTCACGCTGAGCAGCACTCCCCCTACTGTATTACCTCACGCTGAGCAGCACTCCCCCTACTGTATTACCTCACGCTGAGCAGCACTCCCCCTACTGTATTACCTCACGCTGAGCAGCACTCCCCCTACTGTATTACCTCAGCACTCCCCCTACTGTATTACCTCACGCTGAGCATCACTCCCCCTACTGTATTACCTCATGCTGAGCAGCACTCCCCCTACTGTATTACCTCACGCTGAGCAGCACTCCCCCTACTGTATTACCTCACGCTGAGCAGCACTCCCCCTACTGTATTACCTCACGCTGAGCAGCACTCCCCCTACTGTATTACCTCACGCTGAGCAGCACTCCCCCTACTGTATAACCTCACGCTGAGCAGCACTCCCCCTACTGTATTACCTCACGCTGAGCATCACTCCCCCTACTGTATTACCTCACGCTGAGCAGCACTCCCTCTACTGTATTACCTCACGCTGATCAGCACTCCCCACTACTGTATTACCTCATGCTGTGCAGCACTCCCCCTACTGTATTACCTCACACTGAGCAGCACTCCCTCTACTGTATTACCTCACGCTGATCAGCACTCCCCCTACTGTATAACCTCAGGCTGAGCAGCACTCCCCCTACTGTATTACCTCAGCACTACCCCTACTGTATTACCTCACGCTGAGCAGCACTCCCCCTACTGTATTACCTCACGCTGATCAGCACTCCCCCTACTGTATAACCTCAGGCTGAGCAGCACTCCCCCTACTGTATTACCTCAGCACTCCCCCTACTGTATTACCTCACGCTGAGCAGCACTCCCCCTACTGTATAACCTCACGCTGGGCAGCACTCCCCCTACTGTATTACCTCAGCACTCCCCCTACTGTATAACCTCACGCTGGGCAACACTCCCCCTACTGTATTACCTCACGCTGAGCAGCACTCCCCCTACTGTATTACCTCAGCACTCCCCCTACTGTATTACCTCACGCTGAGCAGCACTCCCCCTACTGTATAACCTCACGCTGGGCAGCACTCCCCCTACTGTATTACCTCAGCACTCCCCCTACTGTATAACCTCACGCTGGGCAACACTCCCCCTACTGTATTACCTCACGCTGAGCAGCACTCCCCCTTCTGTATTACCTCACGCTGGGCAGCACTCCCCCTACTGTATTACCTCACGCTGAGCAGCACTCCCCCTACTGTATTACCTCACGCTGTACCTCCCCATTCACTGAACCTTTTTCCAGTCAGGACAATGGCAATGGAGACTAAATTATTGGCCTATTTATTGCCTTTACCTCCCTAATCTTACTAAATTTGCACACACTGTACATGGATTTTTCTATTGTGTTATTGACTGTACGTTTGTTTATTCCATGTGTAACTGTGTGTTGGTGTTTTTGTCGCACTGCTTTGCTTTATCTTGGCCAAGTTGCAGTTGTAAATGAGAACATGTTCTGAACTGGCCTACCTGCTTAAAAAAAGGTTAAAACCTCTTGAAACTCCCCATCCCGGATCCGGGATCGTGACTAAAGCCTCAGGCTCATTAGCATAACGCAACGTTAACGATTTCTGAAAATCGCAAATAAAATGAAAATAATGCGCCTACTCTCAAGCTTAGCTTTTTCTTAACAACACTGTCATCTCAGATTTTCAAAATATGCTTTTGAACCATAGCAATTCACTAATTTGTGTAAGAGTATGCTAAGCTAGCTTAGCATTTTGAGTAGCATTTAGCACGCAACATTTTCACAAAAACCAGATAACCAAATAAATAAAATCATTTACCTTTGAAGAGCTTCGGATGTTTTCAATGAGGAGACTCTCAGTTACATAGCAAATGTGCAGTTTTTCCTGAAAGCGTCTTTGTGTAGGAGAAATCGCTCCGTTTTGTACATCACATTTGGCTACCGAAACGAACCGAAAATTCAATCACCTACAACGTCAAACTTTTTCCGAATTAACTCCATAATATCGACCGAAACATGGCAAACGTTCTTTGGAATCAATCCTCAAGGTGTTTTTTCACATATCTCTTCATTGATATATCGTTCGTGGAAGCCTGCTTTCTTCTCTAAATTCAATGGAAAAATACTTGCAGCTGAGTTTTGCTGTTCCACTGGATGTCAGAAGGTGAATTCCAATTTCTGCTAAATGACTTAAATGTAAATGTAAAGGACACCGGGCGGACACCTGGTAAATGTGGTCTCTTATGGTCAATCTTCCAATGATATGCCTACAAATACGTCACAATGCTGCAGACACCTTGGGGAAACGACAGAAAGGGCAGGCTCGTTCCTCTCGCATTCACAGCCATATAAGGAGACAATGGAAAACGGAGCCTCAAAAATCCTGCTCATTTCCTGGATGCCGTCTCATCTTGGTTTTGCCTGTAGCTCACGTTCTAGGGCACGCACAGAGAATATCTTTGCAGTTCTGGACACGTCAGAGTGTTTTCTTTCCAAAGCTACCAATTATATGCATAGTCGAGCATCTTTTTGTGACAAAATATTGCGCTTAAAACGGGCATGTCTTTTTATCCAAAAATGATATAGCGCCCCCAGAGTTTCAACAGGTTAAATAAATGAGATATACACAAAGCAAATGTTTGACTTCATAACTATCAGCTATATAGATAGAATGTAAACTCAGCAAAAAATACATGTTCTCTCACTGTCAACTGCGTTTTATTTTCAGCAAACTTAACATGTTTAAATATTTGTAGGAACATAAGATTCAACAACTGAGACAGAAAATGAACAAGACTCACATGTGATTAACATAAATGGAATGATGTGTCCCTGAACAAAGGGGGGGTCAAAGTCAAAAGTAACCGTCAGTATCTGGTGTGGCCACCAGCTGCATTAAGTACTGCAGTGCATCTCCTGCTCGTGGGATGCACCAGATTTGCCAGTTCTTGCTGTAAAATGTTACCCCACTCTTCCACCAATTCACCTGCAAATTCCCTGACATTTCTGGGGGGAATGGCCCAAGCCCTCACCCTCCGATCAAAAAGGTCCCAGACATGCTCAATTGGATTGAGATCCGGGCTGTTTGCTGGCCATGGCAGAACACTGACATTCCTGTCTTGCAGGAAATCACACACAGAACGAGCAATATGGCTGGTGGCATTGTCATGCTGAAGGTACCACATGAGGGAGGAGGATGTCTTCCCTGTAACGCACAGCGTTGAGATTGCCTGCAATGAGAACAAGCTCAGTCCGATGATGCTGTGACACACTGCCCCAGACCATGACGGACTCTCCACCTCCAAATTGATCCCACTCCAGAGTACAGGAATCGGTGTAACACTCATTCTTTCGACGATAAACGTGAATCCGACCATCACTCCCGGTGAGACAAAACCTAGACTCGTCAGTGAAGAGCACTTTTTGCCAGTCCTGTCTGGTCCAACGACGGTGGGTTTGTGCCCATAGGCGACATTGTTGCCGGGGATGTTTGATGAGGACCTGCCTTACGACATGCCTACAAGCCCTCAGTCCAGCTTCTCTCAGCCTTTTGCGGACAGTCTGAGCACTGATAGAGGGATTGTGGATTCCTGGGTGTTACTCGGGCAATTGTTGTTGCCATCCTGTACCTGTCCTTCAGGTGTGATGTTCGGATGTACTGATCCTGTGCAGGTGTTGTTACACGTGGTCTGCCAATGCGAGGACCATCACCTGTCCATCCTGTCTCCCTGTCGCACTGTCTTAGGTGTCTCACAGTACGGACATTGCAATTTATTGCCCTGGCCACATCTGCAGTCCTCATGCCTTCTGCAGTCCTCATGCCTCCTTGCAGCATGCCTAAGGCATGTTCACGCAGATGGGCAGAGACACTGGGCATCTTTCTTTTGGTGTTTTTCAGAGTCAGTAGAAGGCCTCTTTAGTGTCCTAAGTTTTCACAACTGTGACCTTAATTGCCTACCGTCTGTAAGCTGTTAGTGTCTTAACGACCGTTCCACAGGTGCATGTTCATTAATTGTATATGTTTCATTGAACAAGCATTGGAAACAGTGTTTAAACCCTTTGCAATGAAGATTTGTGAAGCTATTTAGATTTTTATGAGTTATCTTTGAAAGACAGGGCCCTGTTAAGGGGACGTTTCTTTTTTTGATGAAAAAAATGTACCTAAAAGTAATGCAAGGTAGATGCAAAGTCTTGGTGTGTAGCTAGCTAGCTAACAATTATTTGTGGCGATCTGGCTAGCTAGCCAGTTAGCCCTATTGATGTATGGGCTTGCTATGTACGCACTCTACAGTGTGTATTGTAGGCAGGTAAATATGCCAAAATGAACAAAGCATGTATTTATTAACATGCCAAAATAAAATATTGACTCATACCTTCCCAAAAGAAACACAACCTGCTTTTATTCACAGTAAGACCATTTTATCTTTTTTTTTATTTTACCTTTATTTAACCAGGCAAGTCAGTTAAGAACAGATTCTTATTTTCAATGACGGCCTAGGAACAGTGGGTTAACTGCCTGTTCAGGGGCAGAACGACAGATTTGTACCTTGTCAGCTCGGGGGTTTGAATATGCAACCTTCCGGTTACTAGTCCAACGCTCTAACCACTAGGCTACCCTGCCGCCCCATGAAGGTCTGAGTTACTATGGGGTTACTATGAAGTTATTGATGTGCTTCCAAAATGGCAACCTCTTCCCAATTAAGGGCAGATAGTGCTATGGTCTAAAGTAGTGCACTAGATTGGGAAGAGGTTGCCATTTGGGACAAAGTTTATGCTCCCTACAGTGAGCACAGTAGAAAACAAATTTATGAGACAGAAAGTTGTTTAGTCTCCCGCTCTCTTTCGGTCTCTCTCTCCCCTCTCTCTCTTCTATTCCACTGACCACAGCTATAGAATAATATAATTTTTGTAATCAACTGCAAACAAATTGAGAAAGCAATCATGACAGACGGAGTGCATTTTGAATTAACACGTCAAGACTACAGGGCATCTTTGACCAAATATCCATGGTGATGTGACCCTCACAGAAATGAATATATATATATGCAGTTGTAGTCGGAAGTTTACATACACTTAGGTTGAAGTCATTAAAACT
This sequence comes from Oncorhynchus masou masou, assembly GCF_036934945.1. Classification (NCBI taxonomy): domain Eukaryota; kingdom Metazoa; phylum Chordata; class Actinopteri; order Salmoniformes; family Salmonidae; genus Oncorhynchus; species Oncorhynchus masou. The sequence continues at coordinate 1,208,484 of NC_088217.1, forward strand.
CATATTTCAACAACTCCACAAATTTCTTGTGGTTAAACTATAGTTTTGGCAAGTCGGTGCTGTGTCTTTGGCTATTCTATAAAATCCTTTCTCTGTAATTAATATTACCTGATTGAGCTAATCATGTAAATGTAATTAACTAGAGAGTCGGGGCACCACAAAATGATATTTATAGAGCTGTAATCTTCCTACCTAGTAATATTTTACATCAATAGCAGTCAATATTAATCGTCACCTTCATTCAGTCTCAACCAAGAATGTACAACTTTCAGATATCTGCAGGAACCCTGGCTAACAAGTTGCATCAGCAATACAAAATTTACTAAATACCTAACTAATCACACAGAATTACATATACACAGAGTGAATCATACCTTGATTACAAATTACGTCATAAAGGAAAACGTCCCTGGCGGGTGGAACAGATATGACAGCTGGTTACACAAAAGAAAAGGGGTTGGGTTTGAGTGAAAGAGCGGGAAGACTGAGGGACAAAGGGAGAAGCTGTGCTAATGGTAAATACAGTATCTTATGCATTCTAAATTACCGCCCATTTGGAAAAGGAAAATGCAATAAATATTTACTCTGTGTTTCGGTAGGTTGGTGGTAGATGGAAGGCCGTGTTGCCAAACCGAGTCCTTTGTCCTTTGAAGAATGTCTCTGGTGGTCAATTGAATACATTGTAGTAACTTTGTTGTGTGGTAGACGGGATACTCTGTCTGTTCTTTCCTAGACCACATTTGCAGCTGCTGTTGCTAACTCAACGGCTAGGAGGTATCACTTCTGTAGTGAATAAGAGTTCAAAGTTCATACCATTCGCAACCAAACCTCACTCTGAGGTTGGCTTTGTTCTGTAGTTGAGATGTTAGTCCTTTTAACGCAGAGGCTGCAGACCTCACGTACTTGGAACAGGAGGTTATATTGTCGTCAAGGCTTTATATAGGAAGGGAGAGGAGGGCGTGTTTCAAAAGTTGTATAACCCATGTCCCTTCACAGGGGCGGGCCACTGATTGAGCAGAGCCCTACCTTATGAAAACCCAAATCTCTCATTTGGAAGCTAAAATTACATTTCATCTCTTCACCAATAATTTCATATTCAAACATTTAAATTGAACAACAATTCCACGTGAATCTGAAACTACAATCTTCAGACGGTAGAGTTTATGTCATCTTATCATTGATGAGAATGTCTCAGATGACAACCGAACTGACATCATATTCATTAAGTACCACCGCATATGTTCAATTGGTCAGATTACCAGAATATAGTTCAATTCCCCCCACCTTCTGATGTTCCCAGAATCTCTATGTTAACCAAGAGGTTTTCACATTTCACATCAGTAGGTTAGAGAGAGGAAAAAGCGAGGAAGAGGTATTTATGACTCATAAACCTACTCCCCAGGCCAATGTCATGACATCGGTTAGGACATCTACTTTGTGCATGACACAAGTCATTTTTCCAACAATTGTTTATAGACAGATTCTTTCAATTATAATTCACTGTATCACAATTCCAGTGGGTCAGAAGTTTACATACACTAAGTTGACTGTGCCTTTAAACAGCTTGGAAAATTCCAGAAAATGATGTCATGGCTTTAGAAGCTTCTGATAGGCTAATATACATAATTTGAGTCAATTGGAGGTGTACCTGTGGATGTATTTCAAGGCCTACCTTCAAACTCATTGTCTCTTTGCTTGACATCATGGAAAAATCAAACGAAATCAGCCAAGACCTCAGAAAAAACATTGTAGACCTCCACAAGTCTGGTTCATCCTTGGGAGCAATTTACAAATGCCTGAAAGTACCATGTTCATCTGTATAAACAATAATACGCAAGTATAAACACCATGGGACCATGCAGCCATCACACCCCTCATGAAGGAGATGCGTTCTGTCTCCTAAAGATTAATGTACTTTGGTACGAAAAGTGCAAATCAATCCCAAAGATACAAAGATTGCACTTTTTGGGGAAATGTCCTCTAGTGTGATGAAAGTTGTGGCAAAATGGCTTAAGGACAACAAAGTCAAGGTATTGGAGTGGCCATCACAAGGCCCTGACCTCAATCCTATAGAAAATGTGTGGGCAGAACTGAAAAAGTGTGTGTGAGCAAGGAGGCCTACAAACCTGACTCAGTTACACCAGCTCTGTCAGGAGGAATGGGCCAAAATTCACCCAACTTATTGTGGGAATCTTGTGGAAGGCTACCTGAAACGTTTCACCCAAGTCAAACAATTTAAAGGCAATGCTACCAAATACTAATTGAGTGTATGCAAACTTCTGACCCACAGGGAATGTGATGAAAGAAAAAAAGCTGAAAGAAATCAATCTCTTTACTATTATTCTGACATTTCACATTCTTAAAATAAAGTCGTGATCCTAACTGACCTAAAACAGGGAATTTTTACTCTGATTAAATGTCAGGAATTGTGAAATAACTGAGTTTAAGTGTATTTGGCTAAGGTGTATGTAAACTTCCGACTTCAACTGTATATATTTCATAAATAAAACATCACACAGAAATATGTTTAACCGTTTATCAAGCAACGAACAATGCAAGTCTTGGTGATATTGGCTCTGCTCCTTCAGCGTAGCTCACTGCCCAAGCAAAGCATCGACATAAAATAGTGAGCACGGTAAACTATACCAATCCCCCAAAACAACACAACCTTACCCCAGGTACGCTAGGTAGGGCACATCACCGTTTAGACATCAATAGACCACCTAAAGAAGGCATACTATGGGAATGTTAACCATACCCCAGGTACGCTAGGTAGGGCATATCACCGTTTAGACATCAATAGACCAGCTAAAGAATGCATACTATGTGGGAATGTTAACCTTACCCCAGGTACGCTAGGTAGGGCACATCACCGTTTAGACATTAATAGACCAGCTAAAGAATGCATACTATGGGAATGTTAACCTTACCCCAGGTACGCTAGGTAGGGCACATCACCGTTTAGACATCAATAGACCAGCTAAAGAATGCATACTATGGGAATGTTAACCTTACCCCAGGTACGCTAGGTAGGGCACATCACCGTTTAGACATCAATAGACCAGCTAAAGAATGCATACTATGTGGGAATGTTAACCATACCCCAGGTACGCTAGGTAGGGCACATCACCGTTTAGACACCAATAGACCAGCTAAAGAATGCATACTATGTGGGAATGTTAACCTTACCCCAGGTACGCTAGGTAGGCACATCACCGTTTAGACATCAATAGACCAGCTAAAGAATGCATACTATGTGGGAATGTTAACCTTACCCCAGGTACGCTAGGTAGAGCACATCACCGTTTAGACATCAATAGACCAGCTAAAGAATGCATACTATGTGGGAATGTTAACCATACCCCAGGTACGCTAGGTAGGGCATATCACCGTTTAGACATCAATAGACCAGCTAAAGAATGCATACTATGTGGGAATGTTAACCTTACCCCAGGTACGCTAGGTAGGGCACATCACCGTTTAGACATTAATAGACCAGCTAAAGAATGCATACTATGGGAATGTTAACCTTACCCCAGGTACGCTAGGTAGGGCACATCACCGTTTAGACATCAATAGACCAGCTAAAGAATGCATACTATGGGAATGTTAACCTTACCCCAGGTACGCTAGGTAGGGCACATCACCGTTTAGACATCAATAGACCAGCTAAAGAATGCATACTATGTGGGAATGTTAACCATACCCCAGGTACGCTAGGTAGGGCACATCACCGTTTAGACACCAATAGACCAGCTAAAGAATGCATACTATGTGGGAATGTTAACCTTACCCCAGGTACGCTAGGTAGGCACATCACCGTTTAGACATCAATAGACCAGCTAAAGAATGCATACTATGTGGGAATGTTAACCTTACCCCAGGTACGCTAGGTAGGCACATCACCGTTTAGACATCAATAGACCAGCTAAAGAATGCATACTATGTGGGAATGTTAACCATACCCCAGGTACGCTAGGTAGGGCACATCACCGTTTAGACATCAATAGACCAGCTAAAGAATGCATACTATGTGGGAATGTTAACCATACCCCAGGTACGCTAGGTAGGGCACATCACCGTTTAGACACCAATAGACCAGCTAAAGAATGCATACTATGTGGGAATGTTAACCTTACCCCAGGTACGCTAGGTAGGCACATCACCGTTTAGACATCAATAGACCAGCTAAAGAATGCATACTATGTGGGAATGTTAACCTTACCCCAGGTACGCTAGGTAGGCACATCACCGTTTAGACATCAATAGACCAGCTAAAGAATGCATACTATGTGGGAATGTTAACCTTACCCCAGGTACGCTAGGTAGGGCACATCACCATTTAGACATTAATAGACCAGCTAAAGAATGCATACGATGGGAATGTTAACCTTACCCCAGGTACGCTAGGTAGGGCACATCACCGTTTAGACATCAATAGACCAGCTAAAGAATGCATACTATGTGGGAATGTTAACCTTACCCCAGGTACGCTAGGTAGGCACATCACCGTTTAGACATCAATAGACCAGCTAAAGAATGCATACTATGTGGGAATGTTAACCTTACCCCAGGTACGCTAGGTAGGGCACATCACCGTTTAGACATCAATAGACCAGCTAAAGAATGCATACTATGGGAATGTTAACCTTACCCCAGGTACGCTAGGTAGGCACATCACCGTTTAGACATCAATAGACCAGCTAAAGAATGCATACTATGTGGGAATGTTAACCATACCCCAGGTACGCTAGGTAGGGCACATCACCGTTTAGACATCAATAGACCAGCTAAAGAATGCATACTATGTGGGAATGTTAACCTTACCCCAGGTACGCTAGGTAGGGCACATCACCGTTTAGACATCAATAGACCAGCTAAAGAATGCATACTATGTGGGAATGTTAACCTTACCCCAGGTACGCTAGGTAGTGCACATCACCGTTTAGACACCAATAGACCAGCTAAAGAATGCATACTATGTGGGAATGTTAACCTTACCCCAGGTACGCTAGGTAGGGCACATCACCGTTTAGACATCAATAGACCAGCTAAAGAATGCATACTATGGGAATGTTAACCTTACCCCAGGTACGCTAGGTAGGCACATCACCGTTTAGACACCAATAGACCAGCTAAAGAATGCATACTATGGGAATGTTAACCTTACCCCAGGTACGCTAGGTAGGGCACATCACCGTTTAGACACCAATAGACCAGCTAAAGAATGCATACTATGGGAATGTTAACCCTAAGCTGAGCCTCGTATGAGGCAAGACGAGCGTCATTGTGTGAACTATCTTTCCAACATAGCGGTGTGAACCCAGCTGCCCTAGAGATGCACCGCCGGGTACTCTCACTGAACAACATGAGTAGCGTAATCATATGTGGCCAACATGAAATATCTAAGTATCTAACAAGCAACCAAACAATCTGCACCCAGCCAACCGTTTGTAGCTAATGTGCACTGTACTTTATTAGGACAACCACCAAAGCAATGCTATTGACTGGTCTGAACGCAGACATAGTCAACTAGATAAGGCATGGAACTCATATGAACTCATCACTTTAAGGCATCTAAAATCTCCTTAGTGTTTAATCTAATATAGCATTCGTAGGAAGCAGAGGACCATGACATACAGTGTTAATGCAGGGACAGAGAGAAGCCGTTGAAGCAGCAACGATGTGAAATGAATGGGCTGCGTACAGCTCAAGCGATTGTCCACAGCGTTGGCAGAGGGGACGGAGCACTGATTAAAAATCAGCATCTCTTCATTGGTTCGCCTGGCGTGGCTAGTGGTCACCATTGCAGGTAGCGTAACATGGAAGAGATGACATAAAGCTAGTTTGAGCAGTGATACCTGGGGTACCTTCACCCTTCCTATTAGTTTGAGCAGTGATACCTGGTGTACCTTCACCCTTCCTGTTAGTTTGAGCAGTGATACCTGGGGTACCTTCACCCTTCCTATTAGTTTGAGCAGTGATACCTGGGGTACCTTCACCCTTCCTGTTAGTTTGAGCAGTGATACCTGGGGTACCTTCACCCTTCCTGTTAGTTTGAGCAGTGATACCTGGGGTACCTTCACCCTTCCTGTTAGTTTGAGCAGTGATACATGGGGTACCTTCACCCTTCCTATTAGTTTGAGCAGTGATACCTGGTGTACCTTCACCCTTCCTGTTAGTTTGAGCAGTGATACCTGGGGTACCTTCACCCTTCCTATTAGCTTGAGCAGTGATACCTGGGGTACCTTCACCCTTCCTGTTAGTTTGAGCAGTGATACCTGGGGTACCTTCACCCTTCATATTAGTTTGAGCAGTGATGCCTGGCGTACCTTCACCCTTCCTATTAGTTTGAGCAGTGATACCCCGGCACCTATTATTGCTGGTGTAGTGACGCACATCTTTAATCAAACATTTGTTGTAGGAAAGATTCCTAAATCTTGGAAAACAGCTTTGCTTTACCACTCCTCAAGGGAGGTGATGGTAATGAGTTGGATAATTATCGGCCCATCTCTCAGCTCTCCTGTTTGGCTAAAATTCTAGAGTCACTGCTGAATAGGCAACTACAACATTTTTTAACTGTTAACAATACTCTTTCTAGTAATCAATCTGGCTTCAGACCTAAACACAGTACTATTACGGCCATTGTACGTGTTTTAAATTATATTACTAATGCCTTAATCGAAAGCACTGTGCTGCCTTGTTCATAGATTTATCGAAAGCTTTTGACACTGTAGACCTTGCAATAGTTTTGGGTAAACTGTCGTCAATAGGACTGGGATTGGATGCCTGTCGTTGGTTTCATGACTCTCTAAAGGATAGAAGTCAGGCTGTTGGAGTTGACGGCATCCAGTCGGAGCCATTGGAGTTGGTTAAAGGGGTCCCACAAGGTTCCATACTTGGTCCATTACTGTTCACTCTCTACATAAACAATATCGGTGATGAGATAAAAAAGTGTCAAATTCATTGATATACTGATGATACTGTCATGTACTCTATCGCTTCAACGGCTGGCCAAGCATTATCATTATTGGAGACAGATTTTAAGATATTACAAGGGTCTTTTATACAGCTGAAACTTGTTTTAAATGCAAAGAAAACATATTTTATGATTTTTAATAGGTTCAAACACTTACGAGCTTAGATGGTTCTGGAATGAATCAGGTATCTGCATATAAATACTTAGGGATATGGTTGGATGATAAACTGTCTTTTAAAATGCATATTGACCAACTTTGTAAACGGCTAAAACTCAAGCCTGGCTTCCTCTATAGAAACAGGGAAACAGGGCATGTTTGTCCTCTACAAATAGAGACAAATTGCGCAACTACTTTTATGTCTGTTATAGAATATGGGGATATTATTTACATGCTACGGCATCAACACTTAAATCGCTGGATGCTGCTTATCATTGTCCACTTAGGTTTATTACGGGTGCTAGCTACAGAACTCACTACTGTGTTTTATATCATAATGTGGGTTGGACTTCGCTGTCCGTGAGACGAGAACAACATGCTCTCGTGTTTGTCTTTAAAGCACTTCTGAATAAGCTACCTTCTTATTTATCATCACTCATCAATATTAGAATTATAATTCCTAAAACCAGGTCTCAAGCATGGATTACACTTGAGGCCCATGCGATTTCCACAGAGTTGGGTATGGCTGCCTTTTCCTGTTACACTCCTCACTTCTGGAATAGCCTGCAGACTAAACTTAAACTGTCGTCTATTTTAAATATTTATTGGAAGATGTTTATTTTTGTATTGCTTGTAACTGTTTCGGGTAATGTAAGTTCTTGTGCTGTTAGTAGAATAACCTGTTAGGGGAATAACCTGTGTAAATGAAATCTGTTGCTGTATTTGTTTGTGTTATCTGTGATGGTTTTGTTTGTCTTGTGTAGTTTCTTAATCATTGTACCTAAACTGTATGTGTAAACATGTATACGCAGGGCCCAGCTGTAAAAGAGACCTTGGTCTCAGTCTGTTGTTGAAATAAAGGTATTATAATAATAATAATACCTGCTGGAGTGTACAGGTCGCAGTGGTGGTGGATAGTATATGGGGCTTTGGTGACAAAACACATGGCACTTCGATAGACTGCATCCAGTTTGCTGAATATTGGAGTGTTGGAGACTTTTGTAGATGACATCGTCGAGGATCGGTAGGATGGTCAGTTTTACGGGGGTATGTAAGGCAGCATGAGGCTTTGTTGCGAAATTGGATGCCAATTCTAGATTTAATTTTGGATTGGAGATGCTTAATGTGAGTCTGGAAGGAGAGTTTACAGTCCAACTAGACACCTAGGTATTTGTAGTTGTCCACATATTCTAAGTCAGAGCCGTCCAGAGTAGTGATGCTGGACGGGCGGGCAGGTGCGGGCAGTGATCGGTTGAAGAGCATGCATTTAGTTTTACTTGCATTTAAGAGCAGTTGGAGGCCACGGAAGGAGAGTTGTATGGCATTGAAGCTCATCTGGAGGTTAGTTAACACAGTGTCCAAAGAAGGGCCAGAAGTATACAGAATGGTGTCGTCTGCGTAGTGGGGGATCGGAGAATCACCAGCAGCAAGAGTGACATCATTTATGTATACAGAGAAAATAGTCGGCCCGAGAATTGAACCCTGTGGCACCATCATAGAGACTGCCAGAGGTCCGGACAACAGGCCCTCCGATTTGACACACTGAACTCTGTCTGAGAAGTAGTTGGTGAACCAGACGAGGCAGTCATTTGAGAAACCAAGGCTGTTTTGTCTGCCGATAAGAATGTGGTGATTGACAGAGTCGAAAGCCTTGGCCAGGTCGATGAATATAGCTGCACAGTATTGTCTCTTATCGATGGCGGTTATGAAATTGTTTAGGACCTTTTAGCGGGGCTGAGGTGCACTCATGACCAGCTCGGAAGCCAGATTGCATAGCGGAGAAGGTACGGTGGGATTCGAAATGGTCGGTGATCTGTTTGTTAACTTGGCTTTTGAAGACCTTAGAAAGGCAGGGTAGGATAGATTTAGGTCTGCAGCAGTTTGGGTTTAGAGTGTCTCCCCCTTTGAAGAGGGGGATGACTGCGGCATAGATTTCTAATGTCTGTGGAAATTGGGACTGCACCAAAAAAGACTTCTAAAAGGTGCCGATCGCGGCAGCTTTCACATTTTTGGGGATCTCAGATGATATGAAAGAGAGGTTGAACAGGCTAGTAATAGGGGTTGCAAAAATTGACGGATATTTTTAGAAAGAGCGTGCCCAGATTGTCTAGCCCGGCTCATTTGTAGGGGTCCAGATTTTGCAGTTCTTTCAGAACATCAGCTATCTGGATTTGGGTGAAGGAGTAATGGGGGAGGCTTAGGCAAGTTGCTGTGGGTGGTGCAGGGCTGTTGACCGGGGTATGGGTAGCCAGGTGGAAGGCATGGCCAGCCGTAGAAAAATGCTTCCTGAAATTCTCAATTATCGCAGATTTATTGGTGGTGACAGTGTTTCCTGCCCTCAGTGCAGTGGGCAGCTGGGAGGAGGTGCTCTTATTCTCCATGGACTTTACAGTGTCCCAGAACTTTTTGGAGTTTGTGCTATAAGATGCAAATTTCTGTTTGAAAAACTAGCCTTTGCTTTCCTAACTGCCTGTGTATATTGCTTCCTAACTTCCCTGAAAAGTTGAATATCGCGAAGGCTATTCTATGCTAATGCAGTATGCCACAGGGTGTTTTTGTGCAGTCAGGTCTGGAGAGAACCAAGGGCTATATCTGTTCCTGATTCTAAATTGTTTGAATGGGGCATGCTTATTTAAGATGGTGAGGAAGGCACTTTTAAAGAATATCCTGGCATCTTCTACTGACGGAATGAGGTCAATATCTTTCCAGGATACCCGGGCCAGGTTGATTAGAAAGGCCTGCTCACTGGTGGTCGTTTGACCGCGGACCCATAACGGATGCAGGCAATAAGGCAGTGATCGCTGAGATCCTGGTTGAAGACATCAGAGATGTATTTGGAGGGCAGGTTGGTTCGGATGATATCTATGAGTTTGCCCGTGTTTACGTATTTGGGGTTGTACCTGGTAGGTTTATTGATAATTTGTGTGATCTTGAGGGCATCAAGCTTAGATTGTAGGATGGCTAAGGTTTTAAGCATATTCCAGTTTAGGTCACCTAACAGCACAAGCTCTGAAGATAGATGGGGGGCGATTAATTCACATATGGTGTCCAGAGCACAGCTGGGGGCAGAGGGTGGTCTATAGCAAGCAGCAACGGTGAGAGACTTGTTTCTGGAAAGGTGGACTGATGTTCCATTCTTTCATCTAGATTTGAGAGTCCATAATGCAAACAGGTCTTAAGGGATCATGCCAGATTTAAGGGAAGGAACATTTCCGCCTCTGGAAAAGCGTAATGTAAACCCAACAGCCTTAATGTGCTACTGGGAGGGGAGATTCTCTGAAATGGATCATTGCTTCTTCATAGGCCATGAAGAGTGTGCTGGCTGTAGGATCCCTGCACACTGAAAGGTCCTGATGCCCAATAGGAACTGAATCCCTGTTGTCGGACCATGATAACCTCTTACACTTATGGTGGCGCTATTTCATTTTTGGAAGAAAAACGTTCCCGTTTTAAACAAGATATTTTGTCACAAAAAGATGCTCGACTATGCATATAATTGCTACTGTTCGAAAGAAAACACTCTGACGTGTCCAGAAATACAAATATCTTCTCTGTGCGTGCCCTTTAACGTGAGCTTCAGGCAAAACCAAGATGACTTGGCATCCAGGAAATGACAAGGATTTTTGAGGCTCTGTCTTTCATGATCTCCTTATATGGCTGTGAACGCAAGAGGAATGAGTCTGCCCTTTCTGTCGTTTCCCCAAGGTGTCTGCAGCATTGTGACGTATTTGTAGGCAGATCGTTGGAAGATTGACCATAAGAGACCACATTTACCACGTGTCCGCCCGGTGTCCTGCGCCGAAATTGGTGCGCAAAAGTCACCTGCCAGTATTTTTCCATGGGGCACAGAGAGAGAAGCAAGCTTCCACGAACTGCATGTCAATGAAGAGATATGTGAAAAAACACCTTGAGGATTGATTCCAAACAACGTTTGCCATGTTTCGCTCGATATTATGTAGTTAATCCGGAAAAAGTTTCACGTTGTAGGTGACTGCACAGCGTTTCGGTAGGGCAATGTAGAAAACGGAACGATTTCTCCTACACACAGACGCTTTAAGGAAACACTGCGCATTTGGTATGTGGCTGGGAGTCTCCTCATTGAAAACATCAGAAGCTCTTCAAAGGTAAATGATTTTATTTATTTGGTTATCTGGCTTTTGTGAAAATGTTGCGTTCTACATGCTACACAAAATGCTATGCTAGCTTTGCATACTCTTACACAAATTAGTCAATTTCTATGGTTCAAAAGCATATTTTGAAAATCTGAGATGACAGTGTTGTTAAGAAAAGGCTAAGCTTGAGAGCAAACGCATTATTTTAATTTTATTTGCGATTTTCAGAAATCGTTAACGTTGCGTTATGCTAATGAGCCTGAGGCTTAGTCACAATCCCGGATCCGGGATGGGGAGTTTCAAGAGGATAAGAAAGGCTGCATTCTCTGTTATCGGACCATGGTAAGAAAAGCATATAGTATTACTATCAATCCCCCCAAAACCAAAACTTAACGTTAGTTAATTTCGCTATCTAAAGGCCTAATGTCCTACTGATACTGCTCAGCAGTAACATCTGCTGCATCTTCAGTTTGCACAGCGAGAATGACCTGGTAATCACCCTACGATATAGTCTACCTGAGCTGAAGGCTAATGTCTAACCACAACATGCAATTGGCATGCTGACTGCAGGAATGTCCACCGGAGCTGTTGCCAGAGAATTTAATTCTAATTTCTCTACCATAAGCCACCTCCGTCGTTTTAGAGAATTTCGCAGTACGTCCAACCAGCCTCAAAACCGCAGACCACATGTGATAACGCCAGAGCAGGACCTTCACATCATCAGAGACCAGCCACCTGGACAGCTGTGGGTTTGTACAATGGAATAATTTCTGGAAGAACTGTCAGAAACCATCTAAGGGAAGCTCATGCTCGTTGTCCACATCAGTGTCTTGACCTGAATGTAGTTTGGCATCGTAACCAACTTCATTTGGCAAATGCTCACCTTCGATGGCCACTGGCACGCTGGAGTAGTGTGCTCTTCACGGATGAATCCCGGTTTCAACTGTATCGGGCAGATGGCAGACTGCGTGTATGGCATCGTGTGAGCGAGCGGCTTGCTGATGTCAACGTTGTGAACAGAGTGCCTCATGGTGGAGGTGGGGTTATGGTATGGGCAGGCATAAATTACGAATAAGGAACACAATTGCATTTTATTGATGGCAATTTGAATGCACAGAGATACTGTCACGAGATCCTGAGGCCCATTGTCTTGCCATTCATCCACCGCCATCACCTCATGTTTCAACATGATAATGGACAGCCCCATGTTCCAAGGATCTGTACACAATTCCTAGAAGCTGAACATGTCCCAGTTTTTCCATGGACTTTATACTCACCAGACTTGTCACCCTTGGAGCAGGTTTGGGATGCTCTGGATCGGTGTGCCACATCATGTTCCTGTTAGCACCAATATCTAGAAACTTCTCACAGCCATTGAAGAGTAATGGGACAATATTCCACAGGCCACAATCAACAGCCTGATCAACTCTATGTGAAGGAGATGTGTTGTGCTGCATGAGGCAAATGGTGATCACACCAGATACTGACTGGTTTTCTGATCCACACCCCTACCTTTTAAAAAAGGTATCTGTGACCAGCCGATGCATATCTGTATTCCCAGTCATGTGAAATCCATATATAGTGCCTAATAAATGTATTTCAATTGACTGATTTCCTTATTTATATTTAAACTTTATTTAACTAGGCAAGTCAGTTAAGAAAGAATTCTTATTTACAATGACAGCCGACCCTGGCCAAACCCTAACCTGAACGACGCTGGGCCAATTGTGCACCGCCCTCTGTGACTCCCAATCACGGCCGGTTGTGATACAGCCTGGAATTGAACCAGGGTCTGTTGTGGCATCTCTTGCACTGAGATGAGGTGCCTCAGGCCGCTGTGATACAGCCTGGAATTGAACCAGGGTCTGTAGTGACACCTCTAGCACTGAGATGCAGTGCCTCAGACCGTTGCGACACTCGGGAGTCCTCCCTTATATGAACTGTAACTCAGTAAAATCTTTGAATTTGTTACATGTTGCATAGAAACTTTTGTTCATTATAGACTGCATCTTTGACCAAATCGCCATGGTGATGTGGGCCTTGCAGATGAATGTCAGGTCAGACCTCCTCCTGATAACTCTAGAGCTGCAGTGATGTAGGGAGCCTGTATGTCTGTATGCATGTCATGCTACTGGCATACTGGGTGAAACATACCTGGGTTCAAATACTATTTCACATCATTTTAAACAGTATTCTCAAGCTGTGCTTGATCAAGTTTACCTGGCTTGATGAACCAATAGAAAAGTCCTGAAACTGTAAACCCCACCCACATCTGGCACACCAGGCAGTCTAGAGGAAACGCTCAAAGAAATATGTTGTATAGTATTTCAAAGCAAGCCTGGTGAACTAATAAACTGGACAGATGTTGAAGAGTATTTGAACCCAGGCCTGGTAAACTAATATACTGGACAGATGTTGAATAGTATTTGAAAGCAGGCCTGGTAAACTAGTAAACTGGACAGATGTTGAATAGTATTTGAACCCAGGCCTGGTGACCTAATAAACTGGACAGATGTTGAATAGTATTTGAAAGCAGGCCTGGGGGAAAGAAGGGTGTAGTCATAATAATATCACCCAGCAGTAGTGAAAGTAATGGGACAGACCAGAACCTGAGAGTTCAACTATGAATCCAGATGTTGGTGTGTGTAAATGTATCTCTCTCTCTTTCTCTCACTCAATTCAAGGGGCTTTATTGGCATGGGAAACATGTGTTAACATTGCCAAAGCAAATGAGGTAGATAATATACAAATGTGAAATAAACAATAAAAATAAACAGTTAACATTACACATCTCTCTCTCGAAACCCCCCCCTCCCTCCCTCCCTGTCTCCCTCCCTCCCTGTCTCCCTCCCTGTCTCCATCCCTCCCTCTCTCCCTCCCTGTCTCCCTCGCTTTCCCTCCCTCCCTCCACCCCCCCTCTGTCTCCCTCCCTGTCTCCCTCCCTGTCTCCCTCCCTGTCTCCACCCCTCTCTGTCTCCCTCTCTTCCCCCTCCACCCCATCTCCCTCCCTCCCTCCCTCTCTGTCTCCCTCTCTTCCCCCTCCCTCCCTCTCTGTCTCCCTCTCTGTCTCCCTCTCTGTCTCCCCTCTTCCCCTCCCTCCCTCCCTCCACCCCATCTGTCTCCCTCTCTTCCCCCTCCACCCCATCTCCCTCCCTCCCTCCCTCCCTCCCTCCCCTCCCTCCCTCCCTCCCTCCCTCCCTCCCTCCCCTCCCTCCCCCCCTCCCTCTGTCTCCCTCTCTTTTTCTCTGTAGAGTGGTAGTGATCCCTGAGAACAGAGAGAGTGTGTCTGAATCCTTGAGGAGGACTACAAAGCTAAACCTCAAAACACTGTGAAAAACATCTTCAGTCTCATTGCTTTCAATCCATCTGGTGTCATCATGGCTGGTCCCCCACGAGTTGAACAGACATTACGTCACAGTGCCCTTGTCCTCCTCCTGCTGAGTGTGAGTGGTAGCCTGGGCCAGAAGGACTGTACAGGTGTAGACTGCCCTGATCTGAGTAACTGTATTGAGGAGCGGCTGGAAGCTGGGGCTTGCTGTACTACCTGCGTTCAGACTGGGTGTACCTGTGAGGGCTACCAGTACTACGACTGTGTCCATGCCGGCTTTAAGAATGGTCATGTTCCCGAGGGGCAGTCCTACTTCGTGGACTTCGGGAGTACGGAGTGTTCGTGCCCGGAAGGTGGCGGACGGATTGGCTGTCACTTCATGCCCTGTCCTGATGTCCCTGCTAACTGCATCGAGGTGTCTGAGCCGGCTGACGGCTGTGTCACCTGCGAACGTATCGGCTGTGTCCATGACAACCAGAAGTACGAGGCCGGACACTCCTTTCACCTTGTTGCTTGTGAGGTCAGTTTGTTCTCTCTACCTTTACCCGTGAAGTCTGTCTGTTATCTACCTTTACCTGTGAGGTCAGTCTGTTCTCTCTACCTTTACCTGTGAGGTCAGTCTGTTCTCTCTACCTTTACCTGTGAGGTCAGTTTGTTCTCTCTACCTTTACCTGTGAGGTCAGTTTGTTCTCTCTACCTTTACCTGTGAGGTCAGTTTGTTCTCTCTACCTTTACCTGTGAGGTCAGTCTGTTATCTACCTTTACCTGTGAGGTCAGTTTGTTCTCTCTACCTTTACCTGTGAAGTCTGTCTGTTATCTACCTTTACCTGTGAAGCCTGTCTGTTATCTACCTTTACCTGTACCCTTGTCCCTTTTACCTGTGAAGCCTGTCTGTTATCTACCTTTAACTTTACCCTTGTCCCTTTTACCTGTGAAGCCTGTCTGTTATCTACCTTTACCTGTACCCTTGTCCCTTTTACCTGTGAAGCCTGTCTGTTATCTACCTTTACCTGTACCCTTGTCCCTTTTACCTGTGAAGCCTGTCTGTTATCTACCTTTAACTTTACCCTTGTCCCTTTTACCTGTGAAGCCTGTCTGTTATCTACCTTTACCTGTGAATTCTGTCTTATCTACCTTTACCTGTGAAGCCTGTCTGTAATCTACCTTTACCTGTGAAGCCTGTCTGTAATCTACCTTTACCTGTCCTGTCTTCTACCTGCGTCCTGTCTGCTACCTGCGTCCTGTCAGCTACCTGCTTCTTGTCTGCTACCTGTCTGCCGGTTATCTACCTTTACCTGTGAAGTCTGTCTGTTATCTACCTTTACCTGTGAAGTCTGTCTGCTACCTGTCGATCTACCTTTACCTGTGAAGTTTGCCGGTTAGCTACCTTTACCTGTACCCTTGTCCCTTTTACCTGTGAAGCCTGTCTGTTATCTACCTTTAACTGTACCCTTGTCCCTTTTACCTGTGAAGCCTCTCTGTTATCTACCTTTACCTGTGAAGCCTCTCTGTTATCTACCTTTACCTGTGAATTATGTCTTATCTACCTTTACCTGTGAAGCCTGTCTGTTATCTACCTTTACCTGTGAAGCCTGTCTGTAATCTACCTTTACCTGTCCTGTCTGCTACCTGTGTCCTGTCTGCTACCTGCTTCCTGTCTGCTACCTGCTTCTTGTCTGCTACCTGCCTGTCTGTTATCTACCTTTACCTGTGAAGTCTGCCGGTTAGCTACCTTTACCTGTACCCTTGTCCCTTTTACCCGTGAAGTCTGTCTGTTATCTACCTTTACCTGTGAAGTCTGTCTGCTACCTGTCTATCTACTTTTACCTGTGAGGTCAGTCTGTTATCTACCTTCACCTGTGAGGTCAGTCTGTTCTCTCTACCTTTACCTGTGAAGTCTGTCTGTTGTCTACCTTTTTCCTGTACCCTTGTCCCTTTTACCTGTGAAGTCTGTCTGTTATCTACCTTTACCCTTGAAGTCTGCCGGTTATCTACCTGTACCCTTGTCCCTTTTACCCGTGAAGCCTGTCTGTTATCTACCTTTACCTGTGAAGCTTGGCTCTGATCTACCTTTACCTGTGAAGCCTGTCTGTAATCTACCTTTACCTATCCTGTCTGCTACCTGCGTCCTGTCTGCTACCTGCTTCCTGTCTGCTACCTGCTTCCTGTCTGCTACCTGCTTCCTGTCTGCTACCTGCTTCCTGTCTGCTACCTGTCTGCCGGTTATCTAACTTTACCTGTGAAGTATGTCTGTTCGCTCTACCTTTACCTGTGAAGTTTGCCGGTTAGCTACCTTTACCTGTACCCTTGTCCTGTTTACCTGTGAAGTCTGTCTGTTAACTACCTTTACCTGTACCCTTGTCCCTTTTACCCGTGAAGCCTGTCTGTTATCTACCTTTACCTGTGAAGCCTGTCTGTTATCTACCTGTACCCTTGTCCCTTTTACCTGTGAAGCCTGTCTGTTATCTACCTTTACCTGTACCCTTGTCCCGTTTACCTGTGAAGCCTGTCTGTTATCTACCTTTACCTGTACCCTTGTCCCTTTTAACTGTGAAGCCTGTTTGTTATCTACCTTTACCTGTACCGTTGTCCCTTTTACCTGTGAAGTCTGTCTGTTATCTACCTTTACCTGTGAAGTCTGTCTGCTACCTGTCGATCTACCTTTACCTGTGAAGTTTGCCGGTTAGCTACCTTTACCTGTACCCTTGTCCCTTTTACCTGTGAAGCCTGTCTGTTATCTACCTTTAACTGTACCCTTGTCCCTTTTACCTGTGAAGCCTCTCTGTTATCTACCTTTACCTGTGAAGCCTCTCTGTTATCTACCTTTACCTGTGAATTATGTCTTATCTACCTTTACCTGTGAAGCCTGTCTGTAATCTACCTTTACCTGTCCTGTCTGCTACCTGTGTCCTGTCTGCTACCTGCTTCCTGTCTGCTACCTGCTTCTTGTCTGCTACCTGCCTGTCTGTTATCTACCTTTACCTGTGAAGTCTGCCGGTTAGCTACCTTTACCTGTACCCTTGTCCCTTTTACCCGTGAAGTCTGTCTGTTATCTACCTTTACCTGTGAAGTCTGTCTGCTACCTGTCTATCTACTTTTACCTGTGAGGTCAGTCTGTTATCTACCTTCACCTGTGAGGTCAGTCTGTTCTCTCTACCTTTACCTGTGAAGTCTGTCTGTTGTCTACCTTTTTCCTGTACCCTTGTCCCTTTTACCTGTGAAGTCTGTCTGTTATCTACCTTTACCCTTGAAGTCTGCCGGTTATCTACCTGTACCCTTGTCCCTTTTACCCGTGAAGCCTGTCTGTTATCTACCTTTACCTGTGAAGCTTGGCTCTGATCTACCTTTACCTGTGAAGCCTGTCTGTAATCTACCTTTACCTATCCTGTCTGCTACCTGCGTCCTGTCTGCTACCTGCTTCCTGTCTGCTACCTGCTTCCTGTCTGCTACCTGCTTCCTGTCTGCTACCTGCTTCCTGTCTGCTACCTGTCTGCCGGTTATCTAACTTTACCTGTGAAGTATGTCTGTTCGCTCTACCTTTACCTGTGAAGTTTGCCGGTTAGCTACCTTTACCTGTACCCTTGTCCTGTTTACCTGTGAAGTCTGTCTGTTAACTACCTTTACCTGTACCCTTGTCCCTTTTACCTGTGAAGCCTGTCTGTTATCTACCTTTACCTGTGAAGCCTGTCTGTTATCTACCTGTACCCTTGTCCCTTTTACCTGTGAAGCCTGTCTGTTATCTACCTTTACCTGTACCCTTGTCCCGTTTACCTGTGAAGCCTGTCTGTTATCTACCTTTACCTGTACCCTTGTCCCTTTTAACTGTGAAGCCTGTTTGTTATCTACCTTTACCTGTACCGTTGTCCCTTTTACCTGTGAAGCCTGTCTGTTATCTACCTTTACCTGTACCCTTGACCCTTTTACCTGTGAGGCCTGTCTGTTATCTACCTTTACCTGTACCCTTGTCCCTTTTACCTGTGAGGCCTGTCTGTTATCTACCTTTACCTGTACCCTTGTCCCTTTTACCTGTGAGGCCTGTCTGTTATCTACCTTTACCTGTGAAGCCTGTCTGTTATCTACCTGTACCCTTGTCCCGTTTACCTGTGAAGCTTGTCTGTTATCTACCTTTACCTGTACCATTGTCCCTTTTGCCTGTGAAGCCTGTCTGTTATCTACCTTTACCTGTACCCTTATCCCTTTTACCTGTGAAGTCTTTCTGTTATTTACCTTTTACCTGTGAAGTCTTTCTGTTATCTACCTTTACCTGTACCCTTATCCCTTTTACCTGTGTAGTCTTTCTGTTATTTACCTTTTACCTGTACCCTTATCCCTTTTACCTGTGAAGTCTTTCTGTTATTTACCTTTACCTGTACCCTTATCCCTTTTACCTGTGAAGTCTTTCTGTTATTTACCTTTACCTGTACCCTTATCTACCTTTACCTGTGAAGTCTGCCTGTCTACCTGTCTTCTACATGCTTCCTGTCTGCTACCTGCTTCCTGTCTGCTATCTTCTACCAGTGCTATTCTAGCACATTGCCTGTCTATCTACCTTTACCTGTGAAGTCTGCCTGTCTACCCGTCTTCTACCTGCTTCCTACTTCCTGTCTTCTACCTGCTTCCTGTGTGCTACCTGCTTCATGTCTTCTACCTGCTTCCTGTCTGCTATCTGCTACCTGTGCTATTCTAGCACATTGCCTGTCTATCTACCTTTACCTGTGAAGTCTGCCTGTCTGCTACCTGCTTCCTGCTTCTTGATTGCTACTTGGTTCCTGTCTGTTACCTATCTTCTACCTGTGCTATTCTAGCACATTGCCTGTCTATCTACCTTTACCTGTGAAGTCTACCTGTCTTCTACCTGCTTCCTGTCTGCTACCTGTCTGTTACCTCCTGCCTGTCTGCTATCTTCTACCTGTGCTATTCTAGCACATTGCCTGTCTATCTACCTTTACCTGTGAAGTCTGCATGTCTACCTGTCTGCTACCTGCTTCCTGTCCTCTACCTGCTTTCTGCTTCCTGACTTCTACTTGCTTCCTGTCTGCTACCTGCTTCTTGTCCACTACCTGCTACCTGCTTACTGTCTGCTACCTGCTTACTGTCAGCTACCTGCTTCCGGCTTCCTGTCTACTACCTGTTACCTGCTTCCTGTCTGCTACCTGATTCCTGTTTGCCATCTGCTTCCTGTCTGCTACCTGTCTGTCTGTTATCTACCTTTACCTGTGAAGTCTGACGGTTATCTAACTTTACCTGTGAAGTATGTTTGTTCGCTCTACCTTTACCTGTGAAGTCTGCCGGTGAGCTACCTTTACCTGTACCCTTATCCCTTTTACCTGTGAAGCCTGTCTGTTATCTACCTTTACCTGTGAATTCTGTCTTATCTACCTTTACCTGTGAAGCCTGTCTGTAATCTACCTTTACCTGTGAAGCCTGTCTGTAATCTACCTTTACCTGTGAAGCCTGTCTGTTATCTACCTTTACCTGTGAATTCTGTCTTATCTACCTTTACCTGTGAAGCCTGTCTGTTATCTACCTTTAACTTTACCCTTTTCCCTTTTACCTGTGAAGCCTGTCTGTTATCTACCTTTACCTGTGAATTCTGTCTTATCTACCTTTACCTGTGAAGCCTGTCTGTAATCTACCTTTACCTGTGAAGCCTGTCTGTAATCTACCTTTACCTGTCCTGTCTGCTACCTGCGTCCTGTCTGCTACCTGCTTCCTGTCTGCTACCTGCGTCCTGTCTGCTACCTGCCTTTCCTGTCTGCTACCTGCGTCCTGTCTGCTACCTGTCTGTTACCTCCTGCCTGTCTGCTATCTTCTACCTGTGCAAATCTAGCACATTGCCTGTCTATCTCCCTTTACCTGTGAAGTCTGCCTGTCTAACTGTCTGCTCCCTGTCTCCTACCTGCTTCCTTTCTGCTATCTTCTATCTGTGCAATTCTAGCACATTACCTGTCTATCTCCCTTTACCTGTGAAGTCTGCCTGTCTACCTGTCTGCTTCCTGTCTTCTACCTGCTTCATGTCTTCTACCTGCTTCCTCTCTGCTTCCTATCTGCTACCTGCTTCCTTTCTGCTATCTTCTATCTGTGCAATTCTAGCACATTGCCTGTCTATCTACCTTTACCTGTGAAGTCTGCCTGTCTACCTGTCTTCTACCTGCTTCCTGTCTTCTACCTGCTTCCTTTCTGCTATCTTCTATCTGTGCAATTCTAGCACATTACCTGTCTATCTCCCTTTACCTGTGAAGTCTGCCTGTCTACCTGTCTGCTTCCTGTCTTCTACCTGCTTCATGTCTTCTACCTGCTTCCTCTCTGCTTCCTATCTGCTACCTGCTTCCTTTCTGCTATCTTCTATCTGTGCAATTCTAGCACATTGCCTGTCTATCTACCTTTACCTGTGAAGTCTGCCTGTCTACCTGTCTTCTACCTGCTTCCTGTCTTCTACCTGCTTCCTGTCTTCTACCTGCTTCCTGTCTTCTACCTACTTCCTGTCTGCTACCTGCTTCCTGTCTGCTATCTTCTATCTGTGCTATTCTAGCACATTGCCTGTCTATCTACCTTTACCTGTGAAGTCTGCCTGTCTACCTGTCTTCTACCTGCTTCCTGTCTTCTACCTGCTTCCTGTCTTCTACCTGCTTCCTGTCTGCTACCTGCTTCCTGTCTGCTATCTTCTATCTGTGCTATTCTAGCACATTACCTGTCTATCTCCCTTTACCTGTGAAGTCTGCCTGTCTAACTGTCTGCTCCCTGTCTCCTACCTGCTTCCTTTCTGCTATCTTCTACCTGTGCAATTCTAGCACATTGCCTGTCTATCTACCTTTACCTGTGAATTATATCTGTCTACCTGTCTGCTTCCTGTCTGCTATCTGCTACCTGTTCTATTCACATTGCCTGTTTATCTACCTTTACCTGTGAAGTCTGCCTGTCTGCTACCTGCTTCCTGCTTCTTGATTGCTACTTGGTTCCTGTCTGTTACCTATCTTCTACCTGTGCTATTCTAGCACATTGCCTGTCTATCTACCTTTACCTGTGAAGTCTACCTGTCTTCTACCTGCTTCCTGTCTGCTACCTGTCTGTTACCTCCTGCCTGTCTGCTATCTTCTACCTGTGCTATTCTAGCACATTGCCTGTCTATCTACCTTTACCTGTGAAGTCTGCATGTCTACCTGTCTGCTACCTGCTTCCTGTCCTCTACCTGCTTTCTGCTTCCTGACTTCTACTTGCTTCCTGTCTGCTACCTGCTTCTTGTCCACTACCTGCTACCTGCTTACTGTCTGCTACCTGCTTACTGTCAGCTACCTGCTTCCGGCTTCCTGTCTACTACCTGTTACCTGCTTCCTGTCTGCTACCTGATTCCTGTTTGCCATCTGCTTCCTGTCTGCTACCTGTCTGTCTGTTATCTACCTTTACCTGTGAAGTCTGACGGTTATCTAACTTTACCTGTGAAGTATGTTTGTTCGCTCTACCTTTACCTGTGAAGTCTGCCGGTGAGCTACCTTTACCTGTACCCTTATCCCTTTTACCTGTGAAGCCTGTCTGTTATCTACCTTTACCTGTGAATTCTGTCTTATCTACCTTTACCTGTGAAGCCTGTCTGTAATCTACCTTTACCTGTGAAGCCTGTCTGTAATCTACCTTTACCTGTGAAGCCTGTCTGTTATCTACCTTTACCTGTGAATTCTGTCTTATCTACCTTTACCTGTGAAGCCTGTCTGTTATCTACCTTTAACTTTACCCTTTTCCCTTTTACCTGTGAAGCCTGTCTGTTATCTACCTTTACCTGTGAATTCTGTCTTATCTACCTTTACCTGTGAAGCCTGTCTGTAATCTACCTTTACCTGTGAAGCCTGTCTGTAATCTACCTTTACCTGTCCTGTCTGCTACCTGCGTCCTGTCTGCTACCTGCTTCCTGTCTGCTACCTGCGTCCTGTCTGCTACCTGCGTCCTGTCTGCTACCTGCGTCCTGTCTGCTACCTGTCTGTTACCTCCTGCCTGTCTGCTATCTTCTACTTGTGCAAATCTAGCACATTGCCTGTCTATCTCCCTTTACCTGTGAAGTCTGCCTGTCTAACTGTCTGCTCCCTGTCTCCTACCTGCTTCCTTTCTGCTATCTTCTATCTGTGCAATTCTAGCACATTACCTGTCTATCTCCCTTTACCTGTGAAGTCTGCCTGTCTACCTGTCTGCTTCCTGTCTTCTACCTGCTTCATGTCTTCTACCTGCTTCCTCTCTGCTTCCTATCTGCTACCTGCTTCCTTTCTGCTATCTTCTATCTGTGCAATTCTAGCACATTGCCTGTCTATCTACCTTTACCTGTGAAGTCTGCCTGTCTACCTGTCTTCTACCTGCTTCCTGTCTTCTACCTGCTTCCTTTCTGCTATCTTCTATCTGTGCAATTCTAGCACATTACCTGTCTATCTCCCTTTACCTGTGAAGTCTGCCTGTCTACCTGTCTGCTTCCTGTCTTCTACCTGCTTCATGTCTTCTACCTGCTTCCTCTCTGCTTCCTATCTGCTACCTGCTTCCTTTCTGCTATCTTCTATCTGTGCAATTCTAGCACATTGCCTGTCTATCTACCTTTACCTGTGAAGTCTGCCTGTCTACCTGTCTTCTACCTGCTTCCTGTCTTCTACCTGCTTCCTGTCTTCTACCTGCTTCCTGTCTTCTACCTACTTCCTGTCTGCTACCTGCTTCCTGTCTGCTACCTGCTTCCTGTCTGCTATCTTCTATCTGTGCTATTCTAGCACATTACCTGTCTATCTCCCTTTACCTGTGAAGTCTGCCTGTCTAACTGTCTGCTCCCTGTCTCCTACCTGCTTCCTTTCTGCTATCTTCTACCTGTGCAATTCTAGCACATTGCCTGTCTATCTACCTTTACCTGTGAATTATATCTGTCTACCTGTCTGCTTCCTGTCTGCTATCTGCTACCTGTTCTATTCACATTGCCTGTTTATCTACCTTTACCTGTGAAGTCTGCCTGTCTGCTACCTGCTTCCTGCTTCTTGATTGCTACTTGGTTCCTGTCTGTTACCTATCTTCTATCTGTGCTATTCTAGCACATTGCCTGTCTATCTACCTTTACCTGTGAAGTCTACCTGTCTTCTACCTGTTTCCTGTCTGCTACCTGCTTTCTGTCTGCTACTTGTCTGTTACCTCCTGCCTGTCTGCTATCTTCTACCTGTGCTATTCTAGCACATTGCCTCTCTATCTACCTTTACCTGTGAAGTCTGCCTGTCTACCTGTCTGCTACCTGCTTCCTGCTACCTGCTTCCTGTCATCTACCTGCTTTCTGCTTCCTGACTTCTACTTGCTTCCTTTCTGCTACCTGCTTCCTGTCTGCTACCTGTTTCCTGTCCTCTACCTGTCTGCTACCTGCTTCTTGTCCACTACCTGCTACCTGCTTACTGTCTGCTACCTGCTTACTGTCTGCTACCTGCTTACTGTCTGCTACCTGCTTACTGTCTGCTACCTGCTTACTGTCTGCTACCTGCTTACTGTCTGCTACCTGCTTCCTGTCTTCTACCTGCTTACTGTCTGCTACCTGTTTCCTGTCCTCTACCTGTCTGCTACCTGCTTCTTGTCCACTACCTGCTACCTGCTTACTGTCTGCTACCTGCTTACTGTCTGCTACCTGCTTACTGTCTGCTACCTGCTTACTGTCTGCTACCTGCTTCCTGTCTTCTACCTGCTTACTGTCTGCTACCTGTTACCTGCTTCCTGTCTGCTACCTGATTCCTGTTTGCCATCTGCTTCCTGTCTGCTACCTGATTCCTGTCTGCCATCTGCTTCATGTCTGATACCTGTTTCCTGTCTGCTACCTGCTTCCTGTCTTCTACCTGCTTCCGGTCTGCTATTCTAGCACATTGCCTGTCTATCTACCTTTACCTGTGAAGTCTGCCTGTCTACCTGTCTGCTACCTGCTTCCTGTCTGCTATTCTAGGACATTGCATGTCTTTAGGTGCCATTCCAGAGATGGTGTGGTGAACTATAGTTTAGATCTCAAACCAACTTTTTGATCAATAGATTCTTAATGTCTTCCCAGCTAACAAAATGGGTTCTGTGAAAATTCCCAGTCGTGCTGATGATTATAGAATGTTTGTATAAATCATTCGCCTGATGTTGCAAGAACGTTCCTAGAACACATTTAAGCTATAGGTTCCGAAAACACTGTCCAGTTGTGACGACGTTCATACAATGTTTAAGTTATGTGGCAACAGGACATTCCCTTAATGTTATAAGAATGCTGACAGAACAGCTGGCCTAAGTTCTTTAAAGGTACCCTGAACATTTCATTAACTTATGGGAGTTGTCTGGGGTTTTGCAAGAACATTCTTGTGATATTCACATAAGTTGCACAGAACATTCGGACAATGTTACACAATAAGAGAGTCCGTTTTTATGTGTGCCATCACAGCAGCAAGATTTGTGACCTGTTCCCACAAGAAAAGGGCAACCAATGAAGAACAAACACCATTGTAAATACAACCCATATTTATGTTTATTTATTTTCCATTTGGTACTTTAACTATTTGCACATCATTACAACACTGTATATAAACAATGTGACATTTGAAATGTCTCTACCTGGTTAAATAAAGGTGATCCGGTCTACCTGGTTAAATAAAGGTGATCCGGCCTACCTGGTTAAATAAAGGTGATCCGGCCTACCTGGTTAAATAAAGGTGATCCGGCCTACCTGGTTAAATAAAGGTGATCCGGCCTACCTGGTTAAATAAAGGTGATCCGGCCTACCTGGTTAAATAAAGGTGATCCGGCCTACCTGGTTAAATAAAGGTGATCCGGCCTACCTGGTTAAATAAAGGTGATCCGGCCTACCTGGTTAAATAAAGGTGATCCGGCCTACCTGGTTAAATAAAGGTGATCCGGCCTACCTGGCTAAATAAAGGTGATCCGGTCTACCTGGTTAAATAAAGGTAATAACGGTAAATAAAAAATAAAAAACTGTGTTCTTGGACCTTCAATGCTGTACATTTACATTTACATTTAAGTAATTTAGCAGACGCTCTTATCCAGAGCGACTTACAAATTGGTGAATTCACCTTCTGACATCAGTGGAACAGCCACTTTACAATAGTGCATCTAAATCATTTAAGGGGGGGTGAGAAGGATTGCTTGATCCTAGCCTAGGTATTCCTTGAATAGGTGGGGTTTCAGGTGTCTCCGGAAGGTGGTGATTGACTCCGCTGTCCTGGCGTCGTGAGGGAGTTTGTTCCACCATTGGGGGCCAGAGCAGCGAACAGTTTTGACTGGGCTGAGCGGGAACTGTACTTCCTCAGTGGTAGGGAGGCGAGCAGGCCAGAGGTGGATGAACGCAGTGCCCTTGTTTGGGTGTAGGGCCTGATCAGAGCCTGGAGGTACTGCGGTGCCGTTCCCCTCACAGCTCCATAGGCAAGCACCATGGTCTTGTAGCGGATGCGAGCTTCAACTGGAAGCCAGTGGAGAGAGCGGAGGAGCGGGGTGACGTGAGAGAACTTGGGAAGGTTGAACACCAGACGGGCTGCGGCGTTCTGGATGAGTTGTAGGGGTTTAATGGCACAGGCAGGGAGCCCAGCCAACAGCGAGTTGCAGTAATCCAGACGGGAGATGACAAGTGCCTGGATTAGGACCTGCGCCGCTTCCTGTGTGAGGCAGGGGCGTACTCTGCGGATGTTGTAGAGCATGAACCTACAGGAACGGGCCACCGCCTTGATGTTAGTTGTGAACGACAGGGTGTTGTCCAGGATCACGCCAAGATTCTTAGCGCTCTGGGAGGAGGACACAATGGAGTTGTCAACCGTGATGGCGAGATCATGGAACGGGCAGTCCTTCCCCGGGAGGAAGAGCAGCTCCGTCTTGCCGAGGTTCAGCTTGAGGTGGTGATCCATCATCCACACTGATATGTCTGCCAGACATGCAGAGATGCGATTCGCCACCTGGTCATCAGAAGGGGGAAAGGAGAAGATTAATTGTGTGTCGTCTGCATAGCAATGATAGGAGAGACCATGTGAGGTTATGACAGAGCCAAGTGACTTGGTGTATAGCGAGAATAGAAGAGGGCCTAGAACAGAGCCCTGGGGGACACCAGTGGTGAGAGCGCGTGGCGAGGAGACAGATTCTCGCCACGCCACCTGGTAGGAGCGACCTGTCAGGTAGGACGCAATCCAAGCGTGGGCCGCACCGGAGATGCCCAACTCGGAGAGGGTGGAGAGGAGGATCTGATGGTTCACAGTGTCGAAGGCAGCCGATAGGTCTAGAAGGATGAGAGCAGAGGAGAGAGAGTTAGCTTTAGCAGTGCGGAGCGCCTCCGTGATACAGAGAAGAGCAGTCTCAGTTGAATGACTAGTCTTGAAACCTGACTGATTTGGATCAAAAAGGTCATTCTGAGAGAGATAGCGGGAGAGCTGGCCAAGGACGGCACGTTCAAGAGTTTTGGAGAGAAAAGAAAGAAGGGATACTGGTCTGTAGTTGTTGACATCGGAGGGATCGAGTGTAGGTTTTTTCAGAAGGGGTGCAACTCTCGCTCTCTTGAAGACGGAAGGGACGTAGCCAGCGGTCAGGGATGAGTTGATGAGCGAGGTGAGGTAGGGGAGAAGGTCTCCGGAAATGGTCTGGAGAAGAGAGGAGGGGATAGGGTCAAGCGGGCAGGTTGTTGGGCGGCCGGCCGTCACAAGAAGGGAGATTTCATCTGGAGAGAGAGGGGAGAAAGAGGTCAGAGCACAGGGTAGGGCAGTGTGAGCAGAACCAGCGGTGTCGTTTGACTTAGCAAACGAGGATCGGATGTCGTCGACCTTCTTTTCAAAATGGTTGACGAAGTCATCTGCAGAGAGGGAGGAGGGGGAGGGGGAGGAGGATTCAGGAGGGAGGAGAAGGTGGCAAAGAGCTTCCTAGGGTTAGAGGCAGATGCTTGGAATTTAGAGTGGAAGAAAGTGGCTTTAGCAGCAGAGACAGAGGAGGAAAATGTAGAGAGGAGGGAGTGAAAGGATGCCAGGTCCGCAGGGAGGCGAGTTTTCCTCCATTTCCGCTCGGCTGCCCGGAGCACTGTTCTGTGAGCTCGCAATGAGTCGTCGAGCCACGGAGCGGGAGGGGAGGACCGAGCCGGCCTGGAGGATAGGGGACATAGAGAGTCAAAGGATGCAGAAAGGGAAGAGAGGAGGGTTGAGGAGGCAGAATCAGGAGATAGGTTGGAGAAGGTATGAGCAGAGGGAAGAGATGATAGGATGGAAGAGGAGAGAGTAGCGGGGGAGAGAGAGCGAAGGTTGGGACGGCGCGATGCCATCCGAGTAGGGGCAGTGTGGGAAGTGTTGGATGAGAGCGAGAGGGAAAAGGATGCAAGGTAGTGGTCGGAGACTTGGAGGGGAGTTGAAATGAGGTTAGTGGAAGAACAGCATCTAGTAAAGATGAGGTCGAGCGTATTGCCTGCCTTGTGAGTAGGGGGGGAAGGTGAGAGGGTAAGGTCAAAAGAGGAGAGGAGTGGAAAGAAGGAGGCAGAGAGGAATGAGTCAAAGGTAGACGTGGGGAGGTTAAAGTCGCCCAGGACTGTGAGAGGTGAGCCGTCCTCAGGAAAGGAGCTTATCAAGGCATCAAGCTCATTGATGAACTCTCCGAGGGAACCTGGAGGGCGATAAATGATAAGGATGTTAAGCTTGAAAGGGCTGGTAACTGTGACAGCATGGAATTCAAAGGAGGCGATAGACAGATGGGTAAGGGGAGAAAGAGAGAATGACCACTTGGGAGAGATGAGGATCCCGGTGCCACCACCCCGCTGACCAGAAGCTCTCGGGTGTGCGAGAACACGTGGGCGGACGAAGAGAGAGCAGTAGGAGTAGCAGTGTTGTCTGTGGTGATCCATGTTTCCGTCAGTGCCAAGAAGTCGAGGGACTGGAGGGAGGCATAGGCTGAGATGAACTCTGCCTTGTTGGCCGCAGATCGGCAGTTCCAGAGGCTACCGGAGACCTGGAACTCCACGTGGGTCGTGCGCGCTGGGACCACCAGATTAGGGTGGCCGCGGCCATGCGGTGTGGAGCGTTTGTATGGTCTGTGCAGAGAGGAGAGAACAGGGATAGATAGACACATAGTTGACAGGCTACAGAAGAGGCTACGCTAATGCAAAGGAGATTGGAATGACAAGTGGACTACACTTATCGAATGTTCAGAACGTTAAGCTTACGTAGCAAGAATCTTATTGACTAAAAAGATTGAAATGATACAGTACTGCTGGGGTAGGCTAGCTGGCAGTGGCTACGTTGTTGACACTACACTAATCAAGTCGTTCCGTCGAGTGTAATAGTTTCTACAGTGCTGCTATTCGGGGGCTAGCTGGCTAGCTAGCAGTGTTGATTACATAACGTTACGTTAAAAGAACGACAATAGCTGGCTAGCTAACCTAGAAAATCGCTCCAGACTACACAATTGTCTTAGATACAAAGACGGCTATGTAGCTAGCTAGCTACGATCAAACAAATCAAACCGTTGTACTGTAATGAAGTGAAATGAAAATGTGATACTACCTATGGAGCGAGGCGGAATGTTGACCGGGTTGTTGAAGTTCAATTCTGAAGACGTTGGCTAGCTGTTGGCTAGCTAGCTAGCAGTGACTCCTACGTTAAGGATGACAAATAGCTGGCTAGCTAACCTCGGTAAATTAAGATAATCACTCTAAGTCTACACACTCTAAACTACACAATTACCTTGGATACGAAGACAGCAAAGACAACTATGTAGCTAGCTATCACTACACTAATCGAGTCGTTGAGTGTAATAGTTTCTACAGTGCTAGTGGACGTTAGCTAGCTGCTGTGCTAGTGGACGTTAGCTAGCTGCTGGGCAGAAAGCAGTGTAGACTACGTTAGGATGACGAAATACGATAATTACGCAATTATCTTTGATACAAAGACGGCTATGTAGCTAGCTAAGAAGAAATTGCTAAGATTAGACAAATCAAACTGTTGTACTATAATGAAATGTAATGAAAAGTTATACTACCAGCGGACCGAAGTGTAGATGCGACCGCTCGCTCCAACCCGGAACCCGGAACATGTTTTGGTACCCATCCCCAGATCTGTGCCTTGACACAATCCTGTCTCAGAGGAATTCCTTCGACCTCATGACTTGGTTTTTGCTCTAACATGCACTGTCAACTGTGGGACCATATATAGACAGGTGTGTGCCTTTCCAAATCATGTCCAATCAATTGAATTTACCACAGGTGGACTCCAATAAAGTTTTCGAAACATCTCAAGGAAATTGTGGAACATTATGTAACCTATGAATATCACAAGACTATTCTTGCCAGACTACTCCCATAACTTTTTAAAGATTTAAGAACGGTTGTTCTACCAACATTCTTACAACATTAAGGAAATGTCCTGTGTAACCTAACTTAAACATTAAATTAATGTCATCACAAGGTTGTAACAATGTTTCACCAGGTGTTCTAGTAATGTTGTAACAAGGTTCTAACAATGTTCCCTCCAGGCGTGCCACTGTCCGTCCGACGGAGGTCAGCTGATGTGCTACCCTGTCCCAGGCTGTGGTCCCAGCAACCCCGGTGACCCCCACAAACCTATGCTGGCCACCATACAGGAGGGTCACCCTACCTACCCCCCTATCCATCCCTACCTCACACAGGACAAACTGAGAGAGACGGAGAGAGACAGACATGCTAAACCCCCCTTTAACACACAGGAGACACAGGCTATAGGATTACCCCCCTACAGCCGTCCTCCATACCCTTTCAACGGGCCAAAACTACCACCATCCAACAGCCCACACCTCCCCCCATTCCCAATCGATGCCCCTATTCCCTCGGACCACCTGCCCCTGTTCAAACCAGACCACATGACTGGGGATGGGGACTATGACTACCCTACTACAGACGCATCAGAACCACCTGATCTGGCCTACCCTACACCGTCCTCCTCTGTCACCTCTGTCTCCCACCCTGGGACAGGGGCTCCACAGCCGCGCCACGACAGGGGTAATAGTAAGAGCTACGATAAGTCTTATGATTGGGCTGATAATGGATATGGTAACAAGGCATATGATAGTAGAGATATGCAGGAGCTGAGGGAGATCTATGGAGTCCATGAGCCAACCACAGACAGTATGGTTACAGACAGAGTAGGACTGAGACACAGGCTAGGGCAGACAGACAGATCTACAGAGACAGACAGATCTCAGCATATAGGTAGGGTGAAGCTGACAGACAAGCTAAAGAAAACAGACAGGTTGATGACATTTGGACTTTACAAGGCCACCACAGATGGGTTCGGAGAGACAGGCAGCCCAGTTACTGACAGCCCAGTGACAGTAGAACACACCACTTCTAGCCAGCTTGAAGACACCACAGTAGAGACCAGCCCCCGCAGTACCAGCTCCAGCCACCAGGACACCACCTCGAACTGGAACAGACTCTCAGAGAGCCGGATTTACCCTCACTCTCAAGGGGCCAGTGCTGGGGACGCACTGGAGATCTGGGATAGAGGGATGGAGGGGGAGCAGGAGGAAGAGGAGGAGAGAGTAGATTCATTGGAGAATACCACAGGACCTGGGTGGAGAGACGTGTCTTATGATGGAGATTTGGATAAACAGGGGAGGAGAGGAGGAGAGGAGGAGAGAGAGAAGAGTACCCCTAGCAACCATGTGAAGGATGCAGGTGTCAGAGAACCTGGAAGTCACCAGGACAACACTACAGTAGAACACAGTACTACATCCCCCAGAAGGAATCGGGACCACATCACCCACAGGAAGCCTCACCACCACACCCTGACCCAGAAGCCTAAGCCTCACAATACTACCCCCAGGGAGTATGAGGTCGTCACAGACAGAACTACATCTCCCAGACTGCTTGACCACAACACAGATAGAACTACATATCCCAGACTGCCTGACCACCACACAGTCAAAACTTCAACTCCAAGAGAGCTTGATGTCAACACCGACAGACCTACAATCCCAAGACAAGCTGAGCACCACAGCCTCAACAGACAGCCTGATCACCATACCCTGACCAGGAAGCCTGACCCCTATGCAGTCAGAACTACAACTCCCAGAGAGCTGAACCACCACACAACCCACAGACAGCCTGATCACTATACCCTGACCAGACAGCCTGATCCCCATCACCCAGCTCCCAAGGACCCAGAGCAGCAACATACTCCTCCCAGGGTGAGATTCAGCCCAACCAGCCAGCCTTCTCTCAGGGTATCAGCTGATCTAGGTCACCACGGAAGTGAGCCTCTCCATAAGCAGTCCCAGACACTATTCAACCTGCAGAACAATGATGCAGAGGAGCATGAGAAGGAGGAGAAGGAGAGGGGATATGTTCCAGTCTTTCTCCCAAAAACTCAGGAGGGTGAGTAAAACACTTGACTGAACCTGGACGTTCTTGACTGAACCTGGACATTCTTGACTGAACCTGAACGTTCTTGACTGAACCTGGACATTCTTGACTGAACCTGGACGTTCTTGACTGAACCTGGATGTTCTTTATTGTTTAGTATCTGGAAGCTGAGAAGGTTGAAAGCGCCATAGTTTTAAAGTTAGATGAGTGGGTCTGGTCCAGGTGTTTCTGTTGGCAGCTGTGTGTCTGGTCCAGGTGTTTCTCTTGAGGCAGCTGTGTGTCTGGTCCAGGTGTTTCTGTTGAGGCAGCTGTGTGTCTGGTCCAGGCATTTCTGTTGAGGCAGCTGTATGTCTGGTCCAGATGTTTCTGTTGAGGCAGCTGTGTGTCTGGTCCAGGCATCTCTGTTGAGGCAGCTGTATGTCTGGTCCAGGTGTTTCGGTTGAGGCAGCTGTGTGTCTGGTCCAGATGTTTCTGTTGAGGCAGCTGTGTGTCTGGTCCAGATGTTTCTGTTGAGGCAGCTGTGTGTCTGGTCCAGATGTTTCTGTTGAGGCAGCTGTGTGTCTGGTCCAGATGTTTCTGTTGAGGCCGATGTGTGTCTGGTCCAGGTGTTTCTGTTGAGGCAGCTGTATGCCTGGTCCAGATGTTTCTGTTGAGGCAGCTGTGTGTCTGGTCCAGATGTTTCTGTTGAGGCAGCTGTGTGTCTGGTCCAGGTGTTACTGTTGAGGCAGCTGTGTGTCTGGTCCAGGTGTTTCTGTTGAGGAAGCTGTGTGTCTGGTCCAGGTGTTTATGTTGAGGCAGCTGTGTGTCTGGTCCAGGTGTTTCTGTTGAGGCAGCTGTGTGTTTGGTCCAAGTGTTTCTGTTGAGGCAGCTGTGTGTCTGGTCCAAGTTTTTCTGTTGAGGCAGCTGTGTGTCTGGTCCAGGTGTTTCTGTTGAGGCAGCTGTGTGTCTGGTCCAGGTGTTTCGGTTGAGGCAGCTGTGTGTCTGGTCCAGGTGTTTCTGTTGGGGCAGCTGTATGCCTGGTCCAGATGTTTCTGTTGAGGCAGCTGTGTGTCTGGTCCAGATGTTTCTGTTGAGGCCGCTGTGTGTCTGGTCCAGGTGTTTCTGTTGAGGCAGCTGTATGCCTGGTCCAGATGTTTCTGTTGAGGCAGCTGTGTGTCTGGTCCAGATGTTTCTGTTGAGGCAGCTGTGTGTCTGGTCCAGGTGTTTCTGTTGAGGCAGCTGTGTGTCTGGTCCAGGTGTTTCTGTTGAGGCAGCTGTGTGTCTGGTCCAGGTGTTTCTGTTGAGGCAGCTGTGTGTCTGGTCCAGGTGTTTCTGTTGAGGCAGCTGTGTGTCTGGTCCAAGTGTTTCTGTTGAGGCAGCTGTGTGTCTGGTCCAGGTTTTTCTGTTGAGGCAGCTGTGTGTCTGGTCCAGGTATTTCTGTTGAGGCAGCTGTGTGTCTGGTCCAGGTGTTTCTGTTGAGGCAGCTGTGTGTCTGGTCCAGGTGTTTCTGTTGAGGCAGCTGTGTGTCTGGTCCAGGTGTTTCTGTTGAGGCAGCTGTGTGTCCGGTCCAAGTGTTTCTGTTGAGGCAGCTGTGTGTCCGGTCCAAGTGTTTCTGTTGAGGCAGCTCTATGTCTGGTCCAGGTGTTTCTGTTGAGGCAGCTGTGTGTCTGGTCCAGGTGTTTCTGTTGGCAGCTGTATGTCTGGTCCAGGTGTTTCTGTTGAGGCAGCTGTGTGTCTGGTCCAGGTGTTTCTGTTGGCAGCTGTATGTCTGGTCCAGGTGTTTCTGCTGTCTGCTCTGTGTGTCTGGCCCAGGTGTTTCTGTTGAGGCAGCTGTGTGTCTGGTCCAGGTGTTTCTGTTGGCAGCTGTATGTCTGGTCCAGGTGTTTCTGTTGTCTGCTCTGTGTCTGGTCCAGGTGTTTCTGTTGGCAGCTGTATGTCTGGGCCAGGTGTTTCTGTTGTCTGCTCTGTGTCTGGTCCAGGTGTTTCTGTTGTCTGCTCTGTGTCTGGTCCAGGTGTTTCTGTTGGCAGCTGAATGTCTGGTCCAGGTGTTTCTGTTGTCTGCTCTGTGTCTGCTCTGTATTTGTATTTTGCTGTGTTTGTCTTTTGTATCTATGTGTCTTTCGAGCCACAGTGGTCTAAGGCACTTTATCGCAGCTGTGCCACTAGAGATTCTGGGTTCGAGTCCAAGCTCTGTCGCAGCCGGCAGCGACCGGGAGGCCCTTGGGGCGGTGCACAATTGGCCCAGCGTCGTCCGGGTGAGGGAGGGTTTGGCCGGCAGGGATATCCTTGTCTCATCGCACACTAGCAACTCCTGTGGCGGGCCGGGTGCAGTGCATGCTGACCAGGTCGCCAGGTGTACGGTGTTTCCTCCGACACATTGGTGCAGCCCGGATGGGCATTGTGTCAAGAAGCAGTGCTTGGGTTGTGTTTCGGAGGACCCACAGCTCTCGACCTTCGTCTCTCCCGAGTCCGTACGGGAGTTGCAGCGATGAGACAAGACTGTAACTACCATTTGGATACCAGGAAACTGGGGAGAAAAAAGTGTATCTCTTTCTTTATAAAGATGTGGTTGAGAGGTTGTGTGTGTGTGTGCACTATATATCATGTGTACTATGTGTGTTATTGCCTCTGTATCTCCAGCTGGTCCTGGTCCGTCTTCTCTCTACATGGTGGAGAGATGCTGTGAGGTGGGCCAGAGGTGGGCATCAGAGAACCAACACTGTAACAACATGCCGTTGTTGAAGGACGATAAACACTCTGTCTGCAGGTTAGTCTGCACCACCAGGACCTAGTGTAATATGATGTTAGTCTGCACCACCAGGGCCTAGTGTAATATGATGTTAGTCTGCACCACCAGGACCTAGTGTAATATGATGTTAGTCTGCACCAGGACCTAGTGTAATATGATGTTAGTCTTCTCCAGGGCCTAGTGTAATATGATGTTAGTCTGCACCACCAGGGCCAAGTGTAATATGATGTTAGTCTTCTCCAGGGCCTAGTGTAATATGATGTTAGTCTGCACCACCAGGGCCAAGTGTAATATGATGTTAGTCTGCACCACCAGGGCCAAGTGTAATATGATGTTAGTCTGCACCACCAGGGCCAAGTGTAATATGATGTTAGTCTGCACCACCAGGGCCTAGTGTAATATGATGTTAGTCTGCACCACCAGGACCTAGTGTAATATGATGTTAGTCTGCTCCACCAGGACCTAGTGTAATATGATGTTAGTCTGCACCACCAGGGCCAAGTGTAATATGATGTTAGTCTGCACCACCAGGGCCAAGTGTAATATGATGTTAGTCTGCACCTGCAGGACCTAGTGTAATATGATGTTAGTCTGCACCACCAGGACCTAGTGTAATATGATGTTAGTCTGCACCACCAGGGCCTAGTGTAATATGATGTTAGTCTGCACCACCAGGACCTAGTGTAATATGATGTTAGTCTGCACCACCAGGACCTAGTGTAATATGATGTTAGTCTGCACCACCAGGGCCTAGTGTAATATGATGTTAGTCTTCTCCAGGGCCTAGTGTAATATGATGTTAGTCTGCTCCAGGGCCTAGTGTAATATGATGTTAGTCTGCACCACCAGGACCTAGTGTAATATGATGTTAGTCTGCTCCAGGGCCTAGTGTAATATGATGTTAGTCTGCACCACCAGGACCTAGTGTAATATGATGTTAGTCTGCACCACCAGGACCTAGTGTAATATGATGTTAGTCTGCACCACCAGGACCTAGTGTAATATGATGTTAGTCTGCACCACCAGGGCCTAGTGTAATATGATGTTAGTCTTCTCCAGGACCTAGTGTAATATGATGTTAGTCTGCACCACCAGGACCTAGTGTAATATGATGTTAGTCTGCTCCAGGGCCTAGTGTAATATGATGTTAGTCTGCACCACCAGGACCTAGTGTAATATGATGTTAGTCTGCACCACCAGGACCTAGTGTAATATGATGTTAGTCTGCACCAGCAGGACCTAGTATAATATGATGTTAGTCTGCACCACCAGGGCCTAGTGTAATATGATGTTAGTCTGCACCACCAGGACCTAGTGTAATATGATGTTAGTCTGCTCCAGGGCCTAGTGTAATATGATGTTAGTCTTCTCCAGGGCCTAGTGTAATATGATGTTAGTCTGCTCCAGGGCCTAGTGTAATATGATGTTAGTCTTCTCCAGGGCCAAGTGTAATATGATGTTAGTCTGCACCACCAGGACCTAGTGTAATATGATGTTAGTCTGCACCACCAGGGCCTAGTGTAATATGATGTTAGTCTGCTCCAGGACCTAGTGTAATATGATGTTAGTCTGCACCACCAGGACCTAGTGTAATATGATGTTAGTCTTCTCCAGGGCCTAGTGTAATATGATGTTAGTCTGCTCCAGGGCCTAGTGTAATATGATGTTAGTCTGCACCACCAGGACCTAGTGTAATATGATGTTAGTCTGCTCCACCAGGGCCTAGTATAATATGATGTTAGTCTGCACCACCAGGACCTAGTGTAATATGATGTTAGTCTGCTCCACCAGGGCCTAGTATAATATGATGTTAGTCTGCACCACCAGGACCTAGTGTAATATGATGTTAGTCTGCACCACCAGGACCTAGTGTAATATGATGTTAGTCTGCTCCACCAGGGCCTAGTGTAATATGATGTTAGTCTGCACCACCAGGGCCTAGTGTAATATGATGTTAGTCTGCACCACCAGGGCCTAGTGTAATATGATGTTAGTCTGCACCACCAGGGCCTAGTGTAATATGATATTAGTCTTCTCCAGGGCCTAGTGTAATATGATGTTAGTCTGCACCACCAGGGCCTAGTGTAATATGATGTTAGTCTTCTCCAGGGCCTAGTGTAATATGATGTTAGTCTGCTCCAGGACCTAGTGTAATATGATGTTAGTCTGCATCACCAGGATCTAGTGTAATATGATGTTAGTCTGCACCACCAGGGCCTAGTGTAATATGATGTTAGTCTTCTCCAGGGCCTAGTGTAATATGATGTTAGTCTGCACCACCAGGACCTAGTGTAATATGATGTTAGTCTTCTCCAGGGCCTAGTGTAATATGATGTTAGTCTGCTCCAGGGCCTAGTGTAATATGATGTTAGTCTGCACCACCAGGACCTAGTGTAATATGATGTTAGTCTGCTCCAGGACCTAGTGTAATATGATGTTAGTCTGCATCACCATGACCTAGTGTAATATGATGTTAGTCTGCACCACCAGGGCCTAGTGTAATATGATGTTAGTCTTCTCCAGGGCCTAGTGTAATATGATGTTAGTCTGCACCACCAGGACCTAGTGTAATATGATGTTAGTCTTCTCCAGGGCCTAGTGTAATATGATGTTAGTCTGCTCCAGGGCCTAGTGTAATATGATGTTAGTCTGCACCACCAGGACCTAGTGTAATATGATGTTAGTCTGCTCCAGGGCCTAGTGTAATATGATGTTAGTCTGCACCACCAGGACCTAGTGTAATATGATGTTAGTCTGCTCCAGGACCTAGTGTAATATGATGTTAGTCTGCTCCAGGGCCTAGTGTAATATGATGTTAGTCTGCACCACCAGGGCCTAGTGTAATATGATGTTAGTCTTCTCCAGGGCCTAGTGTAATATGATGTTAGTCTGCACCACCAGGACCTAGTGTAATATGATGTTAGTCTTCTCCAGGGCCTAGTGTAATATGATGTTAGTCTGCATCACCAGGGCCTAGTGTAATATGATGTTAGTCTTCTCCAGGGCCTAGTGTAATATGATGTTAGTCTGCATCACCAGGGCCTAGTGTAATATGATGTTAGTCTGCACCACCAGGACCTAGTGTAATATGATGTTAGTCTGCTCCAGGACCTAGTGTAATATGATGTTAGTCTGCATCACCAGGGCCTAGTGTAATATGATGTTAGTCTGCACCACCAGGACCTAGTGTAATATGATGTTAGTCTGCTCCAGGACCTAGTGTAATATGATGTTAGTCTTCTCCAGGGCCTAGTGTAATATGATGTTAGTCTGCACCACCAGGACCTAGTGTAATATGATGTTAGTCTGCACCACCAGGACCTAGTGTAATATGATGTTAGTCTGCACCACCAGGACCTAGTGTAATATGATGTTAGTCTGCTCCAGGACCTAGTGTAATATGATGTTAGTCTGCTCCAGGACATAGTGTAATATGATGTTAGTCTGCACCACCAGGACCTAGTGTAATATGATGTTAGTCTTCTCCAGGGCCTAGTGTAATATGATGTTAGTCTGCTCCAGGGCCTAGTGTAATATGATGTTAGTCTGCACCACCAGGACCTAGTGTAATATGATGTTAGTCTGCTCCAGGACCTAGTGTAATATGATGTTAGTCTGCTCCAGGGCCTAGTGTAATATGATGTTAGTCTGCACCACCAGGGCCTAGTGTAATATGATGTTAGTCTTCTCCAGGGCCTAGTGTAATATGATGTTAGTCTGCACCACCAGGACCTAGTGTAATATGATGTTAGTCTTCTCCAGGGCCTAGTGTAATATGATGTTAGTCTGCATCACCAGGGCCTAGTGTAATATGATGTTAGTCTTCTCCAGGGCCTAGTGTAATATGATGTTAGTCTGCATCACCAGGGCCTAGTGTAATATGATGTTAGTCTGCACCACCAGGACCTAGTGTAATATGATGTTAGTCTGCTCCAGGACCTAGTGTAATATGATGTTAGTCTTCTCCAGGGCCTAGTGTAATATGATGTTAGTCTGCACCACCAGGACCTAGTGTAATATGATGTTAGTCTGCACCACCAGGACCTAGTGTAATATGATGTTAGTCTTCTCCAGGGCCTAGTGTAATATGATGTTAGTCTGCACCACCAGGACCTAGTGTAATATGATGTTAGTCTGCTCCAGGACCTAGTGTAATATGATGTTAGTCTGCACCACCAGGACCTAGTGTAATATGATGTTAGTCTGCTCCACCAGGGCCTAGTATAATATGATGTTAGTCTGCACCACCAGGACCTAGTGTAATATGATGTTAGTCTGCTCCACCAGGGCCTAGTATAATATGATGTTAGTCTGCACCACCAGGACCTAGTGTAATATGATGTTAGTCTGCACCACCAGGACCTAGTGTAATATGATGTTAGTCTGCTCCACCAGGGCCTAGTGTAATATGATGTTAGTCTGCACCACCAGGGCCTAGTGTAATATGATGTTAGTCTGCACCACCAGGGCCTAGTGTAATATGATGTTAGTCTGCACCACCAGGGCCTAGTGTAATATGATATTAGTCTTCTCCAGGGCCTAGTGTAATATGATGTTAGTCTGCACCACCAGGGCCTAGTGTAATATGATGTTAGTCTTCTCCAGGGCCTAGTGTAATATGATGTTAGTCTGCTCCAGGACCTAGTGTAATATGATGTTAGTCTGCATCACCAGGATCTAGTGTAATATGATGTTAGTCTGCACCACCAGGGCCTAGTGTAATATGATGTTAGTCTTCTCCAGGGCCTAGTGTAATATGATGTTAGTCTGCACCACCAGGACCTAGTGTAATATGATGTTAGTCTTCTCCAGGGCCTAGTGTAATATGATGTTAGTCTGCTCCAGGGCCTAGTGTAATATGATGTTAGTCTGCACCACCAGGACCTAGTGTAATATGATGTTAGTCTGCTCCAGGACCTAGTGTAATATGATGTTAGTCTGCATCACCATGACCTAGTGTAATATGATGTTAGTCTGCACCACCAGGGCCTAGTGTAATATGATGTTAGTCTTCTCCAGGGCCTAGTGTAATATGATGTTAGTCTGCACCACCAGGACCTAGTGTAATATGATGTTAGTCTTCTCCAGGGCCTAGTGTAATATGATGTTAGTCTGCTCCAGGGCCTAGTGTAATATGATGTTAGTCTGCACCACCAGGACCTAGTGTAATATGATGTTAGTCTGCTCCAGGGCCTAGTGTAATATGATGTTAGTCTGCACCACCAGGACCTAGTGTAATATGATGTTAGTCTGCTCCAGGACCTAGTGTAATATGATGTTAGTCTGCTCCAGGGCCTAGTGTAATATGATGTTAGTCTGCACCACCAGGGCCTAGTGTAATATGATGTTAGTCTTCTCCAGGGCCTAGTGTAATATGATGTTAGTCTGCACCACCAGGACCTAGTGTAATATGATGTTAGTCTTCTCCAGGGCCTAGTGTAATATGATGTTAGTCTGCATCACCAGGGCCTAGTGTAATATGATGTTAGTCTTCTCCAGGGCCTAGTGTAATATGATGTTAGTCTGCATCACCAGGGCCTAGTGTAATATGATGTTAGTCTGCACCACCAGGACCTAGTGTAATATGATGTTAGTCTGCTCCAGGACCTAGTGTAATATGATGTTAGTCTGCATCACCAGGGCCTAGTGTAATATGATGTTAGTCTGCACCACCAGGACCTAGTGTAATATGATGTTAGTCTGCTCCAGGACCTAGTGTAATATGATGTTAGTCTTCTCCAGGGCCTAGTGTAATATGATGTTAGTCTGCACCACCAGGACCTAGTGTAATATGATGTTAGTCTGCACCACCAGGACCTAGTGTAATATGATGTTAGTCTGCACCACCAGGACCTAGTGTAATATGATGTTAGTCTGCTCCAGGACCTAGTGTAATATGATGTTAGTCTGCTCCAGGACATAGTGTAATATGATGTTAGTCTGCACCACCAGGACCTAGTGTAATATGATGTTAGTCTTCTCCAGGGCCTAGTGTAATATGATGTTAGTCTGCTCCAGGGCCTAGTGTAATATGATGTTAGTCTGCACCACCAGGACCTAGTGTAATATGATGTTAGTCTGCTCCAGGACCTAGTGTAATATGATGTTAGTCTGCTCCAGGGCCTAGTGTAATATGATGTTAGTCTGCACCACCAGGGCCTAGTGTAATATGATGTTAGTCTTCTCCAGGGCCTAGTGTAATATGATGTTAGTCTGCACCACCAGGACCTAGTGTAATATGATGTTAGTCTTCTCCAGGGCCTAGTGTAATATGATGTTAGTCTGCATCACCAGGGCCTAGTGTAATATGATGTTAGTCTTCTCCAGGGCCTAGTGTAATATGATGTTAGTCTGCATCACCAGGGCCTAGTGTAATATGATGTTAGTCTGCACCACCAGGACCTAGTGTAATATGATGTTAGTCTGCTCCAGGACCTAGTGTAATATGATGTTAGTCTTCTCCAGGGCCTAGTGTAATATGATGTTAGTCTGCACCACCAGGACCTAGTGTAATATGATGTTAGTCTGCACCACCAGGACCTAGTGTAATATGATGTTAGTCTTCTCCAGGGCCTAGTGTAATATGATGTTAGTCTGCACCACCAGGACCTAGTGTAATATGATGTTAGTCTTCTCCAGGACCTAGTGTAATATGATGTTAGTCTGCACCACCAGGACCTAGTGTAATATGATGTTAGTCTGCACCACCAGGACCTAGTGTAATATGATGTTAGTCTTCTCCAGGGCCTAGTGTAATATGATGTTAGTCTGCACCACCAGGACCTAGTGTAATATGATGTTAGTCTGCACCACCAGGGCCTAGTGTAATATGATGTTAGTCTGCACCACCAGGACCTAGTGTAATATGATGTTAGTCTGCACCACCAGGACCTAGTGTAATATGATGTTAGTCTGCACCAGCAGAACCTAGTGTAATATGATGTTAGTCTGCACCACCAGGGCCTAGTGTAATATGATGTTAGTCTGCTCCAGGGCCTAGTGTAATATGATGTTAGTCTGCACCACCAGGACCTAGTGTAATATGATGTTAGTCTTCTCCAGGGCCTAGTGTAATATGATGTTAGTCTGCACCACCAGGACCTAGTGTAATATGATATTAGTCTGCTCCAGGGCCTAGTGTAATATGATGTTAGTCTTCTCCAGGGCCTAGTGTAATATGATGTTAGTCTGCACCACCAGGACCTAGTGTAATATGATGTTAGTCTGCACCACCAGGACCTAGTGTAATATGATGTTAGTCTGCACCACCAGGACCTAGTGTAATATGATGTTAGTCTGCTCCAGGACCTAGTGTAATATGATGTTAGTCTGCTCCAGGACATAGTGTAATATGATGTTAGTCTGCACCACCAGGACCTAGTGTAATATGATGTTAGTCTTCTCCAGGGCCTAGTGTAATATGATGTTAGTCTGCTCCAGGGCCTAGTGTAATATGATGTTAGTCTGCACCACCAGGACCTAGTGTAATATGATGTTAGTCTGCTCCAGGACCTAGTGTAATATGATGTTAGTCTGCTCCAGGGCCTAGTGTAATATGATGTTAGTCTGCACCACCAGGGCCTAGTGTAATATGATGTTAGTCTTCTCCAGGGCCTAGTGTAATATGATGTTAGTCTGCACCACCAGGACCTAGTGTAATATGATGTTAGTCTTCTCCAGGGCCTAGTGTAATATGATGTTAGTCTGCATCACCAGGGCCTAGTGTAATATGATGTTAGTCTTCTCCAGGGCCTAGTGTAATATGATGTTAGTCTGCATCACCAGGGCCTAGTGTAATATGATGTTAGTCTGCACCACCAGGACCTAGTGTAATATGATGTTAGTCTGCTCCAGGACCTAGTGTAATATGATGTTAGTCTTCTCCAGGGCCTAGTGTAATATGATGTTAGTCTGCACCACCAGGACCTAGTGTAATATGATGTTAGTCTGCACCACCAGGACCTAGTGTAATATGATGTTAGTCTGCACCACCAGGACCTAGTGTAATATGATGTTAGTCTGCACCACCAGGGCCTAGTGTAATA
Source organism: Oncorhynchus masou masou (assembly GCF_036934945.1). NCBI lineage: Eukaryota > Metazoa > Chordata > Actinopteri > Salmoniformes > Salmonidae > Oncorhynchus > Oncorhynchus masou. The sequence continues at coordinate 1,251,168 of NC_088217.1, forward strand.
TGATGTTAGTCTGCACCTCCAGGGCCTAGTGTAATATGATGTTAGTCTGCACCACCAGGACCTAGTGTAATATGATGTTAGTCTGCACCACCAGGACCTAGTGTAATATGATGTTAGTCTTCTCCAGGGCCTAGTGTAATATGATGTTAGTCTGCACCACCAGGACCTAGTGTAATATGATGTTAGTCTTCTCCAGGACCTAGTGTAATATGATGTTAGTCTGCACCACCAGGACCTAGTGTAATATGATGTTAGTCTGCACCACCAGGACCTAGTGTAATATGATGTTAGTCTTCTCCAGGGCCTAGTGTAATATGATGTTAGTCTGCACCACCAGGACCTAGTGTAATATGATGTTAGTCTGCACCACCAGGGCCTAGTGTAATATGATGTTAGTCTGCACCACCAGGACCTAGTGTAATATGATGTTAGTCTGCACCACCAGGACCTAGTGTAATATGATGTTAGTCTGCACCAGCAGAACCTAGTGTAATATGATGTTAGTCTGCACCACCAGGGCCTAGTGTAATATGATGTTAGTATGCTCCAGGGCCTAGTGTAATATGATGTTAGTCTGCACCACCAGGACCTAGTGTAATATGATGTTAGTCTTCTCCAGGGCCTAGTGTAATATGATGTTAGTCTGCACCACCAGGACCTAGTGTAATATGATATTAGTCTGCTCCAGGGCCTAGTGTAATATGATGTTAGTCTTCTCCAGGGCCTAGTGTAATATGATGTTAGTCTGCACCACCAGGACCTAGTGTAATATGATATTAGTCTGCTCCAGGGCCTAGTGTAATATGATGCTAGTCTTCTCCAGGGCCTAGTGTAATATGATGTTAGTCTGCACCAGCAGGACCTAGTGTAATATGATGTTAGTCTGCACCACCAGGGCCTAGTGTAATATGATGTTAGTCTGCACCACCAGGACCTAGTGTAATATGATGTTAGTCTGCACCACCAGGGCCTAGTGTAATATGATGTTAGTCTGCACCACCAGGACCTAGTGTAATATGATGTTAGTCTGCACCACCAGGGCCTAGTGTAATATGATGTTAGTCTGCTCCAGGGCCTAGTGTAATATGATGTTAGTCTGCACCACCAGGACCTAGTGTAATATGATGTTAGTCTTCTCCAGGGCCTAGTGTAATATGATGTTAGTCTGCACCACCAGGACCTAGTGTAATATGATATTAGTCTGCTCCAGGGCCTAGTGTAATATGATGTTAGTCTTCTCCAGGGCCTAGTGTAATATGATGTTAGTCTGCACCACCAGGACCTAGTGTAATATGATATTAGTCTGCTCCAGGGCCTAGTGTAATATGATGTTAGTCTTCTCCAGGGCCTAGTGTAATATGATGTTAGTCTGCACCAGCAGGACCTAGTGTAATATGATGTTAGTCTGCACCACCAGGGCCTAGTGTAATATGATGTTAGTCTGCACCACCAGGACCTAGTGTAATATGATGTTAGTCTGCACCACCAGGACCTAGTGTAATATGATGTTAGTCTTCTCCAGGGCCTAGTGTAATATGATGTTAGTCTGCATCACCAGGGCCTAGTGTAATATGATGTTAGTCTGCACCACCAGGACCTAGTGTAATATGATGTTAGTCTGCTCCAGGACCTAGTGTAATATGATGTTAGTCTTCTCCAGGGCCTAGTGTAATATGATGTTAGTCTGCTCCAGGGCCTAGTGTAATATGATGTTAGTCTGCTCCAGGGCCTAGTGTAATATGATGTTAGTCTGCACCACCAGGACCTAGTGTAATATGATGTTAGTATGCTCCAGGACCTAGTGTAATATGATGTTAGTCTGCACCACCAGGACCTAGTGTAATATGATGTTAGTCTGCTCCAGGACCTAGTGTAATATGATGTTAGTCTGCACCACCAGGACCTAGTGTAATATGATGTTAGTCTGCACCACCAGGACCTAGTGTAATATGATGTTAGTATGCTCCAGGGCCTAGTGTAATATGATGTTAGTCTGCACCACCAGGACCTAGTGTAATATGATATTAGTCTGCACCACCAGGGCCTAGTGTAATATGATATTAGTCTTCTCCAGGGCCTAGTGTAATATGATGTTAGTCTGCACCAGGACCTAGTGTAATATGATGTTAGTCTTCTCCAGGGCCTAGTGTAATATGATGTTAGTCTGCACCACCAGGACCTAGTGTAATATGATGTTAGTCTGCACCACCAGGACCTAGTGTAATATGATGTTAGTCTGCTCCAGGGCCTAGTATAATATGATGTTAGTCTGCACCACCAGGGCCTAGTGTAATATGATGTTAGTCTGCACCACCAGGGCCTAGTGTAATATGATGTTAGTCTGCACCACCAGGGCCTAGTGTAATATGATATTAGTCTGCACCACCAGGGCCTAGTGTAATATGATGTTAGTCTGCACCACCAGGGCCTAGTGTAATATGATGTTAGTCTTCTCCAGGGCCTAGTGTAATATGATATTAGTCTGCTCCAGGGCCTAGTGTAATATGATGTTAGTCTGCACCACCAGGGCCTAGTGTAATATGATGTTAGTCTTCTCCAGGGCCTAGTGTAATATGATGTTAGTCTTCTCCAGGGCCTAGTGTAATATGATGTTAGTCTGCACCACCAGGACCTAGTGTAATATGATGTTAGTCTGCACCACCAGGACCTAGTGTAATATGATGTTATTCTGCTCCAGGGCCTAGTATAATATGATGTTAGTCTGCACCACCAGGGCCTGGTGTAATACTGTATGATGTGTACTTCTCAGACCTGTTGGGTTCAGTATGGTTTCTTCTGGAGGACCTATTGTCCTTTCACTCTCTCATTTTTACCTTATTTTACTCTGTATCTGCTTCTAAAGACAGTGTCTATCTAAATTTCAAGCTTCCACCTCTCACTCTAGGAAACTCTTTTCCACCATCTCCTCCCTCCTTAATCCACCACCCCTCCCCCTCCTTCCTCCCTCTCTGTGGATGACTTTAACTACTTTGAAAACAACATTGACGACATCCGTTCCTCATTCACTCAGCCTATTGAGTCCACTGGTCCCACTCGCACAGAACGACCCTAGCCTTGACCTCTTTCTCCCCTCTCTCTCCAAATGACATCCAGCGACTAGTGATGTCCGTCCGCCCAACAACCTCTCCACTAGACCCCCTCCTCCCTTCTCCAGACCATCTCTGGAGACCTTATCCCATTCCTCACTTCCCTCATCATCTCATCCCTGACCACTGGCTGCGTTCTTTCTGACTTCAAAACGTTCAGAGTCGCTCCCCTCCTCAAGAAAACAATGCTTGACACATCTGATGTAATAACTACAGACCTTTGTCCTTACTTGAGCGTGCTGTCTATGACCAACTCTCTGGCTGTCTCTCTCAGAACGATCTTCTTGACCCAAACCAATCAGGCTTCAAGACGGATCACTGAACTGATTCTGCTCTTCTCTGTGTCCCGGAGGCTCACTGCACTGCCAAAGCTGACTCTCTCCTCTGTTCTCATCCTCCTAGATCCATCTCCTGCCTTCGACAACGTGAACCACCAGATTCTCCTTTCCACCCTCTCAGGCGTCGGCGTCTCAGGCTCTCCATACTTTTGGATTGAATCCTACCTGGCAGGCCGCTCAGACCAGGTGATATGGAGAGGATCTGTGTCTGTACTCTCACTACTGGTGTCCCCCAGGGCTCGGTTCTAGGCCCTCTCCTCTTCTCTCTATACACCAAGTCATATCCTTACATGGTCTCTCCTATCATTGCTATGCAGGTTGACACTAAACTACTTTTTCTCCTTCCCTCCCTTCAGCCCGCCTTTTTGTTCAACTCTCCCAAATTCTCCCATGTCACCCCGCTCCTCTGCACACTCCGCTGGTTTCCAGTCAAAGCTCACATCTTCTATAAGACCATGGTAATTGCCATCGTAGCAGCAAGAGGAACTGCCCCTCCCTACGTTCAGGCTATGCTCAAACCCTACATCCCAACCCGAGCACTCCGTTCTGTCACCTCTGGTCTCTTGGCAATTCCCGCTCAGTCCAGTCCAAGCCCTTCTCTGTCCTGCTACCCCAATGTTGGAACCAGCTTCTCCCTGAGGCTAGGACAGCAGAATTCCTGCCCATCTTCCGAAATCATCTGAAACCCTACCTCTTCAAAAAGTATTTTAAATAGTCCCACAGCACCCCTCCTTGCACACCCCCCCTCACAACATTCGTGAATTAACACTCGCAATTCACTTTTTCTTCCCCTTACTAGCTCTGACTTCGCTGGAAGCTACTTTAGTGAGGAAAAATGTACTTACTATGACTATGATATGTGGTTGACCCACCTAGCTCTCTTAAGATGAATGTACTTACTATGACTATGATATGTGATTGACCCACCTAGCTATCTTAAGATGAATGTACTTACTATGACTATGATATGTGGTTGACCCACCTAGCTCTCTTAAGATGAATGTACTTACTATGACTATGATATGTGGTTGACCCACCTAGCTATCTTAAGATGAATAGACTAACTGTAAGTTGCTATTGATAAGAGCATGTTCTAAGTGACTAAAATGTAAATGTAAAATGTATGATATGGAAGTCTGTAGTATACGGTTGGGTTTAGTGTGATATGGAAGTCTGTAGTATACGGTTGGGTTTAGTGTGATATGGAAGTCTGTAGTATACGGTTGGGTTTAGTATGATATGGAAGTCTGTAGTATACGGTTGGGTTTAGTATGATATGGAAGTCTGTAGTATACGGTTGGGTTTAGTATGATATGGAAGTCTGTAGTATACGGTTGGGTTTAGTATGATATGGAAGTCTGTAGTATACGGTTGGGTTTAGTATGATATTGAAGTCTGTAGTATACGGTTGGGTTTAGTATGATATGGAAGTCTGTAGTATACGGTTGGGTTTAGTATGATATGGAAGTCTAGTATATGGTTGGGTTTAGTGTGATATTGAAGTCTGTAGTATACGGTTGGGTTTAGTATGATATGGAAGTCTGTAGTATACGGTTGGGTTTAGTATGATATGGAAGTCTGTAGTATACGGTTGGGTTTAGTATGATATTGAAGTCTGTAGTATACGGTTGGGTTTAGTATGATATGGAAGTCTGTAGTATACGGTTGGGTTTAGTATGATATGGAAGTCTGTAGTATACGGTTGGGTTTAGTATGATATGGAAGTCTGTAGTATACGGTTGGGTTTAGTATGATATGGAAGTCTGTAGTATACGGTTGGGTTTAGTATGATATGGAAGTCTGTAGTATACGGTTGGGTTTAGTATGATATTGAAGTCTGTAGTATACGGTTGGGTTTAGTATGATATGGAAGTCTGTAGTATACGGTTGGGTTTAGTATGATATGGAAGTCTGTAGTATACGGTTGGGTTTAGTATGATATGGAAGTCTGTAGTATACGGTTGGGTTTAGTATGATATGGAAGTCTATTATAAGGTTGGGTTTAGTATGATATGGAAGTCTAGTATACGGTTGGGTTTAGTATGATATGGAAGTCTGTAGTATACGGTTGGGTTTTGTGTTATATGGAAGTCTGTAGTATATGGTTGGGTTTAGTATGATATGGAAGTCTAGTATACGGTTGGGTTTAGTATGATATGGAAGTCTAGTATACGGTTGGGTTTAGTATGAAATGGAAGTCTAGTATACGGTTGGGTTTAGTGTGATATGGAAGTCTAGTATACGGTTGGGTTTAGTATGATATGGAAGTCTAGTATATGGTTGGGTTTAGTATGATATTGAAGTCTAGTATATGGTTGGGTTTAGTATGATATGGAAGTCTAGTATACGGTTGGGTTTAGTATGATATGGAAGTCTAGTATACGGTTGGGTTTAGTATGATGTGGAAGTCTAGTATATGGTTGGGTTTAGTATGATATTGAAGTCTGTAGTATACGGTTGGGTTTAGTATGATATGGAAGTCTAGTATACGGTTGGGTTTAGTATGATATGGAAGTCTAGTATATGGTTGGGTTTAGTGTGATATGGAAGTCTAGTATACGGTTGGGTTTAGTATGATATGGAAGTCTAGTATACGGTTGGGTTTAGTGTGATATGGAAGTCTAGTATACGGTTGGGTTTAGTGTGATATGGAAGTCTAGTATACGGTTGGGTTTAGTGTGATATGGAAGTCTAGTATACGGTTGGGTTTAGTGTGATATGGAAGTCTAGTATACGGTTGGGTTTAGTGTGATATGGAAGTCTAGTATACGGTTGGTTTTAGTGTGATATGGAAGTCTAGTATATGGTTGGGTTTAGTATGTAATGGAAGTCTAGTATACGGTTGGGTTTACATTTACATTACATTTAAGTCATTTAGCAGACGCTCTTATCCAGAGCGACTTACAAATTGGTGAATTCACCTTCTGACATCCAGTGGAACAGCCACTTTACAATAGTGCATCTAAATCATTTAAGGGGCGGGGGGGTGAGAAGGATTACTTTATCCTATCCTAGGTATTCCTTGAAGAGGTGGGGTTTCAGGTGTCTCCGGAAGGTGGTGATTGACTCCGCTGTCCTGGCGTCGTGAGGGAGTTTGTTCCACCATTGGGGGGCCAGAGCAGCGAACAGTTTTGACTGGGCTGAGCGGGAACTGTACTTCCTCAGTGGTAGGGAGGCGAGCAGGCCAGAGGTGGATGAACGCAGTGCCCTTGTTTGGGTGTAGGGCCTGATCAGAGCCTGGAGGTACTGCGGTGCCGTTCCCCTCACAGCTCCGTAGGCAAGCACCATGGTCTTGTAGCGGATGCGAGCTTCAACTGGAAGCCAGTGGAGAGAGCGGAGGAGCGGGGTGACGTGAGAGAACTTGGGAAGGTTGAACACCAGACGGGCTGCGGCGTTCTGGATGAGTTGTAGGGGTTTAATGGCACAGACAGTGAGCCCAGCCAACAGCGAGTTGCAGTAATCCAGACGGGAGATGACAAGTGCCTGGATTAGGACCTGCACCGCTTCCTGTGTGAGGCAGGGTCGTACTCTGCGGATGTTGTAGAGCATGAACCTACAGGAACGGGCCACCGCCATGATGTTAGTTGAGAACGACAGGGTGTTGTCCAGGATCACGCCAAGGTTCTTAGCGCTCTGGGAGGAGGACACAATGGAGTTGTCAACCGTGATGGCGAGATCATGGAACGGGCAGTCCTTCCCCGGGAGGAAGAGCAGCTCCGTCTTGCCGAGGTTCAGCTTGAGGTGGTGATCCGTCATCCACACTGATATGTCTGCCAGACATGCAGAGATGCGATTCGCCACCTGGTCATCAGAAGGGGGAAAGGAGAAGATTAATTGTGTGTCGTCTGCATAGCAATGATAGGAGAGACCATGTGAGGTTATGACAGAGCCAAGTGACTTGGTGTATAGCGAGAATAGGAGAGGGCCTAGAACAGAGCCCTGGGGGACACCAGTGGTGAGAGCGCGTGGCGAGGAGACAGATTCTCGCCACGCCACCTGGTAGGAGCGACCTGTCAGGTAGAACGCAATCCAAGCGTGGGCCGCGCCGGAGATGCCCAACTCGGAGAGGGTGGAGAGGAGGATCTGATGGTTCACAGTATCGAAGGCAGCCGATAGGTCTAGAAGGATGAGAGCAGAGGAGAGAGAGTTAGCTTTAGCAGTGCGGAGCGTCTCCGTGATACAGAGAAGAGCAGTCTCAGTTGAATGACTAGTCTTGAAACCTGACTGATTTGGATCAAGAAGGTCATTCTGAGAGAGATAGCGGGAGAGCTGGCCAAGGACGGCACGTTCAAGAGTTTTGGAGAGAAAAGAAAGAAGGGATACTGGTCTGTAGTTGTTGACATCGGAGGGTCGAGTGTAGGTTTTTTCAGAAGGGGTGCAACTCTCGCTCTCTTGAAGACGGAAGGGACGTAGCCAGCGGTCAGGGATGAGTTGATGAGCGAGGTGAGGTAAGGGAGAAGGTCTCCGGAAATGGTCTGGAGAAGAGAGGAGGGGATAGGGTCAAGCGGGCAGGTTGTTGGGCGGCCGGCCGTCACAAGAAGCGAGATTTCATCTGGAGAGAGAGGGGAGAAAGAGGTCAGAGCACAGGGTAGGGCAGTGTGAGCAGAACCAGCGGTGTCGTTTGACTTAGCAAACGAGGATCGGATGTCATCGACCTTCTTTTCAAAATGGTTGACGAAGTCATCTGCAGAGAGGGAGGAGGGGGGGGGGAGGGGGAGGAGGATTCAGGAGGGAGGAGAAGGTGGCAAAGAGCTTCCTAGGGTTAGAGGCAGATGCTTGGAATTTAGAGTGGTAGAAAGTGGCTTTAGCAGCAGAGACAGAGGAGGAAAATGTAGAGAGGAGGGAGTGAAAGGATGCCAGGTCCGCAGGGAGGCGAGTTTTCCTCCATTTCCGCTCGGCTGCCCGGAGCACTGTTAGTGTGATATAGAAGTCTAGTATACGGTTGGGTTTAGTGTGATATGGAAGTCTAGTATACGGTTGGGTTTAGTATGAAATGGAAGTCTAGTATACGGTTGGGTTTAGTGTGATATGGAAGTCTGTAGTATACGGTTGGGTTTAGTATGATATGGAAGTCTAGTATACGGTTGGGTTTAGTGTGATATGGAAGTCTAGTATACGGTTGGGTTTAGTATGATATTGAAGTCTGTAGTATACGGTTGGGTTTAGTATGATATGGAAGTCTAGTATATGGTTGGGTTTAGTATGATATGGAAGTCTAGTATACGGTTGGGTTTAGTATGATATGGAAGTCTAGTATATGGTTGGGTTTAGTATGATATTGAAGTCTGTAGTATACGGTTGGGTTTAGTATGATATGGAAGTCTAGTATACGGTTGGGTTTAGTATGATATGGAAGTCTAGTATATGGTTGGGTTTAGTGTGATATGGAAGTCTAGTATACGGTTGGGTTTAGTATGATATGGAAGTCTAGTATACGGTTGGGTTTAGTGTGATATGGAAGTCTAGTATACGGTTGGGTTTAGTGTGATATGGAAGTCTAGTATACGGTTGGGTTTAGTGTGATATGGAAGTCTAGTATACGGTTGGGTTTAGTGTGATATGGAAGTCTAGTATACAGTTGGGTTTAGTGTGATATGGAAGTCTGTAGTATACGGTTGGGTTTAGTATGATATGGAAGTCTAGTATACGGTTGGGTTTAGTGTGATATGGAAGTCTAGTATACGGTTGGGTTTAGTATGATATGGAAGTCTAGTATACGGTTGGGTTTAGTGTGATATGGAAGTCTAGTATACGGTTGGGTTTAGTGTTATATGGAAGTCTAGTATACAGTTGGGTTTAGTATGATATGGAAGTCTGTAGTTCTTTAATCACTCCATTTACAGCAGAATATAATATATAATTCTACTTTTCCTTTTGGCAATATACAACATGTTTTTCCTTTCTCTCTATCTCCTCCAGTACATCCCAGCAGCAGTGTTGTCAGAATGTTCTAAAGGAGACCAGGTGTCTGGCAGGTATCACTGCTGCTAAAGGAGGAGACAGGTGTGAGGTCAACCAGGAGAGCCAGTGTGCTGCAGACTCTTACCAGGCAAGACACACACACACACACACACACACACACACACACACACACACACACACACACACACACACACACACACACACACACACACACACACACACACACACACACACACACACACACACCCACACACTCAGAGACAGGCATGCACACACACTCAATCACCCATTCTCAACTGGTTCTGTGTGTGTGTCAGAACCATTGTATCAATGAAGGATAGATTGTCCTAATGGTATTGCTATAGACTTAATACTACAATACTGTAAGCATGTTAAACAGTCTGTTATACAGACAAATCAAACCGTACGGGACATTCTCAGGATCACAGTGGATCAGGAATTTCTTATAGAACCTGAATGAGAATGTCTTAGTCTACGTCCCATGGTACCCTATTCCACTAGGGCCCTGTAGTGCACTATAAAGATAATAGGGTAATTTGGGACATCAAACAACCTGAGGTATGCAGTAGTGTTTTGGAGGTCCTATTTCAGTAGTTGGCACCCTGCCATTTGACGGTCATGTTCCAGTTTTAGACCCACATCCCAACTCAGTGATTTTGTGGAATTCAGATGAAGGTCGGTGAGTTTATTGGATTTGGTCCAAATCCCAATCTGTGATAATCTAGAATCAAGGAAATGCCAAATGTAATATTGGACCTCGGAGCATCCTTCAGAACCTCAGAATGGTTCCATATGGAGATAGGAAGATGTGTTCTGCCTTCGTGTGCATTCCAATGGAGCCCTCTTCTCTACATGGTCCTCTCCTTTACAGTGTTTGACGTGTTTAACGAACGACTGCCCTTAAAAACAACTAATCCCTTTAGAAATGGTCTATGTGGCATCGATGTATGAGTCAAACATTTATTCTAGTGTCAAATTTGACTACAAAGTGTAAATAGGATAATTTTGGTCATGAAGTCAATCTCATCTAAAACGGAGTTTGGATCCTCTGTGTGTCACAACGAGTAAATTAAGTTTGGGTTTGGATCACAATTATGTCAACAATTAATGCCCCCTTTTACCAAGCTCAGTGTGCAAGTCAGCCCTCTGGCCGCTTCCCTTCATTGAATGGGGCTCAGTTTTTTTTATCGCCCCCAACGCAACGCATTAAGGATCACTTCCGTGCCGAACAGGTGTTTGGAGTTCGTTGATCCCCAGTGGTGGTGAGTATGCTGGTAGTTAGAGAGTAGATTGATGGTTATGTATCTGGTAATGTATATTTTGATGATCACTATCATCTAGCTACCTATACTGAGCAAAAATGTAAATGCAACATGCAGCAATTTTCACCAATTTTACTGAGTTAAAGTTCAAATAAGGAAATCAGTCAATTTAAATAAATAAATTAGGCCCTAATCTATGGATTTTCCATGACTGGGCAGGGGCGCAGCAATGGGTGGGCCTGGGAGAGCATAGGTCCACCCACTTTGGAGCCAGTCCCACCCACTGGGGAGCCAGGCCCAGCCAATCAGAATATGTTTTTCCCCACAAAAGGGCTTTATTACAGACAGAAATACAGCTGTCCAGGTGGCTTGTCTCAGACGATCCTGCAGGTGAAGCCGGATGTGGAGGTCTTGGGCTGGCGTGATTACAAGTGGTCTGCGGTTGTGAGGCCGGTTGGACGTACTGCCTTATTCTCTAAAACGACATTGGAGGCGACTTATGGTAAAGAAACATTCTACATTGTATTCTCTGGCAACAGCTCTGGTGGACATTCCTGAAGTCAGGATGCCAATTGCAATCTCCCACAAAACATGAGACATGTGTGGCATTGTGTTGTGTCAAAACTGCACATTTTAGAGTTGCCTTTTATTGTCCCCAGCACAAGGTGCACCTGTGTAATGATCAAATCAAATTTTATTTGTCACATACACATGATTAGCAGATGTTAATGCGGGTGTAGCAAAATGCTTGTGCTTCTAGTTCCGACAATGCAGTAATAACCAACAAGTAATCTAACTAACAATTCCAAAACTACTGTCTTATACACACAAGTGTAAGGGGATAAAGAATATGTACATAAAGATATGAATGAGTGATGGTACAGAGCGGCATAGGCAAGATACAGTAGATGGTATTGAGTACAGTATATACATATGAGATGAGTATGTAAACAAAGTGGCATAGTTAAAGTGGCTAGTGAAACATGTATTACATAAAGATGCAGTAGATATAGAGTACAGTATATACGTATACATATGAGATGAATAATGTAGGTATGTAAACATTATATTAGGTAGCATTGTTTAAAGTGGCTAGTGATATATTTTACATCATTTCCCATCAATTCCCATTATTAAAGTGGCTGGAGTTGAGTCAGTGTGTTGGCAGCAGCCACTCAATGTTAGTGGTGGCTGTTTAACAGTCTGATGGCCTTGAGATAGAAGCTGTTTTTCAGTCTCTCGGTCCCAGCTTTGATGCACCTGTACTGACCTCGCCTTCTGGATGGTAGCGGGGTGAACAGGCAGTGGCTCAGGTGGTTGTTGTCCTTGATGATCTTTATGGCCTTCCTGTAACATCGAGTGGTGTAGGTGTCCTGGAGGGCAGGTAGTTTGCCCCCGGTGATGCGTTGTGCAGACCTCACTACCCTCTGGAGAGCCTTACTGTTGTGGGTGGAGCAGTTGCCGTACCAGGCGGTGATACAGCCCGACAGGATGCTCTCGATTGTGCATCTGTAGAAGTTTGTGAGTGCTTTTGGTGACAAGCCGAATTTCTTCAGCCTCCTGAGGTTGAAGAAGTGCTGCTGCGCCTTCTTCACGATGCTATCTGTGTGAGTGGACCAATTCAGTTTGTCTGTGATGTGTATGCCGAGGAACTTAAAACTTACTACCCTCTCCACTACTGTTCCATCGATGTGGATAGGGGGGTGTTCCCTCTGCTGTTTCCTGAAGTCCACAATCATCTCCTTAGTTTTGTTGACGTTGAGTGTGAGGTTATTTTCCTGACACCACACTCCGAGGGCCCTCACCTCCTCCCTGTAGGCCGTCTCGTCCTTGTTGGTAATCAAGCCTACCACTGTTGTGTCGTCCGCAAACTTGATGATTGAGTTGGAGGAGTGAGTGGCCACGCAGTCGTGGGTGAACATGGAGTACAGGAGAGGGCTCAGAACGCACCGTTGTGGGGCCCCAGTATTGAGGATCAGCGGGGTGGAGATGTTGTTGCCTACCCTCACCACCTGGGGGTGGCCCGTCAGGAAGTCCAGTACCCAGTTGCACAGGGCGGGGTCGAGACCCAGGGTCTCGAGCTTGATGACGAGCTTAGAGGGTACTATGGTGGCTTGAAGGGTACTATGGTGTTAAATGCCGAGCTGTCGTCGATGAACAGCATTCTCATTTTCTTTCTTTCTTTCTTTCACATTCTCATTCTCTTTCTTTCTTTCTCCATGCTGTTTAATCAGCTTTTTTTAATCAGCTTTTTGATATGCCACACCTGTCAGGTGGATGGATTATCTTGGCAAAGGAGAAATGCTCACAAATTTGGAGAGAAATAAGCTTTTTGTGCATATGGAAAAATTACAAGGTCTTTTATTTCAGCTCATGAAACCAGCACTTTACATGTTGCGTTTTATATTTTAGTTCTGTAAAATGAGTTAGCTAGTTGGCTAACGTTAGCCTACCTCAACACTTGGCTTGAAAACATTACATTTACATTTACATTTAAGTCATTTAGCAGACGCTCTTATCCAGAGCGACTTACAAATTGGTGAATTCACCTTCTGACATCCAGTGGAACAGCCACTTTACAATAGTGCATCTAAATCATTAAGGGGGAGGGGGGTGAGAAGGATTACTTATCCTATCCTAGGTATTCCTTGAAGAGGTGGGGTTTCAGGTGTCTCCGGAAGGTGGTGATTGACTCCGCTGTCCTGGCGTCGTGAGGGAGTTTGTTCCACCATTGGGGGGCCAGAGCAGCGAACAGTTTTGACTGGGCTGAGCGGGAACTGTACTTCCTCAGTGGTAGGGAGGCGAGCAGGCCAGAGGTGGATGAACGCAGTGCCCTTGTTTGGGTGTAGGGCCTGATCAGAGCCTGGAGGTACTGCGGTGCCGTTCCCCTCACAGCTCCGTAGGCAAGCACCATGGTCTTGTAGCGGATGCGAGCTTCAACTGGAAGCCAGTGGAGAGAGCGGAGGAGCGGGGTGACGTGAGAGAACTTGGGAAGGTTGAACACCAGACGGGCTGCGGCGTTCTGGATGAGTTGTAGGGGTTTGATGGCACAGGCAGGGAGCCCAGCCAACAGCGAGTTGCAGTAATCCAGACGGGAGATGACAAGTGCCTGGATTAGGACCTGCGCCGCTTCCTGTGTGAGGCAGGGGCGTACTCTGCGGATGTTGTAGAGCATGAACCTACAGGAACGGGCCACCGCCTTGATGTTAGTTGAGAACGACAGGGTGTTGTCCAGGATCACGCCAAGGTTCTTAGCGCTCTGGGAGGAGGAAACAATGGAGTTGTCAACCGTGATGGCGAGATCATGGAACGGGCAGTCCTTCCCCGGGAGGAAGAGCAGCTCCGTCTTGCCGAGGTTCAGCTTGAGGTGGTGATCCGTCATCCACACTGATATGTCTGCCAGACATGCAGAGATGCGATTCGCCACCTGGTCATCAGAAGGGGGAAAGGAGAAGATTAATTGTGTGTCGTCTGCATAGCAATGATAGGAGAGACCATGTGAGGTTATGACAGAGCCAAGTGACTTGGTGTATAGCGAGAATAGGAGAGGGCCTAGAACAGAGCCCTGGGGGACACCAGTGGTGAGAAAACATGCTGACATTTCAAAAGAAAGCAAAGAATTAGCAGGAAGAAGTCTGTCGCCAGATTGACTAAAGGTGCAGTATAACTTTAGTCAGTATTTTAATACATACGGGACCACCATAATTTAGCTAGCTAATATTAGCATTGCTAGCTATTTTTTGACAAACTTTACTAGTAAAATTAATTGTCAACATTGCCATCTCTTTAAAGTAAATTTGATGAAGTAATATGACAAAGTTGTTTCCTACTAATTATTTGCCTATGCAATGTCATCGTATTTCCTTGCCACTATAAATCAAATCCAAGTTTATTTGTCACGTGCGCTGAATGCAACAGGTGCAGACCTTACAGTGAAATGCTTACTTACAGGCTCTAACCAATAGTGAAAAAAAGGTATTAGGTGAACAATCGGTAAGTAAAGAAATAAAACAACAGTAAAAAGACAGGCTATATACAGTAGCGAGGCTATGAAAGTAGCGAGGCAACATACAGACACCGGTTAGTCAGGCTGATTGAGGTAGTATGTACATGTAGATATGGTTAAAGTGACAATGGATATATGATGAACAGAGAGTAGCAGTAGCATAAAAGAGGGGTTGGTGGGTGGGACACAATGCAGACAGCCCGGTTAGCCACTGCGGGAGCACTGGTTAGTGTAATTTAGATGAAAAAGTGACATTAGCCACTGAGCTGCAACCCATTAGCCACCCTAACTAACTCATGTCTGACTACAACCGTATACTAAATAGCAGCAACAGACCCAATCCATCCCAGGACCAAAACATTTGGTTGTGCAGTGTAATGGCGTCAACGGCCTGAATATAATCCAATCTGGGGCCAGCCAGTCTGCATCTGTAAAGCATAGACTTAGTTTCCAAAAGATTTTACATAATTTCTCAAGCTACAGTATGGTTATAATTAAGGGATGACGACAATCGTTGACCTGTTTTTTTTCTGTTAGACAAATTGCACAGTTGGGTGCCAGACTAATCGTCATACATTGATGCTGGGACTTACCAGAAGGAGCAAAGTTGGGTATCATAACATGTCCAGCAATGTCACTGCAATGGTTTAGCCACCCCCAAAAATAATTGAATTCACTGCTCAGTTAATATTTCTCAGCTTGTCAAGCAAGAACTCAGAATAAAGGTGTCATGTGACACAAGTACCCTTGTGACACATTTTCTATTGTTGCCAGTCTCTCTCAACTCCTATGAAAAGGATATGTGATCGAGGCCTCTGATATTGACCTGGGTTACTGCCTTGATGACACAGTCAGAATCATCAACCACTACAGGTAATGTGTGTTATATGTGAAAAGTTGTATGAAAAAATACCCAGCCTGATAAACTAGCTAATTCCCCGGCCAAGTACACAGTACCAGTCCAAAGGTTTGACACGCGTACTCATTCAAGGGTTTTTCTTTATTTTTACTATTTTCTACATTGTAGAATAATAGTGAACACATCAAAACTATTAAATAACACATATGGAATCATGTAGTAACCAAAAAAGTGTTAAACAAATCTAAATACATTTTATATTTTGAGATTCTTCAAAGATGACAGCTTTGCACACTCTTGGCATTCTCTCAACAAGCTTCTTGAAGGTAGTCACCTGGAATGCTTTTGCAGTCTTGAAGGTGTTTCCACATGTGCTGAGCACTTGTTGGATGCTTTTCCTTCACTCTGCAGTCCAATTCATCCCAGAACATCTCACTTGGGTTGGGGTCAGGTGATTGTGGAGGCCAGGTCATCTGATGCAGCACTCCATCACTCTCCTTCTTGGTGAAACAGCCCTTATACAGCCTGGAGGTGTGTTGGGTCAAATCAAATCAAACTTTATTTGTAACATGCGCCGAATACAACAAGTGTAGACCTTACCGTGAAACACTTACTTACAAGCCCTTAACCAACAGTGCAGTTCACGAAGAGTCATTGTCCTGTTGAAAAACAAATGATAGCCCCACTAAGCGCAAACCAGATGTTATGGCGTATCGCTACAGAGTGCTGTGGTAGCCCTGCTGGTTAAGTGTGCCTTGAATTCTAAATAAATCACTGACAGTCAGTGTCACCAGCTAAGCACCATCACACCTCCTCCTCCATGCTTCACGGTGGGAACCACAAATGCGGAGATCATCCGTTCACCTACCCTGTGTCTCACAAAGCCACAGAGGTTGGAAACAAAAAATCTCAAATTTGGACTCCTCAGACCAAAGGACAGATTTCCACCAGTGTAATGTCCATTGTTCATGTTTCTTTGCCCAAGCAAGTCTCTTCTTATTGGTTCTTTTAGTAGTGGTTTCTTTGCCGCAATTTGACCACGAAGGTCTGATTCACACAGTCTCCTCTGAACAGATGATGTTGAGATGTTTCTATTACTTGAACTCTGTGAAGCATTTATTTGGGCTGACATTTCTGAGGCTGGTAACTCTACCTCTGCAGCGGAGGTAAGTCTGGGTTTTGCTTTCATGTGGCGGTCCTCTTGAGAGCCAGTTTCATCATAGTGCTTGATGGTTTTTCAGATCAAATCAAACTTTATTTGTGTCATGTGCCAAGTACAACAAGTGTAGACCTTACCGTGAAATGCTTACTTACAAGTCCTTAACCAACAGTGCAGTTCAAGAAGAGTTAAGAAAATATTAACCTAATAAACTAAAGTAAAAAATAATATAAAGTAACACAATAACTGTCAGCGTCAGTGGTGTATAGGTGAGGACGGAGTCAAGCGCAGGAAACAGAACTGAGTAAAAATAACTTACTTTACTCGGGAAAAATAAACAGTACAAAATATCCACATAGGGAAATACAAACCCTAACACACAAGACTATCACATAACAGGAACAATCACGCACAACACATAATGGGAACCCGAGGGTTAAATAGGGAAGTAATAATAACGTAATGGGATCCATTTGTGTACAATCAAGACATAACAAATGGAAAACAGAAACATGGATCGGTGGCATTTAGAAAGCCGGTGACGACGAGTGCCGAACACCGCCCGAACAAGGAGAGGTACCAACTTCAGTGGAAGTTGTGAGAATAACATAACAATAACGAGGCTATATATACAGGTGATACCGGTACCGAGTCAGTGTGCAGGGGTACAGGTTTGTTGAGATAATTTGTACATGCAGGTAGGGGTGAAGGGACTATCCATAGATAATAAACAATGTAAATAGTCTGGTGGCCATTTGATTAATTGTTCAGCAATCTTATAGCTTGGGGGTAGAAGCTGTTAGAGCTTTTTGGTCCTACAGTGGTTTGTCCACAGCTTGCATGGTACGGCAGAATTCTATGGCAAGTTATTTAAGTGTGAACCACTGGTACCATTAATGCTAGTTAGTGCTAGTTTAACCATCAAAGGGTGTCTTTGAGAAGCATTTGATAGCCTTCAATAGTGGCTGTACGAGATAATTGAAAACCTTTTTTTGTAAGAATATAGTATATGGGACTGATTTTAAGAATTGTTGCTTAATTAATTAGATTAATATTATGGTGTTTCTATTCCAAGAAAAATTAAAAACACTATGGGTTTCCGTTAGGATGAAACAGAAAATATGGCGCTGTACAACGTGACAGTCGGGAACAGTACTGGGCTAGTTAGCGAAAGAGACCCCGTGTCGTGCGGGTACCCGGCAGACCGGGGTTCAATTCCCTGACAGGGAGGAAGTAGTAGGCCGTCCGTATAAATAAGAATTTGTTCTTAACTGACTTGCCTAGTTAAATAAATGTTACAATAAGAGAATAATATTTCTACACCCTAATTGTATAATTGTAGTACCCAAACGGAAATTCAGTGAAATTGAAAAATCTCATTGATTTATCAAGACCAGTCCACATGCTTGTCTCAGAGCAGAGTGAAACGGTGCTAAAATAGGTGTAGGCTATTGCTTCAACTCCTATTGCTTCTAACTTCAATATGCTTTTTAAATAAATAAGACATACACCACATTTAACAGCACATTACTCAACACTAGTGACTCATGTTGCCTACGGTAGACCTACAGTATATCGAAAAATATGACGTGACTCTCCGCCAGTAATTACATATAGAGGATTCTAAATTAAAACCAAAAACCACCTCATGGGTCTCCCGGCGGCGGCCGGCATGGGTGTCACAAACCTGCATCTGTAGCATTTTGCATTGCGATGCAGTGACTTAAACAGCTGCGCCACTGGGGAGGCCCCATCCACAAAGCATCAAAATACAGAGATGTATATTGTTCTGCTAATAGCCCATAATTATAATACTCTACATGGTGTCCAGACGAGGATAACCAAAACATTTCTTTATTCAAGACTATCAGAAAGAATGTTGGTACTTATTTATTTTGATCCAAAGCCATGAATGAGTGAGTCACTCAGCTTTATGTAGGTGCTGGGCTATATGACTGTGCCATCAACTTGATAATATATAATGATATTTTGGAGGTTATTCCGTTTAAAAAAAACGAAAGTTAGCGATTGTAATCCGGCCAAATTAAATCAAATCAAATCAAATACACATGGTTAGCAGATCTTAATGCGAGTGTAGCAAAATGCTTGTGCTTCTAGTTCCGACAATGCAGTAATAACCAACAAGTAATCAAACTAACAATTCCAAAACTACTGTCTTATACACAGTGTAAGTGTAAAGAATATGTACATTAAGATAAATCAATGAGTGATGGTACAGAGCAGCATCGGCAAGATACAGTAGATGGTATCGAGTACAGTATATACATATGAGATGAGTATGTAAACAAAGTGGCATAGTTAAAGTGGCTAGTGATACATGTATTACATAAGGATGCAGTAGATGATATAGAGTACAGTATATACGTATACATATGAGATGAATAATGTAGGGTATGTAAACATTATATTAGGTAGCATTGTTTAAAGTGGCTAGTGATATATTTTACATCATTTCCCATCAATTCCCATTATTAAAGTGGCTGGAGTTGAGTCAGTGTGTTGGCAGCAGCCACTCAATGTTAGTGGTTGTTGTTTAACAGTCTGATGGCCTTGAGATAGAAGCTGTTTTTCAGTCTCTCGGTCCCAGCTTTGATGCACCTGTACTGACCTCGCCTTCTGGATGATAGCGGGGTGAACTGGGAGTGGCTTGGGTAGTTGTTATCCTTGATGATCTTTATGGCCTTCCTGTAACATCGGGTGGTGTAGGTGTCCTGGAGGGCAGGTAGTTTGCCCCCGGTGATGCGTTGTGCAGACCTCACTACCCTCTGGAGAGCCTTACGGTTGTGGGCGGAGCAGTTGCCGTACTAGGCGGTGATACAGCCCGCCAGGATGCTCTCGATTGTGCATCTGTAGAAGTTTGTGAGTGCTTTTGGTGGCCAAGCCGAATTTCTTCAGCCTCCTGAGGTTGAAGAGGCGCTGCTGCGCCTTCGTCACGATGCTGTCTGTGTGAGTGGACCAATTCAGTTTGTCTGTGATGTGTATGCCGAGGAACTTAAAACTTACTACCCTCTCCACTACTGTTCCATCGATGTGGATAGGGGGGTGTTCCCTCTGCTGTTTCCTGAAGTCCACAATCATCTCCTTAGTTTTGTTGACGTTGAGTGTGAGGTTATTTTCCTGACACCACACTCCGAGGGCCCTCACTCCGAGGGCCAAAACATTTATTTCTGTTTTTAGAGGGAGATAAACATTGGGCCAGCAGAATGTTCTCCACGGCGTCTCCAGACTGTCACGTCTGTCACGTGCTCAGTGTGAACCTGCTTTCATCTGTGAAGAGCACAGGGCGCCAGTTGCGAATTTGCCAATCTTGGTGTTCTCTGGCAAATGCCAAACGCCCTGCACGGTGTTGGGCTGTAAGCGCAACCCCCACCTGTGGACGTCGGGCCCTCATACCAGCCTCATGCAGTCGGTTTCTGACCATTTGAGCATACACATGCACATTTGTGGCCTGCTGTAGGTCATTTTGCAGGTCTCTGGCAGTGCTCCTCCTGCTCCTCCTTGCACAAAGGCAGAGGTATTGGTCCTGCTGCTGGGTTGTTGCCCTCCTACTGCCTCCTCCACGTCTCCTGATGTACTGGCCTGTCTCATGCTACCGCCTCCATGCTCTGGACACTACGCTGACAGACACAGCAAACCTTCTTGCCACAGCTCGCATTGATGTGCCATCCTGGATGAGCTGCACTACCTGAGCCACTTGTATGGGTTGTAGACTCCGTCTCATGCTACCACTAGAGTGAAAGCACCGCCAGCATTCAAAAGTGACCAAAACATCAGCCAGGAAGCATAGGAACTGAGAAGTGGTCTGGTTATCACCTGCAGAACCACTCCTTTATTGGGGGTGTCTTGCTAATTGCCTATAATTTCCACCTGTTGTCTATTCCATTTGCACAACAGCATGTGACATGTATTGTCAATCAGTGTTGCTTCCTAAGTGGACAGTTTGATTTCACAGAAGTGTGATTGACTTGGAGTTACATTGTGTTGTTTAAGTGTTCCCTTTATTTTTTTGAGCAGTGTATATTGTTCTGCTAATAACAGGGTTGATAATAGATCTGTGAGAATATCCATGGGGCTTTTATATCATTCTAAATTAATTATAATAATCGCTTTGTTTAAAAAATAACAATATTTTGGAGATGATTTTGTTTTCAAATAACATAAAATGAGGGACACAACGGCAATTCTTGAACATGGGATAAGACATTGTTACTAATTTGTAAATAAAACCAGTTTGTTATTTAGAATGATTTATTTCTGTTTTTAGAGAGAGAAACCCAAAAACCTACAGTCATCTCATCGGTCTCCCAGTTGAAGCCGGCACGGGTATGGAACCAGCGTCTGTAGCAACGCAGCTTGCCCTGCTGTGCAGTGTCTTAGACCATTGCGTCACTCAGGCGCTGTACAGTACAACGTGCCTGTTGGGAGTGGCCTACAGTATTACAGTAAGAGAAAAATCATCCTAAAAGAATAAAAACCTTAGTGTACCAACAGTTTTAGTAAGTAATACTGAAGTTGTGCACAATTATTACTTTCTATTTAGGTTTATGTCGCCCATTTATTGTCAGTTAGAGACACAGTAGCGCCTTGGGATTCAAAAGTATAACCAGTGCTCTAACTCCCCCTTGTGGTGGTCTGGAGCAATGACGTGGTGACACAGGGTATTGTACTAAACCACAAATTACCTCTTAAGTCCCGCAGCATAATCACTAAATCTTTAGTGGAGCAACTACTGTAGACTTGGTGCTCTGGTACCATTTGCTTTGCAGTAGCAGAGGATCCAGTCTATGACTTGGGTGACTGGAGTCTGAAAATTTTATGGGCTTTCCTCTGACACCACCTATTATATAGGTTCTGGATGGTAGGAAGCTTGACCCCAGTTATTATACTGGGCGGTACACATACCCTCTGTAGCGCCTTATGGTTAGATGCCGGCCGTTGCCATACCAGGCGGTGAGGCAACCGGTCAGGATGCTCTCGATGGTGCAGCTGTAGATCTTTTTGAGGATCTGGAGACCCATGCCAAGTCTTTTCAGTCTCCTGAGGGGGAAAAGGTTTTGTCGTGCCGTCTTCACTACTGCCTTGGTATGTTTGGACCATGATCGTTTGTTGGTGATGTGGACAACAAGGAACTTGAAACTCTCGACCCGGCTCCACTACAGCCCGGCCGATGTTAATAGGGGCCTGTTTGGCCCGCCTTTTCCTGTAGTCCACGATCAGCTCCTTTGTCTTGCTCACATTGAGGGAGAGGTTGTTGTCCTGGCACCACACTGCCAGTTCTCTGTGCGACTGCACTTGAAGAAACTTTCTAAGTTCTTGAAATTTTCCGGATTGACTGACCTTCATAATGAACTGTCATTTCTCTTTGCTTATTTGAGCTGTTCTTGCCCTTTTTTTGGGGGGGGGGGTCTTTTACCAAATAGGGCTATAGTCTGTATACTCTACCTTGTCCCAACACAAATGATTGGCTCAAATCATTAGGAATGAAATAAATTCCACAAATGTACTTTTAACAAGGCACACCTGTTAATTGAAATGCATTCCAGGTGACTACCTCATGAAGCTGTTGAGAGAATGCCAAAAGTGTGCAAAGCTGTCATCAAGGCAAAAAGTGGCTACTTTGAAGAATCTCAAATATAAAATATATTTTGATTTGTTGAACACTTTTTTGGTTACTACATGATTCCATATAAGTTATTTCATAGTTTTGATGTCTTCACTATTATTCTACAAATAAAGAAAAACCCTCGAATGAGTAAGCGTGTCCAAACGTTTGACTGGTACTGTAAATGACAAATGTGTGTTTTGTGTCCCAGAGACTCTTGGGACTGCACTCATGTCAGAAGATAACCTACTGTTTATTTGGAAGACTCTGATATTGTTTTATTTTGACCCAACTGTTATGTACCCCGGTTTAATTTTCTTTGATAATTTTTCTCAGAAGATTCTTTATTCATGAGATGAAGTGGGGGGAGAACAAACCCCTGTTTAAATTGTTTAAAAGATCATTTCGAAAAGAAAAAAAACATCACACCTTTTGACATGTAATACTCCTGTCTGTTACGTTGTTGTTGTATGCATGTTGTCTGTATATTTTTGCTTTTGTGTCATTGTTCAATAAAATATAAAATACTAAGGTTGCTTTGTTTTATTATGTTGGGAGTTATTTTACAACTTGCATTGATGATCATGTTTCTATAAGAAAAGAAGAGAAAAAAGACTGCCATTTGTTCTCTGGAACTGTCACCAGCTGTCTACTACCTTACGTACAGATAACGTGATTGGCAGAGATAGTACCATGGATAGAACACACATTTTGATTGGTTTACAGTTTAGGTACTTTTATGTCAAGCTAGTGAACATAAAAGTAAGTATTTAGAACAAATTTACTCAACCCAACACCGATGGGAGCCAGTGTAGCCCAACACCGATGGGTGCCAATATCGCCCAACACCGATGGGTGCCAATATCGCCCAACACCGATGGGTGCCAATATCGCCCAACACCTATGATTTCCAGTATAGCCCAACACCTATGATTTCCAGTATAGCCCAACACCTATGATTTCCAGTATAGCCCAACACTGATGGTTGCCAGTATAGAGCTTGTACAGGGCAGATTAACATGCGCAACCAACAGACAGGGTGGGGGGGGTTGCGAACTTGACGACGACTCATATTTCCTGCAACTTTCTGAAGAGGCAGCAAGAATGTGTGAGCGGTGCACGTCTACCACTTTGATAAGGAGATACATAGTTAAAAGCCAGGAAGACGATATATAAAGTATTTACTTTGCTCTTTTTTCACGATGAGCCATGAATCTCATAGGGACCTCGGTCATCACTGGTTATCTAGCCGTTAGCCAGCAGGGGTGAATCGGAGGCTGTAAGTATTCAGAGATGTATCCTTGTAATGCTTAGAGAAGAACTTATGTCAAGTGTTATTGAAGTGTTCTGGTTGCAGGTTCACTTGGCACATCTAAAGCCTTTTCTTTTGGGGTGCTGCTTCAGGCCACCAGGTGCTAACAGTCAGTATCTAAATAATATGTGTGAAATGTTTGATAGTGTATGTGATGAAAACAGAGAGGTCTACTTTCTTGGGGACCTGAATATTGACTGGTTTTCATCAAGCTGTCCGCTCAAAAGGAAGCTTCTCACTGTATCCAGTGCCTGTAATCTGGTTCAGGTTATTAATAAACCTACCAGGGTGTTTACAAACACTACAGGAACAAGATCATCCACATATATAGGTCACATTTTTGCGAATCATCAAATCGATTTATAAAGCCCTTCTTACATCAGCTGATATCTCAAAGTGCTGAACAAATCAAATTTTATTTGTCACATACACATGGTTAGCAGATATTAATGCGAGTGTAGCGAAATGCTTGTGCTTCTAGTTCCGACAATGCAGTAATAACCAACAAGTAATCTAACAAACCATTCCAAAACTACTGTCTTATACACTCAAGTGTAAGGGGATAAAGAATATGTACATAAAGATATATGAATGAGTGATGGTACAGAGCAGCATAGGCAAGATACAGTAGATGGTATCGAGTACAGTATATACATATGAGATGAGTATGTAAACAAAGTGGCATAGTTAAAGTGGCTAGTGATACATGTATTACATAAGGATGCAGTAGATGATATAGAGTACAGTATATATGTATACATATGAGATGAATAATGTAGGGTATGTAAACATTATATTAGGTAGCATTGTTTAAAGTGGCTAGTGATATATTTTACATCATTTCCCATCAATTCCCATTATTAAAGTGGCTGGAGTTGAGTCAGTGTCAGTGTGTTGGCAGCAGCCACTCAATGTTAGTGGTGGCTGTTTAACAGTCTGATGGCCTTGAGATAGAAGCTGTTATTCAGTCTCTCGGTCCCAGCTTTGATGCACCTGTACTGACCTCGCCTTCTGGATCATAGCGGGGTGAACAGGCAGTGGCTCGGGTGGTTGTTGTCCTTGATGATCTTTATGGCCTTCCTGTAACATCGGGTGGTGTAGGTGTCCTGGAGGGCAGGTAGTTTGCCCCCGGTGATACGTTGTGCAGACCTCACTACCCTCTGGAGAGCCTTACGGTTGTGGGCGGAGCAGTTGCCGTACCAGGCGGTGATACAGCCCACCAGGATGCTCTCGATTGTGCATCTGTAGAAGTTTGTGAGTGCTTTTGGTGTCAAGCCCAATTTCTTCAGCCTCCTGAGGTTGATGAGGTGCTGCTGCGAATTCTTCACGATGCTGTCTGTGTGTGTGGACCAATTCAGTTTGTCTGTGATGTGTATGCCGAGGAACTTAAAACTTACTACCCTCTCTACTACTGTTCCATCGATGTGGATAGGGGGGTGTTCCCTCTGCTGTTTCCTGAAGTCCACAATCATCTCCTTAGTTTTGTTGACGTTGAGTGTGAGGTTATTTTCCTGACACCACACTCTGAGGGCCCTCACCTCCTCCCTGTAGGCCGTCTCGTCGTTGTTGGTAATCAAGCCTACCACTGTTGTGTCGTCCGCAAACTTGATGATTGAGTTGGAGGCGTGCGTTGCCGCGCAGTCGTGGGTGAACAGGGAACACAGGAGAGGGCTCAGAACGCACCCATGTGGGGCCCCAGTGTTGAGGATCAGCGGGGTGGAGATGTTGTTGCCTACCCTCACCACCCGGGAGCGGCCCGTCAGGAAGTCCAGTACCCAGTTGCACAGGGCGTGGTCGAGACCCAGGGTCTCAAGCTTGATGACGACCTTGGAGGGTACTATGGTGTTAAATGCTGAGCCTTAGTCGATGAACAGCATTCTCACATAGGTATTCCTCTTTTCCAGATGGGTTAGGGCAGTGTGCAGTGTGGTTGAGATTGCATCGTCTGTGGACCTATTTGGGCGGTAAGCAAATTGGAGTGGGTCTAGGGTGTCAGGTAGGGTGGAGGTGATATGGTCCTTGACTAGTCTCTCAAAGCACTTCATGATGACGGAAGTGAGTGCTACGGGGCGTTTAGCTCAGTCGTTTAGCTCAGTTACCTTAGCTTTCTTGGGAACAGGAACAATGGTGGCCCTCTTGAAGCATGTGGGAACAGCAGACTGGTATAGGGATTGATTGAATATGTCCGTAAACACACCAGCCAGCTGGTCTGCGCATGCTCTGAGGGCGCGGCTGGGGATGCCGTCTGGGCCTGCAGCCTTGCGAGGGTTAACAAGTTTAAATGTTTTACTCACCTCGGCTGCAGTGAAGGAGAGACCGCATGTTTCCGTTGCAGGCCGTGTCAGTGGCACTGTATTGTCCTCAAAGCGGGCAAAAAAGTTATTTAGTCTGCCTGGGAGCAAGACATCCTGGTCCATGACTGAGCTGGATTTATTCTTATAGTCTGTGATTGACTGTAGACCCTGCCACATACCTCTTGTGTCTGAGCCGTTGAATCTCTATACTGACGCTTAGCTTGTTTGATAGCCTTACGGAGGGAATAGCTGCACTGTTTGTATTCAGTCATGTTACCAGTCACCTTGCCCTGATTAAAAGCAGTGGTTCGCGCTTTCAGTTTCACACGAATGCTGCCATCAATCCACGGTTTCTGGTTAGGGAATGTTTTAATCGTTGCTATGGGAACGACATCTTCAACGCACGTTCTAATGAACTCGCACACCGAATCAGCGTATTCGTCAATGTTGTTGCCTGACGCAATACATGTCCCAGTCCACGTGATGGAAGCAGTCTTGGAGTGTGGAATCAGCTTGGTCGGACCAGCGTTGGACAGACCTCAGCGTGGGAGCTTCTTGTTTCAGTTTCTGTCTGTAGGCAGGGATCAGCAAAATGGAGTCGTGGTCAGATTTTCCGAAAGGGGGGCAGGGCTGGGCCTTATATGCGTCGCGGAAGTTAGAATAACAGTGATCCAAGGTTTTGCCAGCCCTGGTGGGGCAATCGATATGCTGATACATTTTAGGGAGTCTTGTTTTCAGATTAGCCTTGTTAAAATCCCCAGCTACAATGAATGCAGCCTCAGGATGTATGGATTCCAGTTTGCAAAGAGTCAAATAAAGTTTGTTCAGAGCCATCGATGTGTCTGCTTGGGGGGGGGATATATACGGCTGTGATTATAATCGAAGAGAATTCTCTTGGTAGATAATGCGGTCTGCATTTGATTGTGAGGAATTCTAAATCAGGCGAACAGAAGGATTTGAGTTCCTGTATGTTTCTTTCATCGCACCACGTCTCGTTAGCCATAAGGCATATGCCCCCGCCCCTCTTCTTACCAGAAAGGTGTTTGTTTCTGTCGGCGCGGTGCGTGGAGAAACCCGTTGGCTGCACCGCTTCGGATAGCGTCTCTCCAGTGAGCCATGTTTCTGTGAAGCAAAGAACGTTACAGTCTCTGATGTCCCTCTGGAATGCTACCCTTGCTCGGATTTCATCAACCTTGTTGTCAAGAGACTGGACATTGGCGAGAAGAATGCTAGGAAGTGGGGCACGATGTGCCTGTCCCCGAAGTCTGACCAGAAGACCTCCTCGTTTCCCTCTTTTACGAAGTCGTTTTTTTCCGTCGCCAGGGATCCATTCCGTTGTCCTTGTTGAAAGGCAGAACACAGGATCCGCTTCGCGAAAGTCATATTCTTGGTCGTACTGATGGTGAGTTGACGCTGATCTTATATTCAGTAGTTCTTCTCGACTGTATGTAATGAAACCTAAGATGACCTGGGGTACTAATGTAAGAAATAACACGTAAAAAAAACAAAATCTGCATAGTTTCCTAGGAACACGAAGCGAGACGGCCATCTCTGTCGGCGCCGGAAGTGATCCTTGATGAAAACCTGCTCCAGAGCGCTCATGACCTCAAACTGGGGAGAAGGTTCACCTTCTGACAGAACAACGACACTAAGCACAAAGCCAAGACAATGTAGAAGTGGCTTCGGGACAAGTCTCTGAATGTCCTTTAGTGGCCCAGCCAGATCCCGGACTTGGATCCGATCGAACATCTCTGGAGAGACCTGAAAATAGCTGTGCGATGACCCTCCGCATCCAACCTGACAGAGCTTGAGAGGATCTGCAGAGAAGAATGGGAGAAACTCCCCAAATACAGGTGTGCCAAGCTTGTAGCATCACACCCAAGAAGACTCAAGGCTGTAATCGCTGCCAAAGGTGCTTCAACAAAGTACTGGGTAAAGGGTCTGAATACTTAAGTAAATGTCATATCTCCATTTTTTTTGTAATACATTTTCAAATACTTCTACAAATCTGTATTTTCTTTGTCATTATGTGTTTTTGTGTGTAGATTGATGAGGGAAAAAACGATTTAATCAATTTTATAATAACGCTGTAACGTAAAAAATCTGGAAAAAGTCAAGTGGTCTGAATTCTTTCCAAAAGAATCTTGGCTGATACTGCTCTGTAAACAGAGACCTGAACAGACAGGTTTATATCTTGGCTGATACTGCTCTGTAAACAGAGACCAGACAGGTTTAGTATTTTATTATCAGCTCTCTCTCATGTTTAATAAGGCTGAGGGGCAGAGAGAGATGGCAGAGAGAGATGGCAGGGGCAGAGAGAGATGGCAGGGGCAGAGAGAGATGGCAGGGGGAGATGGCAGGGGCAGAGAGAGATGGCAGCGGCAGAGAGAGATGGCAGGGAGAAATGGCAGGAGCAGAGAGAGATGGCAGGGGCAGAGAGAGATGGCAGGGGCAGAGACAGATGGCAGGGGCAGAGAGAGATGGCAGGAGCAGAGAGAGATGGCAGGGGCAGAGAGAGATGGCAGGAGCAGAGAGAGATCGCAGGGGCAGAGAGAGATGGCAGGGGCAGAGAGAGATGGCAGGGGCAGGGGAGATGGCAGGGGCAGAGAAAGATGGCAGGGGCAGAGAGAGATGGTAGGGGCAGGGAGAAATGGCAGGGGCAGAGAGAGATGGCAGGGAGAGATGGCAGGGGCATGGAGAGATGGCAGGGGCATGGGAGATGGCAGGAGCAGAGAGAGATGGCAGGGCAGAGAGAGATGGCAGGAGCAGAGAGAGATGGCAGGGGCAGAGAGAGATGGCAGGGGCAGAGAGAGATGGCAGGGAGAAATGGCAGGAGCAGAGAGAGATTGCAGGGGCAGAGAGAGATGGCAGGGAGAGATGGCAGGGGCAGAGAGAGATGGCAGGAGCAGGGAGAAATGGCAGGGGCAGAGAGAGATGGCAGGGAGAGATGGCAGGGGCATGGAGAGATGGCAGGGGCATGGAGAGATGGCAGGAGCAGAGAGAGATGGCAGGAACAGAGAGATGGCAGGGGCAGAGAGAGATGGCAGGGGCAGAGAGAGATGGCAGGGGCAGAGAGAGATGGCAGGGGCAGGGAGAGATGGCAGGGGCAGAGAGATGGCAGGGGCAGAGAGAGATGGCAGGGAGAAATGGCAGGAGCAGAAAGAGATTGCAGGGGCAGAGAGAGATTGCAGGGGCAGAGAGAGATGGCAGGGGCAGAGAGAGATGGCAGGGAGAGATGGCAGGGGCAGAGAGAGATGGCAGGAGCAGAGAGAGATGGCAGGAGCAGAGAGAGATGGCAGGAGCAGAGAGAGATGGCAGGAGCAGAGAGAGATGGCAGGAGCAGAGAGAGATGGCAGGGGCAGAGAGAGATGGCAGGAGCAGAGAGAGATGGCAGGAGCAGAGAGAGATGGCAGGGGCAGAGAGAGATGGCAGGAGCAGAGAGAGATGGCAGGAGCAGAGAGAGATGGCAGGGGCAGAGAGAGATGGCAGGGGCAGAGAGAGATGGCAGGGGCAGAGAGAGATGGCAGGGGCAGAGAGAGATGGCAGGAGCAGAGAGAGATGGCAGGGGCAGAGAGAGATGGCAGGGGCAGAGAGAGATGGCAGGGAGAAATGGCAGGAGCAGAGAGAGATGGCAGAGAGAGATGGCAGGGGCATGGAGAGATGGCAGGGGCATGGAGAGATGGCAGGAGCAGAGAGAGATGGCAGGAACAGAGAGATGGCAGGGGCAGAGAGAGATGGCAGGGGCAGAGAGAGATGGCAGGGGCAGAGAGAGATGGCAGGGGCAGGGAGAGATGGCAGGGAGAAATGGCAGAAGCAGAAAGAGATTGCAGGGGCAGAGAGAGATGGCAGGGGCAGAGAGAGATGGCAGGAAGAGATGGCAGGGGCAGAGAGAGATGGCAGGAGCAGAGAGAGATGGCAGGAGCAGAGAGAGATGGCAGGGGCAGAGAGAGATGGCAGGGGGAGATGGCAGGGGCAGAGAGAGATGGCAGGGGCAGAGAGAGGTGGCAGGGGCAGAGAGAGATTGCAGGGGCAGAGAGAGATGGCAGGAGCAGGGAGAAATGGCAGGGGCAGAGAGAGATGGCAGAGAGAGATGGCAGGGGCAGAGAGAGATGGCAGGAGCAGGGAGAAATGGCAGGGGCAGAGAGAGATGGCAGGGAGAGATGGCAGGGGCATGGAGAGATGGCAGGGGCATGGAGAGATGGCAGGAGCAGAGAGAGATGGCAGGAACAGAGAGATGGCAGGGGCAGAGAGAGATGGCAGGGGCAGAGAGAGATTGCAGGGGCAGAGAGAGATGGCAGGGGCAGAGAGATGGCAGGGAGAGATAGCAGGGGCAGAGAGATGGCAGGGAGAGATAGCAGGGGCAGGGAGAGATGGCAGGAGCAGAGAGAGATGGCAGGGGCAGAGAGAGATGGCAGGGGCAGAGAGAGATGGCAGGGGCAGAGAGAGATGGCAGGGGCAGAGAGAGATGGCAGGGGCAGAGAGAGATGGTAGGGGCAGGGAGAAATGGCAGGGGCAGAGAGAGATGGCAGGGAGAGATGGCAGGGGCATGGAGAGATGGCAGGGGCATGGAGAGATGGCAGGAGCAGAGAGAGATGGCAGGAACAGAGAGAGATGGCAGGGGCAGAGAGAGATGGCAGGGGCAGAGAGAGATGGCAGGGGCAGGGAGAGATGGCAGGGGCAGAGAGATGGTAGGGGCAGGGAGAGAGATGAGAGGGGGTGTGAGGGATGAGTGTGGAGGAGAGGGGGATGAGAGGTTAGGAGAGGGAGGAGAGGAGAGATGAGGGAAGGAGAGGAATGAGAGGGCAGGAGAGGGAGAGGAGAGGAGATGAATGAGGGAGGAAAGAGGAGGCTGAGGGGAGGAAGGAAGAAGAGAGGAGAGGGGAGGAGGGAGAGGAGAGGAAGGGAGGTGGGAGAGGGGTGGAGATGAGATGGGAGGAGAGGAATGAAAGGGGAGGAGAGGGAGGCAAGGAGGGAGGCAAGGAGGGAGTGAGGAGAAGGAAGTGAATGGACCACTGTGACGTGTGTGTGTGTGTGTGTGTGTGTGTGTGTGTGTGTGTGTGTGTGTGTGTGTGTGTGTGTGTGTGTGTGTGTGTGTGTGTGTGTGTGTGTGTGTGTGTGTGTGTGTGTGTGTGTGTGTGTGTGTGTGTGTGTGTGTGTGTGTCCGTGTGTGTCCGTGTGTGTCTGTGTGTCCTCCCCTCTCCAGGTGTGCTGCAGTTGTTGTGTGCTGGGTCTGGCTCTACATGCTGAAGGTAGAGGGTGTGATGCCCACCAGTACCTGGGGAACCCCTGTGGTCATGTCCTGCTCACCTGCTGTGAAGAGGAGGGGCTCAGCCCTAACCAAACACAGAGGAGGAAGGAGAGGCCCAGGCCTACTGCCCTGTCTGAGAAAGGTAAATCACCTCACACCAGGCCTACTGCCCTGTCTGAGAAAGGTAAATCACCTCACACCAGACCTACTGCCCTGTCTGAGAAAGGTAAATCACCTCACACCAGACCTACTGCCCTGTCTGAGAAAGGTAAATCACCTCACACCAGACCTACTGCCCTGTCTGAGACAGGTAAATCACCTCACACCAGACCTACTGCCCTGTCTGAGACAGGTAAATCACCTCACTCCAGGCCTACTGCCCTGTCTGAGACAGGTAAATCACCTCACTCCAGGCCTACTACCCTGTCTGAGACAGGTAAATCCCCTCACACCAGACCTACTGCCCTGTCTGAGAAAGGTAAATCACCTCACACCAGACCTACTGCCCTGTCTGAGACAGGTAAATCACCTCACACCAGACCTACTGCCCTGTCTGAGACAGGTAAATCACCTCACACCAGACCTACTACCCTGTCTGAGACAGGTAAATCACCTCACACCAGACCTACTGCCCTGTCTGAGACAGGTAAATCACTTCACTCCAGACCTACTACCCTGTCTGAGAAAGTTAAATCACTTCACTCCAGGCCTACTACCCTGTCTGAGACAGGTAAATCACCTCACACCAGACCTACTGCCCTGTCTGAGAAAGGTAAATCACCTCACACCAGACCTACTGCCCTGTCTGAGACAGGTAAATCACCTCACACCAGACCTACTACCCTGTCTGAGAAAGGTAAATCACCTCACACCAGACCTACTACCCTGTCTGAGACAGGTAAATCACCTCACACCAGACCTACTGCCCTGTCTGAGAAAGGTAAATCACCTCACACCAGACCTACTGCCCTGTCTGAGAAAGGTAAATCACCTCACACCAGACCTACTGCCCTGTCTGAGAAAGGTAAATCACCTCACACCAGACCTACTGCCCTGTCTGAGAAAGGTAAATCACCTCACACCAGACCTACTGCCCTGTCTGAGACAGGTAAATCACCTCACACCAGACCTACTGCCCTGTCTGAGACAGGTAAATCACCTCACACCAGACCTACTGCCCTGTCTGAGAAAGGTAAATCACCTCACACCAGACCTACTGCCCTGTCTGAGACAGGTAAATCACCTCACACCAGACCTACTGCCCTGTCTGAGACAGGTAAATCACCTCACTCCAGGCCTACTGCCCTGTCTGAGACAGGTAAATCACCTCACTCCAGGCCTACTACCCTGTCTGAGACAGGTAAATCCCCTCACACCAAACCTACTGCCCTTGTCTGAGACAGGTAAATCTCCTCACACCAGACCTACTACCCTGTCTGAGAAAGGTAAATCACCTCACACCAGACCTACTGCCCTGTCTGAGACAGGTAAATCACCTCACACCAGACCTACTGCCCTGTCTGAGAAAGGTAAATCACCTCACACCAGACCTACTGCCCTGTCTGAGAAAGGTAAATCACCTCACACCAGACCTACTGCCCTGTCTGAGAAAGGTAAATCACCTCACACCAGACCTACTGCCCTGTCTGAGACAGGTAAATCACCTCACACCAGACCTACTGCCCTGTCTGAGACAGGTAAATCACCTCACTCCAGGCCTACTGCCCTGTCTGAGACAGGTAAATCACCTCACTCCAGGCCTACTACCCTGTCTGAGACAGGTAAATCCCCTCACACCAAACCTACTGCCCTTGTCTGAGACAGGTAAATCTCCTCACACCAGACCTACTACCCTGTCTGAGAAAGGTAAATCACCTCACACCAGACCTACTGCCCTGTCTGAGACAGGTAAATCACCTCACACCAGACCTACTGCCCTGTCTGAGAAAGGTAAATCACCTCACACCAGACCTACTGCCCTGTCTGAGACAGGTAAATCACCTCACACCAGACCTACTGCCCTGTCTGAGACAGGTAAATCACCTCACTCCAGGCCTACTGCCCTGTCTGAGACAGGTAAATCACCTCACTCCAGGCCTACTACCCTGTCTGAGACAGGTAAATCCCCTCACACCAAACCTACTGCCCTGTCTGAGACAGGTAAATCACCTCACTCCAGGCCTACTGCCCTGTCTGAGACAGGTAAATCACCTCACTCCAGGCCTACTACCCTGTCTGAGACAGGTAAATCCCCTCACTCCAGACCTACTGCCTTTTCTGAGAAAAGTAAATCTCCTCACTCCAAGCCTACTGCCCTTTCTGAGAAAAGTAAATCTCCTCACTCCAGACCTACTGCCCTGTCTGAGAAAAGTAAATCTCCTCACACACAATAACCCATAACCCATAATGTTTAAGTGGAATTTCATGTCTTGAGTCAATAAGTATTCAACCCCTTGGTTATGGCAAGCCTAAATACGTTCAGGAGTAAAAATGTACTAACAAGTCACATAATAAGTTGCATGTACTCACTCTGTGTGCAATAATAGTGTTTCACATGATTTCTGAATGACTTCCTCATCGCTGTACCCCACACAATTATCTGTAAGACTGTGCAATAAATTCAACCACAAAGACCAGGAAGGTTTTCCAATGCCTCGCAAAGAAGGGCACCTATTGGTAGATGGGTAAAAAAAGCAGACATTGACTATTCCTTTGAGCATTGTGAAGTTATTCATTACACTTTAGATGCTGTATCAATACACCCAGTCACTACAAAGATACAGGCGTCCTTCCTAACTCAGTTGCCGGAGAGGAAGGAAACCGGGATTTCAACATTTGTATTTGTATTTATTATGGATTCACATTAGTTCCTGCCAAGGCAGAACTGAGAGGACAAGTACATTAGTGTGTCTAGTTTGAGAAACAGATGCCTCACAAGTCCTTAACTGGCAGCTTCATTAAATAGTACCTGCAAGACACCGTGGCTCATACTCTTCAGCAGCACCTGGAAGAGATACTGGTGAGGACTGCCTGAATATACAAATACATACAGACAGTTAAAGCTATGTGAAGGCAGGACAGAGAGGATACAGACAGTTAAAGCTATGTGAAGGCAGGACAGAGAGGATACAGACAGTTAAAGCTATGTGAAGGCAGGACAGAGAGGATACAGACAGTTAAAGCTATGTGAAGGCAGGACAGAGAGGGCACAGACAGTTAAAGCTATGTGAAGGCAGGACAGAGAGGGCACAGAGGATACAGACAGTTAAAGCTATGTGAAGGCAGGACAGAGAGAGCACAGAGGATACAGACAGTTAAAGATATGTGAAGGCAGGACAGAGAGAGCACAGAGGATACAGACAGTTAAAGATATGTGAAGGCAGGACAGAGAGAGCACAGAGGATACAGACAGTTAAAGCTATGTGAAGGCAGGACAGAGAGGGCACAGAGGATACAGACAGTTAAAGCTATGTGAAGGCAGGACAGAGAGAGCACAGAGGATACAAACAGTTAAAGATATGTGAAGGCAGGACAGAGAGAGCACAGAGGATACAGACAGTTAAAGATATGTGAAGGCAGGACAGAGAGGGCACAGAGGATACAGACAGTTAAAGCTATGTGAAGGCAGGACAGAGAGAGCACAGAGGATACAAACAGTTAAAGATATGTGAAGGCAGGACAGAGAGAGCACAGAGGATACAGACAGTTAAAGATATGTGAAGGCAGGACAGAGAGAGCACAGAGGATACAGACAGTTAAAGATATGTGAAGGCAGGACAGAGAGAGCACAGAGGATACAGACAGTTAAAGCTATGTGAAGGCAGGACAGAGAGGGCACAGAGGATACAGACAGTTAAAGCTATGTGAAGGCAGGACAGAGAGGGCACAGAGGATACAGACAGTGTGTGTTTTGGAGGTTAACAGAAGATTAGGATCTGTAGAGAACCGAGGACATCATCAGAGAACAGAGGACATCATCAGAGGACATCGGACAACAGAAGATAAGGATCTGTAGAGATCAGAGGACATCAGACAACAGAAGATAAGGATCTGTAGAGATCAGAGGACACGAAGAGTCTCCTTGGGTTCCCCTTTCTGTTCTCCAGTAGCAGCTCCTGATGCGTCATTCTGTTCCAATGTCCTGTTCTGATGGCCATTTTGTAGTTAGGGCCTTGGTGGAATGAACCAAATCTGGAAGTTACACACACACACACTTACACTTTCAGATGCCCCTAGGCTCCCCAACAGTCCTGTGACAATCATGATTACAATAATGAGGATGAAGGCAGAGTCTGTAAAATGTCCTCTAGTCTACTGTCCAGGAACCTCCACAGCCCAGTAGGAATTCTCTCCAATCACCCCCCCCCACACACACACACACACACTCTCTATGCCATGTTGTGTTATCTGTCTGAAAGGGATTTTAATCCCATACTTTTCATTTACCCGGGAACCCAGGACAGAGCAAACCTTTACAACAATAGAGAAAATATTTTTATTGGTGAGGATATGTCATTTGCAATTATTCTCCCCATTTGACTCACAGGGCATTCAGCCTGAACACTGGATTCATTATCCAGACAAAGGGAGAGAAATAATGACCCTCCTCTCCGCCGTCTCCAAAACCCTCTTTATGTTGACTTTCACCAGTCAAATGGATGTCTCTAACTGGTCCAGGGTTCTGGCACCACATCCAAATGGCCACAACAGAGAGCGTCAACTGGCCAGAGTATCAACAAGACAAACCTAGGATGTGTCCCAAATGCCACCCTATTTGCTATATAGTGCACTATTTTGAATAGCCCCCTATGGGTCCTGTAGTGCACTATATTTGGCTCCTGGTCAACAGTAGTGCAATATATAGGGGGTAGGATGCTATTTGGGACTAAGCCTGAACACAGCATCAACCACCCACCCAGCTTGCTAACCACCCAGCCATCTAACCACCCACCCACCCAGCTAACCACCCATCAAGCTAGCTAACCACCTACCCACCCAGGTAGCTAACAACCAACCCACAAAGCTAGCTAACCACCCACCCACACAGCTAGCTAACAACCCACCCACTCTGCTAGCTAACTACCCACCCACCCACACAGCTAGCTAACCACCCACCCACCCAGCTTCCTAACCACCCACCCACACAGCTAGCTAACCACCCACACAGCTAGCTAACCACCCACACAGCTAGCTAACTACCCACTCACCCACACTGCTAGCTAACCACCCACCCACACAACTAGCTAACCACTCACCCACACAGCTAGCCAACCACCCACCCACACAGCTAGCTAACCACCCAACCAGCTAGCTAACCACCCACCCACCCAGCTAACCACCCACCCACACAGCTAACCACCCACCCACCCACACTGCTAGCTAACCACCCACCCAACCACACTGCTAGCTAATCACCCACTCAACCACACTGCTAGCTAACCACTCACCCACACATCTAGCTAACCACCCACCCACACAGCTAGCTAACCACCCACCCACACAGCTAGCTAACCACCCACCCAGCTAGCTAACCACCCAGCCACCAACCCAACTAGTTAACCCCCCACCTACACAGCTAGCTAACCACCCACCCATCTAGCTAATCACCCACCCACCCACACAGCTAGCTAACCACCCACCCACCCACCCAGCTTCCTAACCACCCACACAGCTAGCTAACCACCCACACAGCTAGCTAATCAACCACTCAACCACACTGCTAGCTAACCACTCACCCACACAGCTAGCTAACCACCCACCCACACAGCTAGCTAACCACACACCCACACATCTAGCTAACCAGCCACCTGCCCAGCTAACCACCCAACCACGCAGCTAGCTAACCACCCACCCACATAGCAAGTTAACCACCCAACCAGCTATCTAACCACCCACCCACCCACACAGCTAGCTAACCACCCACCTAGTTAACCACCCACCCACCCACCCACACAACTAGCTAACCACCCACCCACACAGCTGGCTAACTAACCACCCACCCAGCTAGCTAACCACACATCCAGCTAGCTAACCACCCACCCACCCAGCTAGCTAACCACCCATCCAGCTAGCTAATCACCCACACAGCTAGCTAACTACCCACTCACTCACACTGCTAGCTAACCACCCACCCACACAACTAGCTAACCACTCACTCACACAGCTAGCTAACAACCCACCACCCAGCTAGCTAACCACCCACCCGCCAAGTTAACCACCCAACCACGCAGGTAGCTAACCACCCACCCACACAGCTAGCTAACCACCAAACCAGCTAGCTAACCACCCACCCACCCACACAGCTAGCTAACCAACCACCCACCCACACTGCAAGCTAACCACCCATCCACACTGCTAGCCAACCACCCACCCACCCACACCTCTAGCTAACCACCCACAGTGCAAGCTAACCACCCACCCAGCTAGCTAACCACCCATCCACCCAGCTAGCTAACCACCCATCCACCTTGCTAACCACCCACCCACCCACCCAACTAGCTAACCACCCACTCACCCAGGTCAGTAGTAGACCAGTGTCAACATGACTGAGAAGACACATGACGTGGTAGTAGACCAGTGTCAACATGACTGAGAAGACACATGACCTGTTAGTAGACCAGTGTCAACATGACTGAGAAGACACATGACCTGGTAGTGGACCAGTGGCAACATGACTGAGAAGACACATGACCTGGTAGTGGACCAGTGTCAACATGACTGAGAAGACACATGACCTGGTAGTAGACCAGTGTCAACATGACTGAGAAGACACATGACGTGGTAGTAGACCAGTGTCAACATGACTGAGAAGACACATGACCTGGTAGTGGACCAGTGTCAACATGACTGAGAAGACACATGACCTGGTAGTAGACCAGTGTCAACATGACTGAGAAGACACATGACCTGGTAGTAGACCAGTGTCAACATGACTGAGAAGACACATGACCTGGTAGTAGACCAGTGTCAACATGACTGAGAAGACACATGACCTGGTAGTGTCCAGTCTCAACCTGACTGAGAAGACACATGACCTGGTAGTAGACCAGTGTCAACATGACTGAGAAGACACATGACCTGGTAGTAGACCAGTGTCAACATGACTGAGAAGACACATGACCTGGTAGTAGACCAGTGTCAACATGACTGAGAAGACACATGACCTGGTAGTGGACCAGTGTCAACATGACTGAGAAGACACATGACCTGGTAGTAGACCAGTGTCAACATGACTGAGAAGACACATGACCTGGTAGTAGACCAGTGTCAACATGACTGAGAAGACACATGACCTGGTAGTAGACCAGTGTCAACGTGACTGAGAAGACACATGACCTGGTAGTGTCCAGTCTCAACCTGACCGAGAAGACACATGACCTGGTAGTAGACCAGTGTCAACATGACTGAGAAGACACATGACCTGGTAGTAGACCAGTGTCAACATGACTGAGAAGACACATGACCTGGTAGTAGACCAGTGTCAACATGACTGAGAAGACACATGACCTGGTAGTGGACCAGTGTCAACATGACTGAGAAGACACATGACCTGGTAGTAGACCAGTGTCAACATGACTGAGAAGACACATGACGTGGTAGTAGACCAGTGTCAACATGACTGAGAAGACACATGACCTGGTAGTGGACCAGTGTCAACATGACTGAGAAGACACATGACCTGGTAGTAGACCAGTGTCAAACTGACTGAGAAGACACATGACCTGGTAGTAGACCAGTGGCAACATG
This sequence comes from Oncorhynchus masou masou, assembly GCF_036934945.1. Lineage (NCBI taxonomy): Eukaryota > Metazoa > Chordata > Actinopteri > Salmoniformes > Salmonidae > Oncorhynchus > Oncorhynchus masou. The sequence continues at coordinate 1,290,065 of NC_088217.1, forward strand.
ACTGAGAAGACACATGACCTGGTAGTAGACCAGTGTCAACATGACTGAGAAGACACATGACCTGGTAGTAGACCAGTGTCAACATGACTGAGAGACACATGACGTGGTAGTAGACCAGTGTCAACATGACTGAGAAGACACATGACCTGGTAGTAGACCAGTGTCAACCAGACTGAGAAGACACATGACCTGGTAGTAGACCAGTGTCAACATGACTGAGAAGACACATGACCTGGTAGTAGACCAGTGTCAACATGACTGAGAAGACACATGACCTGGTAGTGGACCAGTGTCAACATGACTGAGAAGACACATGACCTGGTAGTAGACCAGTGTCAACATGACTGAGAAGACACATGACCTGGTAGTAGACCAGTGTCAACATGACTGAGAAGACACATGACCTGGTAGTAGACCAGTGTCAACGTGACTGAGAAGACACATGACCTGGTAGTGTCCAGTCTCAACCTGACTGAGAAGACACATGACCTGGTAGTAGACCAGTGTCAACATGACTGAGAAGACACATGACCTGGTAGTAGACCAGTGTCAACATGACTGAGAAGACACATGACCTGGTAGTAGACCAGTGTCAACATGACTGAGAAGACACATGACCTGGTAGTGGACCAGTGTCAACATGACTGAGAAGACACATGACCTGGTAGTAGACCAGTGTCAACATGACTGAGAAGACACATGACCTGGTAGTAGACCAGTGTCAACATGACTGAGAAGACACATGACCTGGTAGTAGACCAGTGTCAACGTGACTGAGAAGACACATGACCTGGTAGTGTCCAGTATCAACCTGACTGAGAAGACACATGACCTGGTAGTAGACCAGTGTCAACATGACTGAGAAGACACATGACCTGGTAGTAGACCAGTGTCAACATGACTGAGAAGACACATGACCTGGTAGTAGACCAGTGTCAACATGACTGAGAAGACACATGACCTGGTAGTAGACCAGTGTCAACATGACTGAGAAGACACATGACCTGGTAGTAGACCAGTGTCAACATGACTCAGAAGACACATGACCTGGTAGTAGACCAGTGTCAACATGACTGAGAAGACACATGACCTGGTAGTAGACCAGTGTCAACATGACTGAGAAGACACATGACCTGGTAGTAGACCAGTGTCAACCTGACTGAGAAGACACATGACCTGGTAGTAGACCAGTGGCAACATGACTGAGAAGACACATGACCTGGTAGTAGACCAGTGTCAACATGACTGAGAAGACACATGACCTGGTAGTAGACCAGTGTCAACATGACTGAGAGACACATGACGTGGTAGTAGACCAGTGTCAACATGACTGAGAAGACACATGACCTGGTAGTAGACCAGTGTCAACATGACTGAGAAGACACATGACCTGGTAGTGGACCAGTGTCAACATGACTGAGAAGACACATGACCTGGTAGTGGACCAGTGTCAACATGACTGAGAAGACACATGACCTGGTAGTGGACCAGTGTCAACATGACTGAGAAGACGCATGACGTGGTAGTAGACCAGTGTCAACATGACTGAGAAGACACATGACGTGGTAGTAGACCAGTGTCAACATGAGTGAGAAGACACATGACGTGGTATGAAAGACAAAACAAAATGGGAAATATTATCGACAGTACTTTGCACTTTTCACTGGCTGTCCCTAAGGTTGTGGCAAGAGGACACATCTGTCACGGCTTCATCTTTTATAGTTTCAAATTCTTTGAAAAGAAATGCTCTCTTAGGTCTGAGTATTTGTCACAGTAATAATAGGAAATGCAGCTCTGTCCTCTCTGTCTCTCCCTCTCCCCTGGAGCAGAGTGAGCACACCCTGTCCTCTCTGTCTCTCTCTGTCTCTCCCTCTCCCCTGGAGCAGAGTGAGCACACCCTGTCCTCTCTGTCCTCTCTGTCTCTCCCTCTCCCCTGGAGCAGAGTGAGCACACCCTGTCCTCTCTGTCCTCTCTGTCTCTCCCTCTCCCCTGGAGCAGGAGCCTGTCCTCTCTGTCTCTTCCTCTCCCCAGGAGCAGAGTGATCACAGCCTGTCCTCTCTGTCTCTTCCTCTCCCCAGGAGCAGAGTGAGCACACCCTGTCCTCTCTGTCTCTTCCTCTCCCCTGGAGCAGGAGCCTGTCCTCTCTGTCTCTTCCTCTCCCCTGGAGCAGAGTGATCACAGCCTGTCCTCTCTGTCTCTTCCTCTCCCCTGGAGCAGGAGCCTGTCCTCTCTGTCTCTTCCTCTCCCCAGGAGCAGAGTGAGCACACCCTGTCCTCTCTGTCTCTTCCTCTCCCCTGGAGCAGGAGCCTGTCCTCTCTGTCTCTTCCTCTCCCCTGGAGCAGAGTGATCACAGCCTGTCCTCTCTGTCTCTTCCTCTCCCCTGGAGCAGGAGCCTGTCCTCTCTGTCTCTTCCTCTCCCCTGGAGCAGAGTGAACACAGCCTGTCCTCTCTGTCTCTTCCTCTCCCCTGGAGCAGAGTGAGCACACCCTGTCCTCTCTGTCTCTTCCTCTCCCCAGGAGCAGAGTGAGCACACCCTGTCCTCTCTGTCTCTCTCTGTCTCTCCCTCTCCCCTGGAGCAGAGTGAGCACACCCTGTCCTCTCTGTCTCTTCCTCTCCCCTGGAGCAGGAGCCTGTCCTCTCTGTCTCTTCCTCTCCCCTGGAGCAGAGTGATCACAGCCTGTCCTCTCTGTCTCTCCCTCTCCCCTGGAGCAGGAGCCTGTCCTCTCTGTCTCTCCCTCTCCCCTGGAGCAGAGTGATCACAGCCTGTCCTCTCTGTCTCTCCCTCACCCTGGAGCAGGAGCCTGTCCTCTCTGTCTCTTCCTCTCCCCTGGAGCAGAGTGAGCACACCCTGTCCTCTCTGTCTCTTCCTCTCCCCTGGAGCAGGAGCCTGTCCTCTCTGTCTCTCCCTCTCCCCTGGAGCAGAGTGAGCACAGCCTGTCCTCTCTGTCTCTCCCTCTCCCCTGGAGCAGGAGCCTGTCCTCTCTGTCTCTCCCTCTCCCCTGGAGCAGGAGCCTGTCCTCTCTGTCTCTCCCTCTCCCCTGGAGCAGAGTGATCACAGCCTGTCCTCTCTGTCTCTCCCTCTCCCCTGGAGCAGGAGCCTGTCCTCTCTGTCTCTCCCTCTCCCCTGGAGCAGGAGCCTGTCCTCTCTGTCTCTCCCTCACCCCTGGAGCAGAATGATCACAGCCTGTCCTCTCTGTCTCTTCCTCTCCCCTGGAGCAGGAGCCTGTCCTCTCTGTCTCTTCCTCTCCCCTGGAGCAGAGTGATCACAGCCTGTCCTCTCTGTCTCTTCCTCTTCCCTGGAGCAGGAGCCTGTCCTCTCTGTCTCTTCCTCTCCCCTGGAGCAGAGTGAACACAGCCTGTCCTCTCTGTCTCTTCCTCTCCCCTGGAGCAGAGTGAGCACACCCTGTCCTCTCTGTCTCTTCCTCTCCCCAGGAGCAGAGTGAGCACACCCTGTCCTCTCTGTCTCTCTCTGTCTCTCCCTCTCCCCTGGAGCAGAGTGAGCACACCCTGTCCTCTCTGTCTCTCTCTGTCTCTTCCTCTCCCCTGGAGCAGGAGCCTGTCCTCTCTGTCTCTTCCTCTCCCCTGGAGCAGAGTGATCACAGCCTGTCCTCTCTGTCTCTCCCTCTCCCCTGGAGCAGGAGCCTGTCCTCTCTGTCTCTCCCTCTCCCCTGGAGCAGAGTGATCACAGCCTGTCCTCTCTGTCTCTCCCTCACCCTGGAGCAGGAGCCTGTCCTCTCTGTCTCTTCCTCTCCCCTGGAGCAGAGTGAGCACACCCTGTCCTCTCTGTCTCTTCCTCTCCCCTGGAGCAGGAGCCTGTCCTCTCTGTCTCTCCCTCTCCCCTGGAGCAGAGTGAGCACAGCCTGTCCTCTCTGTCTCTCCCTCTCCCCTGGAGCAGGAGCCTGTCCTCTCTGTCTCTCCCTCTCCCCTGGAGCAGGAGCCTGTCCTCTCTGTCTCTCCCTCTCCCCTGGAGCAGAGTGATCACAGCCTGTCCTCTCTGTCTCTCCCTCTCCCCTGGAGCAGGAGCCTGTCCTCTCTGTCTCTCCCTCTCCCCTGGAGCAGGAGCCTGTCCTCTCTGTCTCTCCCTCACCCCTGGAGCAGAGTGATCACAGCCTGTCCTCTCTGTCTCTTCCTCTCCCCTGGAGCAGGAGCCTGTCCTCTCTGTCTCTTCCTCTCCCCTGGAGCAGAGTGATCACAGCCTGTCCTCTCTGTCTCTCCCTCACCCCTGGAGCAGAGTGATCACAGCCTGTCCTCTCTGTCTCTTCCTCTCCCCTGGAGCAGAGTGATCACAGCCTGTCCTCTCTGTCTCTTCCTCTCCCCTGGAGCAGAGTGAGCACAGCCTGTCCTCTCTGTCTCTTCCTCTCCCCTGGAGCAGAGTGAGCACAGCCTGTCCTCTCTGTCTCTTCCTCTCCCCTGGAGCAGAGTGATCACAGCCTGTCCTCTCTGTCTCTTCCTCTCCCCTGGAGCAGAGTGATCACAGCCTGTCCTCTCTGTCTCTTCCTCTCCCCTGGAGCAGGAGCCTGTCCTCTCTGTCTCTCCCTCTCCCCTGGAGCAGGAGCCTGTCCTCTCTGTCTCTTCCTCTCCCCTGGAGCAGAGTGACCACAGCCTGTCCTCTCTGTCTCTCCCTCTCCCCTGGAGCAAAGTGAGCACAGCCTGTCCTCTCTGTCTCTTCCTCTCCCCTGGAGCAGGAGCCTGTCCTCTCTGTCTCTCCCTCTCCCCTGCAGCAGGAGCCTGTCCTCTCTGTCTCTTCCTCTCCCCTGGAGCAGGAGCCTGTCCTCTCTGTCTCTCCCTCTCCCCTGGAGCAGGAGCCTGTCCTCTCTGTCTCTCCCCTGGAGCAGGAGCCTGTCCTCTCTGTCTCTCCCTCTCCCCTGGAGCAGAGTGATCACAGCCTGTCCTCTCTGTCTCTCCCTCTCCCCTGGAGCAGAGTGATCACAGCCTGTCCTCTCTGTCTCTCCCTCTCCCCTGGAGCAGGAGCCTGTCCTCTCTGTCTCTCCCTCTCCCCTGGAGCAGAGTGATCACAGCCTGTCCTCAATGTCTCTCCCTCTCCCCTGGAGCAGAGTGAGCACAGCCTGTCCTCTCTGTCTCTCCCTCTCCCCTGGAGCAGAGTGATCACAGCCTGTCCTCTCTGTCTCTCCCTCTCCCCTGGAGCAGGAGCCTGTCCTCTCTGTCTCTCCCTCTCCCCTGGAGCAGAGTGATCAAAGCCTGTCCTCTCTGTCTCTCCCTCTCCCCTGGAGCAGAGTGATCACAGCCTGTCCTCTCTGTCTCTCCCCTGGAGCAGGAGCCTGTCCTCTCTGTCTCTCCCTCTCCCCTGGAGCAGAGTGAGCACACCCTGTCCTCTCTGTCTCTCCCTCTCCCCTGGAGCAGAGTGATCACAGCCTGTCCTCTCTGTCTCTTCCTCTCCCCTGGAGCAGAGTGAGCACACCCTGTCCTCTCTGGGCAGCCAGGTTTGTCTGTGATGACCGGTCTCTACAGCCAGACTGAGCTCACGGAGTCTGTACCAAGTCAATGTTTTCCCCAGTTTTCTATCAGTCACAGTGGTCAGATAGTCTGCCACCACATACTGTCTGAGCCAAATAGCATTGAAGTTTACTTAGATTTTTTGTGATGCCTTTCCAATGGGTGTTACATTTTTCTTTTTGTTTTGTGATGATTTGGTTGGGCCAGATTTTCTGAGTGCTTTTCTGAGGCTCTTTGGGTTGGTTTGGGTTGGTGAACTGAGCCTCAGAACCAGCTGGCTGAGTGCTGTCCTGAGGCTCTATGGGGTTGGTTTGGGTTGGTGAACTGAGCCTCAGAACCAGCTGTCTGAGTGCTGTCCTGAGGCTCTATGGGGTTGGTTTGGGTTGGTGAACTGAGCCTCAGAACCAGCTGTCTGAGTGCTGTCCTGAGGCTCTATGGGGTTGGTTTGGGTTGGTGAACTGGGCCTCAGAACCAGCTGGCTGAGGGGACTCTTCTCTTGTTTCTCTTGACATTGTAGAGCTGTGTGATGGAGTATTCTGGGGTCACTTATTTTTAGATGGTTGTAAAATGTGATGTCTCTTTTTTCTATCTGAATGTGGAGGTATTGGCCCCATTCTGCTCTACATGCATTATTTGGAGTTTTTCTTTGCACTTGCAATAAAGTCTTGCAAAACTCTGCATGCAGTATTTCAATTGGATGTGTGTCCCATTTGGTAAATTCATTGTTAGAGAGTGGACCCCATACTTCACTGCCATATAGAGCAACTGGTTCTAGAACTGATTGGAACATGTTGAGCCAGATTCTAATGTTCCCTTTAATGGCATAGAATGCTCTTCTTGCTTGGTCTCTCAGCTCATTCACAACCATGTGAAATCTACCTGTGTTGCTGATATTTAGTCCTAGATACAGTATGTGTAGTTTTTGGTGTGTTCTAATAGAACTGTGTCCAAATATAATTTGTCATCCTGATTTTCTCTCTCGCTCCCATTCTCTCTCTTTCTCTCCCTTTCTCTCTTTCTACATTTCTCTCTCTCTCTCTCTCTCTCTCTCTCATACTCTCTCTGTCCCTCACCCTCTCTCTCTCTCCCTCTCTAACCCCTAACAGATGTGAATGAGTGTGTGACCAGCACGCACAGTTGCCAGGCCAGTGAGCGCTGTGTGAACACCGTGGGATCGTTTGTGTGTGAGAGGACCGTCACTTGTCCTGCTGGCTTCCAGCTCAGGAACCAAGTCTGTGAGGGTGAGTTGGTCAACATCATCATCATTATAATTATGACGTAAAATTGGTTTGTTTTACTTAAGCTAATAAGTTAAATATAGTTCAATAAAAGTTCAATAAAAACAAATATATAGTCAAAGTTAAATTGAGTAAAATAATTGGTCTGATTTCTTTGCTCGACTACAGTAACAACATTAATACTTTGGATTGTGGGACGGTGAGATCACGTATTCACTAAAACGCCTCTCAACGTCATACCCTGTAGGTTTGTGTCTAAAGTGCTGGGAAAGTGGGCAAAATGGCAGTGTGAAATTGTACATGAGGTTACTAAAACAACTGGGTTAGATTTACACAATACATGTCCTATCTATATATATTTTATTTTATTTTACCTTTATTGTACTAGGCAAGTCAGTTAAGAACAAATTCTTATTTTCAATGACGGCCTAGGAACAGTGGGTTAACTGCCTGTTCAGGGGCAGAACGACAGATTTCTACGCCCCAGGGTAGCCTAGTGTATAGCCTAGTATATATATACCCACTAAGTAAATACATGTCCTATATATATATATATACCCTCTAAGTCAATACATGTCCTATATATATACAGTGCCTTGCGAAAGTATTCGGCCCCCTTGAACTTTGCGACCTTTTGCCACATTTCAGGCTTCAAACATAAAGATATAAAACTGTATATTTTTGGTAAGAATCAACAACAAGTGGGACACAAGTGGGACACAATCATGAAGTGGAATGATATTTCAAACTTTTTTAACAAATCAAAAACTGAAAAACTGAAAAATTGGGCGTGCAAAATTATTCAGCCCCATTAAGTTAATACTTTGTAGCGCCACCTTTTGCTGCGATTACAGCTGTAAGTCGCTTGGGGTATGTCTCTATCAGTTTTGCACATCGAGAGACTGACATTTTTTCCCATTCCTCCTTGCAAAACAGCTCGAGCTCAGTGAGGTTGGATAGACAGCATTTGTGAACAGCAGTTTTCAGATCTTTCCACAGATTCTCAATTGGATTCAGATCTGGACTTTGACTTGGCCATTCTAACACCTGGATATGTTTATTTTTGAACCATTCCATTGTAGATTTTGCTTTATGTTTTGGATCATTGTCTTGTTGGAAGACAAATCTCCGTCCCAGTCTCAGGTCTTTTGCAGACTCCATCAGGTTTTCTTCCAGATTGGTCCTGTATTTGGCTCCATCCATCTTCCCATCAATTTTAACCATCTTCCCTGTCCCTGCTGAAGAAAAGCAGGCCCAAACCATGATGCTGCCACCACCATGTTTGACAGTGGGGATGGTGTGTTCAGGGTGATGAGCTGTGTTGCTTTTACGCCAAACATAACGTTTTGCATTGTTGCCAAAAAGTTCAATTTTGGTTTCATCTGACCAGAGCACCTTCTTCCACATGTTTGGTGTGTCTCCCAGGTGGCTTGTGGCAAACGTTAAATGACACTTTTTATGGATATCTTTAATAAATGGCTTTCTTCTTGCCACTCTTCCATAAAGGCCAGATTTGTGCAATATACGACTGATTGTTGTCCTATGGACTCCCACCTCAGCTGTAGATCTCTGCAGTTCATCCAGAGTGATCATGGGCCTCTTGGCTGCATCTCTGATCAGTCTTCTCCTTGTATGAGCTGAAAGTTTAGAGGGACAGCCAGGTCTTGGTAGATTTGCAGTGGTCTGATACTCCTTCCATTTCAATATTATCGCTTGCATAGTGCTCCTTGGGATGTTTAAAGCTTGGGAAATATTTTTGTATCCAAATCCGACTTTAAACTTCTTCACAACAGTATCTCGGACCTGCCTGGTGTGTTCCTTGTTCTTCATGATGCTCTCTGCGCTTTTGACGGACCTCTGAGACTATCACATTGCAGGTGCATTTATACAGAGACTTGATTACACACAGGTGGATTGTATTTTTCAAAAAGTTGAATCGTTTAAAAAAATATATGTTTTATATGAGCAACTCAATCTAGACCAGTTTGCATATTTTAATGTTTGAACAGTGTTTCTTGCTGAAACAGTGTAAGATCACTAGCGTGCAGAAGAGGAAGAAGAGGTATGATGAAGATTTAAAGTGGGGACTTTTGCTTCACAAGCCCCACCTAATTAGGATTGTTGTATGGTTCCACTGGCATCGGTGTGATTGAGGAGTGGAACCCGGTGTGATTGAGGAGTGGAACCCGGTGTGGTTGAGGAGTGGAACCCGGTGTGGTTGAGGAGTGGAACCCGGTGTGGTTGAGGAGTGGAACCCGGTGTGGTTGAGGAGTGGAACCCGGTGTGGTTTAGGAGTGGAACCCGGTGTGGTTGAGGAGTGGAACCCGGTGTGGTTGAGGAGTGGAACCCGGTGTGGTTTAGGAGTGGAACCCGGTGTGGTTTAGGAGTGGAACCCGGTGTGGTTGAGGAGTGGAACCCGGTGTGGTTGAAGAGTGGAACCCGGTGTGGCTGAGGAGTGGAACCCGGTGTGGCTGAGGAGTGGAACCCGGTGTGGTTTAGGAGTGGAACCCGGTGTGGTTTAGGAGTGGAACCCGGTGTGGCTGAGGAGTGGAACCCGGTGTGGTTTAGGAGTGGAACCCGGTGTGGTTGAGGAGTGGAACCCGGTGTGGTTTAGGAGTGGAACCCGGTGTGGTTGAGGAGTGGAACCCGGTGTGGTTTAGGAGTGGAACCCGGTGTGGTTGAGGAGTGGAACCCGGTGTGGTTTAGGAGTGGAACCCGGTGTGGTTGAGGAGTGGAACCCGGTGTGGTTTAGGAGTGGAACCCGGTGTGGCTGAGGAGTGGAACCCAGTGTGGCTGAGGAGTGGAACCCAGTGTGGCTGAGGAGTGGAACCCAGTGTGGCTGAGGAGTGGAACCCGGTGTGGCTGAGGAGTGGAACCCAGTGTGGCTGAGGAGTGGAACCCAGTGTGGCTGAGGAGTGGAACCCGGTGTGGCTGAGGAGTGGAACCCGGTGTGGTTGAGGAGTGGAACCCAGTGTGGTTCAGGAGTGGAACCCTGTGTGGTTGTCTGCTGCAATAACACATCCATGACAAGGACCTAAGAGTTGTGCCAGATGCCGTTCTGCACACTGCTGTGGTTCTGAGGCGTATCTGCCTTTTTGTGGCCTGCCTGTTAGCTTGCCAATCTTCTCTTTGACCTCTCTCATCAACGAGCTGTTTTCTCCCACAGGCCGCTGACTGGATGTTTTTTGTTGCTCATTTCTCTGTAAACCCGAGACGTAAAAATCCCAAGAGGCAGGACATTTCTGAGACACTGGAACCGGCAACCATGGAACAGTAACTGAATGCCTCGATGCCTGTCTGCCTGCTTTATATAGCAAGCCACGGCCACATGACTCACTGTCTATAGGAGTAGTGTACCTAATGAACTGACAACCGAGTGTATATTTCCACACTGAAGTTGAAATTATACTGTGAAATTGTAAAAATGATGATAATGCCCTTTTAGTGTAAGAGCTGATTGAAAAGACCGCCAGAAATGTTAGCTTTTTTTGGTGGGATGGAGTTTTGGCCTGCCTGGTGACATCAGATGTTGAATTAGTAAATAGACCAATAAGAAAGAGTTCCAAACCTATCTGCCACAACAGCTAGTTTTCCCCTCCTAGCAAAATCATTTTTTGAGAAATTGCTCACAGGAAGGTACTTAATTGATATCCAGAAATGATTTGATCTTGAGATACAAATGGCTGCATTGGACCTTGGCTGCTGTGACATTTTAAGGCAGTCATGTCTCCTCAGAAGGGTTACATGCTGCTGAATTAACTGTCTAAGGGGCAAATCCTAACTAATTTTCACTTAGTCATGCATTGATGTCATTTGTAAACTTAATTTGAAATGGAGATTCAGCCCTAAATGATCTTGTCTCGTCTCCTCTCCTCCAGATATTGATGAGTGTATGGTGTCTCCTCTCCTCCAGATATTGATGAGTGTATGGTGTCTCCTCTCCTCCAGATATTGATGAGTGTATGGTGTCTCCTCTCCTCCAGATATTGATGAGTGTATGGTGTCTCCTCTCCTCCAGATATTGATGAGTGTATGGTGTCTCCTCTCCTCCAGATATTGATGAGTGTATGGTGTCTCCTCTCCTCCAGATATTGATGAGTGTATGGTGTCTCCTCTCCTCCAGATATTGATGAGTGTATGGTGTCTCCTCTCCTCCAGATATTGATGAGTGTATGGTGTCTCCTCTCCTCCAGATATTGATGAGTGTATGGTGTCTCCTCTCCTCCAGATATTGATGAGTGTATGGTGTCTCCTCTCCTCCAGATATTGATGAGTGTATGGTGTCTCCTCTCCTCCAGATATTGATGAGTGTATGGTGTCTCCTCTCCTCCAGATATTGATGAGTGTATGGTGTCTCCTCTCCTCCAGATATTGATGAGTGTATGGTGCGCAGCCACAACTGTGGTCAAAGGTTTGAGTGTGAGAACACGGAGGGCTCCTTCCTGTGTAACCCTAAACAGAGATGTCTCACCGGCTTCACCCAGGACTCACATGGAAACTGCATTGGTAAGCCATCACATCTGATTCAGGGTCAGAAGCCTGCTATTCTCCTAATGGTTGAGATTATGTGTTGGTGCTTGGGGATTTGATCCTAGATGTGTGGTTAGGGGCAACAGAAATGTCTCACTGGATTCACTCAGGGTACGTGGAAACTGAATCGGTGAGAGAGACCTCTAATGACTCCAAGTGGACATACAGTGAACTACATTGTGTCTGTTGGATTGAACCCACCCTCCCTCTCTCCCCACCCTCCCCTGTCTCTCCCCACCCTACCTGTCTCTCCCCCTCTATACCCACCCTCTCTCTCTCTTTCTCCCCACCCCTCCCCCCTCTCTTCCCTCCCTCCCCACCCTCCTCTCCCTCTCCCCCTCTCTCTCCCCACCATCCTCCTCTCTCTCCCCACCCTCCCTCTCTCTCTCCCCACCCTCCCTCTCTCTCTCTCCCCACCCTCCCCTCTCTCTCTCTCCCCACCCTACCTCTCTCTCTCTCCCCACCCTCCCTCTCTCTCTCTCTCCCCACCCTCCCTCTCTCTCCCCCTCCCTCCCTCTCTTCCCCCACCCACCCTCCCTCCCTCCCACTCTCCTCTCTCTCACCCCCTCTCTCTCCCCACCCACCCTCCCTCCCTACCCTCCTCTCCCTCTCCCCCTCTCTCTCCCCACCATCCCCCTCTCTCTCCCCACCCTCCCTCTCTCTCTCCCCACCCTACCCTCTCTCTCTCTCTCTCCCCACCCTCCCTCTCTCTCCCCTCCCTCTCTCTCCCCACCCACCCTCCCTCCCTCCCACTTTCCTCTCTCTCTCCCCCCTCTCTCTCCCCACCCTCCCTCTCTCTCTCCCCACCCTCCTCTCGCTCTCTCCACCCTCCCTCTCTCATCCCACCCTCCCTCTCTCTTCCCACCCCCCTCTTCCCACCCTCCCCCTCTCCCCACCCTTCCCCCTCTCTCCCCACCCTCCCCCTATACCCCCACCCTGCCCCTCTACCCCCACCCTGCCTCTCTCCCCAATCCCACTCCCCCTATCTCTCCGTGTCCCTCCCTCTCTCTTCCCACCCCCCCTCTTCCCACCCTCCCCCCCCTCTCCCCACCCTTCCCCCTCTCTCCCCACCCTCCCCCCTCTACCCCCACCCTGCCTCTCTCCCCAACCCCACTCCCCCTATCTCTCCGTGTCCCCTCTCTCTCTCTTCCCCCCTCTCTCCCCACCCTCCCTCTCTCTCCCCACCCTCTCTCTCTCTCCCCACCCTCCCTCTCTCTTCCTCCCTCCTCTCTCTCTCCCTCCAGATATTAATGAGTGCAGTAGTCTATCTGATCCTTGCAGTGCTGGTTTTCACTGTATCAACACTGTGGGCTCCTATACCTGTCAGAGGAAGGTTATCATGTGTAGTCAGGGATACCACTCCAGCCCTGATGGAACACGCTGCATCGGTAAGTTATGGTATGGTGAGTTGTGTGGTGTGGTGATGTGTGATTGGTTACGTGGTGTCACCAACCGGTTGATCTTGTCGATCACCAAAAATGTCTTTAAAAAACAATAAAGCCTTGCATTCCTATTTTTGTTATTTGTTTCGTGCTGTTGGCGGTAGGTGCACTTGATTCAACAGCCCTGGTGCTGTTGGCGGTAGGTGCACTTGAATCAACAGCCCTGGTGCTGTTGTCGGTAGGTGCACTTGATTCAACAGCCCTGGTGCTGTTGGCGGTAGGTGCACTTGATTCAACAGCCTTGGTGCTGTTGGCGGTAGGTGCACTTGATTCAACAGCCCTGGTGCTGTTGGCGGTAGGTGCACTTGATTCAACAGCCCTGTTGATGGGAGGTGCACTTGATTCAGCAGCCCTGGTGCTGTTGGCGGTAGGTGCACTTGATTCAACAGCCCTGGTGCTGTTGGCGGTAGGTGCACTTGAATCAACAGCCCTGGTGCTGTTGTCGGTAGGTGCACTTGATTCAACAGCCCTGGTGCTGTTGGCGGTAGGTGCACTTGATTCAACAGCCTTGGTGCTGTTGGCGGTAGGTGCACTTGATTCAACAGCCCTGGTGCTGTTGGCGGTAGGTGCACTTGATTCAACAGCCCTGTTGATGGGAGGTGCACTTGATTCAGCAGCCCTGGTGCTGTTGGCGGTAGGTGCACTTGATTCAACAGCCCTGTTGATGGGAGGTGCACTTGATTCAACAGCCCTGGTGCTGTTGGCGGTAGGTGCACTTGATTCAACAGCCTTGGTGCTGTTGGCGGTAGGTGCACTTGATTCAACAGCCCTGGTGCTGTTGGCGGTAGGTGCACTTGATTCAACAGCCCTGTTGATGGGAGGTGCACTTGATTCAGCAGCCCTGTTGATGGGAGGTGCACTTGATTCAGCAGCCCTGTTGATGGGAGGTGCACTTGATTCAGCAGCCCTGTTGATGGGAGGTGCACTTGATTCAGCAGCCCTGTTGATGGGAGGTGCACTTGATTCAGCAGCCCTGTTGATGGGAGTTGCACTTGATTCAGCAGCCCTGTTGATGGGAGGTGCACTTGATTCAGCAGCCCTGTTGATGGGAGGTGCACTTGATTCAGCAGCCCTGTTGATGGGAGGTGCACTTGATTCAACAGCCCTGGTGCTGTTGGCGGTAGGTGCACTTGATTCAACAGCCCTGTTGATGGGAGGTGCACTTGATTCAGCAGCCCTGTTGATGGGAGGTGCACTTGATTCAGCAGCCCTGTTGATGGGAGGTGCACTTGATTCAGCAGCCCTGTTGATGGGAGGTGCACTTGATTCAGCAGCCCTGTTGATGGGAGGTACACTTGATTCAGCAGCCCTGTTGATGGGAGGTGCACTTGATTCAGCAGCCCTGTTGATGGGAGGTGCACTTGATTCAGCAGCCCTGGCATCGGGAAGGAACAGTGTTCCCATTTTGAATAATTTCATGTGTCTGAAGGTAGAATTCCGCTTACCCGGCAGGCCCAGAGAGCCAATCAAGTTCACCTACAGGCCTACAGCTGGCCAATTAGATATCTCAGATCACGGTGTCTGTACAGTTTCCTTGACCCATATATCGTAAAAAGAAGCATCGAACACACAGCAAAGTTGATACTGTGAGATTTCAACACTTTTAAAGCCTTGACAAGATATTCAAAAAATACTCATAAAAACAGCAGCTCTTTGCTGTAAGTTTATGTTAAAGTAGTTATTCAATACTGTCAACACTGTTCAACACTTTTATTAGCCATAAACTGCCTTCTCCCTACTTCCACTCACACTACATCCAGCACTGCAGCTGTAATGGACGAGTCTTGTGAAGAGTTTTGATAAGTTTGCCTTTTTATTTTTAGAGTATAGTAAAATGTATGGACACAAGGAGTCAGGCGCAGGAGAGCTGCGATGCGTGGACAAGGTATTTCATTCAAGAAAACACCAGTATAAACGCAATACTATGGTGCTGGAAAAATACCGATACCACAAAATAAACAGCGTAAACAATAGCCGGTAACAATAATACCAGACATCAGATACAGTACAACAAACATGGGGGAAACCAGAGGGTTACATGATGAACATGTAATGGGGGAAACCAGAGGGTTACATAATGAACATGTAATGGGGGAAACCAGAGGGTTACATAATGAACATGTAATGGGGGAAACCAGAGGGTTACATAATGAACATGTAATGGGGGAAACCAGAGGGTTACATAATGAACATGTAATGGGGGAAACCAGAGGGTTACATAATGAACATGTAATGGGGGAAACCAGAGGGTTACATAATGAACATGTAATGGGGGAAACCAGAGGGTTACATAATGAACATGTAATGGGGGAAACCAGAGGGTTACATAATGAACATGTAATGGGGGAAACTAGGTGTGTAAAGAAACAACGACAAAACAAATGGAAAATGAAAAGTGGATCGGTGATGGCTAGAAGGCCGGTGACGTCGACCGCCGAACGCCGCTCGCACAAGGACCAGCTCCGGTGGAAGTCGTGACAGTGTGTGTGTGCCGATGTTTGTTGCTTTACAGTCCCTGCTGTTCCAGGTATTTTTTTATCTGTTTTTTAAAATCTAATTTTACTGCTTGTGTCAGTTAATTGACGTGGAATTGAGTTCCATTTAGTCATGGCTCTATGAAGTAGTGTGCGCCTCCCACAGTCTGTTCTATACTTGGGACAGTGAAGAGACCTCTGGTGGCATGTCTTGCGGGGTGTGCATGGGTATCCGAGCTGTTTGCCAGTAGTTTCGACCGATTATGATTTTTCAACGCCGATACTGATACCGATTATTGGAGGACCAAAAAAAGCCGATACCGATTAATCGGCCGATTTGTATTTATTTATTTGTAATAATGACAATTACAACAATACTGAATGAACACCTATTTTAACTTAATATAAAACATTAATAAAATCAATTTAGCCTCAAGTAAATAATGAAACATGTTCAATTTGGTTTAAATAATGCAAAAACAAAGTGTTGGAGAAGAAAGTAAAAGTGCAATATGTGCCATGTAAGAAAGCTAACGTTTCAGTTCCTTGCTCAGAACATGAGAATATATGAAAGCTGGTGGTTCCTTTTAACATGAGTCTTCAATATTCCCAGGTAAGAAGTTCTAGGTTGTAGGAATTATAGGACTATTTCCCTCTATACCATTTGTATTTCATATACCTTTGACTATTGGATGTTCTTATAGGCACTTTAGTATTGCCAGTGTAACAGTATAGCGTCCGTCCCTCTCCTCGCCCCTACCTGGGCTTAAACCAGGAACACAACGACAACAGCCACCATCGAAGCAGCGTTACCCATGCAGAGCAAGGGGAACAACTACTAGAAGGCTCAGAGCGAGTGACGTTTGAAAAGCTATTAGCGCGCGCTAACTAGCTAGCCATTTCACTTCGGTTACACCAGCCTCATTTCGGGAGTTGATAGGCTTGAAGTCATAAACAGCGCAATGCTTGATGCACAACAAAGAGCTGCTGGCAAAACGCATGAAAGTAGCCAATATGCAGGGATAATGTACTGGGTCTATAGCCTACTGAGCATAGCCAATATGCAGGGATAATGTATTGGGTCTATAGCCTACTGAGCATAGCCAATATGCAGTGATAATGTATTGGGCCTACTGAGCATAGCCAATATGCAGTGATAATGTATTGTTTCTATAGCCTACTGAGCATAGCCAATATGCAGGGATAATGTTTTGGGCCTACTGAGCATAGCCAATATGCAGTGATACTGTATTGTTTCTATAGCCTACTGAGCATAGCCAATATTCAGGGATAATGTATTGGGCCTATAGCCTACTGTGCATAGCCAATATGCAGGGATAATGTATTGGGTCTATAGCCTACTGAGCATAGCCAATATGCAGTGATAATATATTGGGCCTATAGCCTACTGAGTATAGCCAATATGCAGGGATAATGTACTGGGTCTATAGCCTACTGAGTATAGCCAATATGCAGGGATAATGTATTAGGCCTATAGCCTACTGAGTATAGCCAATATGCAGTGATAATGTATTGTTTCTATAGCCTACTGTGCATAGCCAATATGCAGTGATAATGTATTGTTTCTATAGCCTACTGTGCATAGCCAATATGCAGTGATAATGTATTGTTTCTATAGCCTACTGTGCATAGCCAATATGCAGTGATAATGTACTGGGTCTATAGCCTACTGAGTATAGCCAATATGCAGGGATAATGTATTGGGCCTATAGCCAACTGAGCATAGCCAATATGCAGTGATAATGTATTATTTCTATAGCCTACTGAGCATAGCCAATATGCAGGGATAATGTATTGGGCCTACTGAGCATAGCCAATATGCAGTGATAATGTATTGTTTCTATAGCCTACTGAGCATAACCAATATCCAGGGATAATGTATTGGGCCTATAGCCTACTGAGTATAGCCAATATGCAGGGATAATGTATTGGGTCTATAACCTACTGAGTATAGCCAATACGCAGTGATAATGTAATGTATTGGGCCTATAGCCTACTGAGTATAGCCAATATGCAGTGATAATGTATTGTTTCTATAGCCTACTGAGCATAGCCAATATGCAGTGATAATGTATTGTTTCTATAGCCTACTGAGCATAACCAATATCCAGGGATAATGTATTGGGCCTATAGCCTACTGAGTATAGCCAATATGCAGGGATAATGTATTGGGTCTATAACCTACTGAGTATAGCCAATACGCAGTGATAATGTAATGTATTGGGCCTATAGCCTACTGAGTATAGCCA
The DNA here is from genome assembly GCF_036934945.1 of Oncorhynchus masou masou. Classification (NCBI taxonomy): domain Eukaryota; kingdom Metazoa; phylum Chordata; class Actinopteri; order Salmoniformes; family Salmonidae; genus Oncorhynchus; species Oncorhynchus masou. Next base: position 1,307,473 of record NC_088217.1, read on the forward strand.
ATATGCAGTGATAATGTATTGTTTATATAGCCTACTGAGTATAGCCAATATGCAGTGATAATGTATTGTTTCTATAGCCTACTGAGTATAGCCAATATGCAGGGATAATGTATTGGGCCTACTGAGCATAGCCAATATGCAGTGATAATGTATTGTTTCTCTAGCCTACTGAGCATAACCAATATCCAGGGATAATGTATTGGGCCTATAGCCTACTGAGTATAGCCAATATGCAGGGATAATGTATTGGGTCTATAACCTACTGAGTATAGCCAATACGCAGTGATAATGTAATGTATTGGGCCTATAGCCTACTGAGTATAGCCAATATGCAGTGATAATGTATTGTTTCTATAGCCTACTGAGCATAGCCAATATGCAGTGATAATGTATTGTTTCTATAGCCTACTGTGCATAACCAATATGCAGTGATAATGTACTGGGTCTATAGCCTACTGAGTATAGCCAATATGCAGGGATAATGTATTGGGTCTATAACCTACTGAGCATAGCCAATATGCAGGGATAATGTATTGGGTCTATAGCCTACTGAGCATAGCCAATATGCAGGGATAATGTATTGGGTCTATAGCCTACTGAGCATAGCCAATATGCAGGGATAATGTATTGGGTCTATAGCCTACTGAGCATAGCCAATATGCAGGGATAATGTATTGGGTCTATAGCCTACTGAGCATAGCCAATATGCAGTGATAATGTATTGTTTCTATAGCCTACTGAGCATAGCCAATATGCAGTGATAATGTATTGTTTCTATAGCCTACTGTGCATAGCCAATATGCAGTGATAATGTATTGTTTCTATAGCCTACTGTGCATAGCCAATATGCAGTGATAATGTACTGGGTCTATAGCCTACTGAGTATAGCCAATATGCAGGGATAATGTATTGGGTCTATAACCTACTGAGCATAGCCAATATGCAGGTATAATGTATTGGGTCTATAGCCTACTGAGTATAGCCAATATGCAGGGATAATGTATTGGGCCTATAGCCAACTGAGCATAGCCAATATGCAGTGATAATGTAGTATTTCTATAGCCTACTGAGCATAGCCAATATGCAGGGATAATGTATTGGGCCTACTGAGCATAGCCAATATGCAGTGATAATGTATTGTTTCTATAGCCTACTGAGCATAACCAATATCCAGGGATAATGTATTGGGCCTATAGCCTACTGAGTATAGCCAATATGCAGGGATAATGTATTGGGTCTATAACCTACTGAGTATAGCCAATACACAGTGATAATGTAATGTATTGGGCCTATAGCCTACTGAGTATAGCCAATATGCAGTGATAATGTATTGTTTCTATAGCCTACTGAGCATAGCCAATATGCAGTGATATTGTATTGTTTCTATAGCCTACTGAGCATAACCAATATCCAGGGATAATGTATTGGGCCTATAGCCTACTGAGTATAGTCAATATGCAGGGATAATGTATTGGGTCTATAACCTACTGAGTATAGCCAATACGCAGTGATAATGTAATGTATTGGGCCTATAGCCTACTGAGTATAGCCAATATGCAGTGATAATGTATTGTTTCTATAGCCTACTGAGTATAGCCAATATGCAGTGATAATGTATTGTTTCTATAGCCTACTGAGTATAGCCAATATGCAGGGATAATGTATTGGGCCTACTGAGCATAGCCAATATGCAGTGATAATGTATTGTTTCTATAGCCTACTGAGCATAGCCAATATTCAGGGATAATGTATTGGGTCTATAGCCTACTGAGTATAGCCAATATGCAGGGATAATGTATTGGGCCTATAGCCTACTGAGTATAGCCAATATGCAGTGATAATGTATTGTTTCTATAGCCTACAGAGTATAGCCAATGTGCAGGGATAATGTATTGGGCCTACTGAGCATAGCCAATATGCAGTGATAATGTATTGTTTCTATAGCCTACTGAGCATAACCAATATCCAGGGATAATGTATTGGGCCTATTGCCTACTGAGTATAGCCAATATGCAGGGATAATGTATTGGGTCTATAACCTACTGAGTATAGCCAATACGCAGTGATAATGTAATGTATTGGGCCTATCGCCAATATGCAGTGATAATGTATTGTTTCTATAGCCTACTGAGCATAGCCAATATGCAGTGATAATGTATTGTTTCTATAGCCTACTGTGCATAGCCAATATGCAGTGATAATGTATTGTTTCTATAGCCTACTGTGCATAGCCAATATGCAGGGATAATGTACTGGGTCTATAGCCTACTGAGCATAGCCAATATGCAGGGATAATGTACTGGGCCTACTGAGCATAGCCAATATGCAGGGATAATGTATTGGGTCTATAACCTATTGAGCATAGCCAATATGCAGGGATAATGTATTGGGTCTATAACCTACTGAGCATAGCCAATATGCAGGGATAATGTATTGTTTCTATAACCTACTGAGTATAGCCAATATGCAGGGATAATGTATTGTTTCTATAGCCTACTGTGCATAGCCAATATGCAGGGATAATGTATTGGGTCTATAACCTACTGAGTATAGCCAATATGCAGGGATAATGTATTGTTTCTATAGCCTACTGAGTATAGCCAATATGCAGGGATAATGTCCTGGGCCTATAGCCTACTGAGTATAGCCAATATGCAGGGATAATGTATTGGGCCTATAGCCTACTGAGCATAGCCAATATGCAGTGATAATGTATTGTTTCTATAGCCTACTGAGCATAGCCAATATGCAGGGATAATGTATTGGGCCTACTGAGCATAGCCAATATGCAGTGATAATGTATTGTTTCTATAGCCTACTGAGTATAGCCAATATGCAGGGATAATGTATTGGGCCTATAGCCTACTACTGTACAAACCTCATTGCTACAGAACTGTTTTTAATTGGTTAATGTTGCATAGGCTTACATTTTTTTAAGTCATGTTAATAAAATATCAGAGTGGTAGATCTCGGCATGCATTTTGACTCAGAAAGAGGTCTTGACTCAGAAAAGGTTGGTGACCACTGCCATAACCAGACCTGGCTCTCGAGAGAAGACAGGCTGTGTTCACTGCCCACAGAATGAGGTGGAAACTGAGCTGCACTTCCTAACCTCCTGCCAAACGTATGACCATATTAGACACACATATTTCCCTCAGATTACACAGACCCACAAAGAATTTGAAAAAACAAATCCAATTTGGATAAACTCCCATATCTATTATGTGAAATACCAGTGTGCAATCACAGCAGCATGATGTGTGACCTGTTGCCAGGGCAACCAGAACAAACACCATTATAAATGCAACCTATATTCCTCTGTTTATTTATCTTCTCTTTCGTACTGCAACTCGTTGCACATTGTTACAGCACTGTACAAAGACAACAATACAGTATATCATTTGAAATGCCTCTCTTGTGAGAGAAATATTCTGTTTTCATTTGTTATTGTTGTTTTTGTTTATTGCTTATTTGACCTGCTTTGTAAACATATGTATGACATGCCAATAAAGCCCTTCGAATTGAGAGACAAAGACAAATACAGAGAGAAAGAGAGAGCAGTGTCAGTTCCTGAAGTGATGCCTCTCTTCCCTGGGTAGATGTGGATGAATGTCAGACAGGTAACCATGGGTGTGGTGAGGGCCAGATCTGCCATAACCTCCCTGGTAGCTACCGCTGTGACTGTCAAACAGGCTACCTGTACGATGCACTACGCCAGGTCTGCAGCGGTAGGTAACACGCACTCACTCACTCACTTACTCACTCACTCACTCACTCACTCACAAATGCACGCACTCACTCACTCACTCACTCACTCACTCACTCACAAATGCACGCACTCACTCACTCACTCACAAATGCACGCACTCACTCACTCACAAATGCACGCACCCACTCACTCACTCACTCACAAATGCACGCACCCACTCACTCACTCACAAATGCACGCACGCACGCACGCACTCACTCACTCACTCACAAATGCACGCACCCACTCACTCACTCACTCACTCACAAATGCATGCACCCACTCACTCACTCACTCACAAATGCACGCACGCACTCACTCACGCACTCACTCACTCACAAATGCACGCACCCACTCACTCACTCACTCACTCACAAATGCACGCACCCACTCACTCACTCACAAATGCACGCACGCACTCACTCACTCACTCACTCACAAATGCACGCACCCACTCACTCACTCACAAATGCACGCACCCACTCACTCACTCACTCACTCACAAATGCACGCACTCACTCACTCACTCACTCACAAATGCACGCACCCACTCACTCACTCACTCACTCACTCACAAATGCACGCACCCACTCACTCACTCACTCACAAATGCACGCACTCACTCACTCACTCACAAATGCACGCACTCACTCACTCACTCACAAATGCACGCACTCACTCACTCACTCACTCACAAATGCACGCACCCACTCACTCACTCACTCACAAATGCACCCACTCACTCACTCACTCACTCACAAATGCACGCACCCACTCACTCATTCACTCACTCACTCAAAAATGCACGCACCCACTCACTCACTCACTCACAAATGCACGCACCCACACACTCACTCACTCACTCACAAATGCACGCTCTCACTCACTCACTCACAAATGCACGCACCCACTCACTCACTCACTCACAAATGCACGCACGCACTCACTCACTCACTCACTCACAAATGCACGCACTCACTCACTCACTCACAAATGCACGCACTCACTCACTCACTCACTCACAAATGCACGCACCCACTCACTCACTCACAAATGCACGCACCCACTCACTCACTCACAAATGCACGCATCCACTCACTCACTCACTCACAAATGCACGCACCCACTCACTCACTCACTCACAAATGCACGCACCCACTCACTCACTCACTCAAAAATGCACGCACCCACTCACTCACTCACTCACAAATGCACGCACCCACTCACTCACTTACTCACTCACAAATGCACGCACCCACTCACTCACTCACTCACAAATGCACGCACCCACTCACTCACTCACAAATGCACGCACCCACTCACTCACTCACTCACAAATGCACGCATCCACTCACTCACTCACTCACTCACAAATGCACGCACCCACTCACTCACTCACTCACTCACAAATGCACGCACCCACTCACTCACTCACTCACAAATGCACGCACCCACACCTCTATACCTCTCTATTACGCTAACCTGACCTCTCCTCCTCTCTCTCATCCTCTACTCTCCTCTCCTCTCTCTCGTCCTCTACTCTCCTCTCCCATCCTCTCTCTACTCTCCTCTCTCTCGTCCTCTACTCTCCTCTCCCATCCTCTCTCTACTCTCTCCCCTCCTCTCTCTCCTCCTCTACTCTCCTCTCTTCCTCTCCTCTCCTCTCCTCTCTCTCCTCTCCTCTCTTCTCCTCTCCTCTCTCTCCCCTCCTCTCTTTCCTCCTCTACTCTCCTCTCTTCCTCTCCTCTCCTCTCCTCTCCCCACCTCTCCTCTCCTCTCTCTCCTCTCTCTCCTCTCCTCTCCTCCTCTCTCTCCTCTCCTCCCTCCTCTCCTCTCCTCTCCTCTCCTCTCCTCTCCTCTCCTCTCCTCTCCTCTCTAGATGTGAATGAGTGTTGGAGCTACCCCGGCAGGCTATGTGCTCAGACGTGTGAGAACAGTCCAGGATCCTACCAGTGTTCCTGTACAGAAGGCTTCTCTCTGGCCTTCGACGGGAAGAACTGTGAAGGTAAGACAACTGTGACAGAACTAATACTGTGGAAGCACTCCAGAACTACTGTGAAGGTACTTCAGAACCTCATGTAGTACTGTGAAGGTACTTCAGAACTGCATGTAGTACTGTGAAGGTACTACAGAACTGCATGTAGTACTGTGAAGGTACTTCACAACTGCATGTAGTACTGTGAAGGTACTTCAGAACCTCATGTAGTACTGTGAAGGTACTTCAGAACTGCATGTAGTACTGTGAAGGTACTTCAGAACTGCATGTAGTACTGTGAAGGTACTACATAACTGCATGTAGTACTGTGAAGGTACTTCAGAACCTCATGTAGTACTGTGAAGTGTCTTGCCTTTACTATCATTAAATTGAAGACTTAGTTTTATCAAAGATTCTCTGTAATTAGTATTACGCGATTAGACTCATTAATCATGTAACCGTAATTAACTAGGAAGTCGGGGCACCAAGGAAAATATTCAGATTACAAAGTTATAATTCCCCAATATAACCTTTCAGATATTTTCATATCTGATCAATAGTCTTCTGATTAATTAATTATTTATTTTACCTCACATTAGTCTCATTCCAAACAGATATAGTCCTTGGTTCACCCCAGACTTGACTGCCCTTGACCACGAGAAAAATATCCTGTGGTGTTCTGCATTGGCATCGAATAGCCCCCGTGATATGCAACTTTTCAGGGAAGTCAGGAACCAATATACTCTGTCAGTTAGGAAAGCTAAGGCTAGATTTTTCAAACAGAAATGTGCTTCCTGTAGCACTAATTCTAAAAAGTTTTGGGACACTGTAAAGTCCATGGAGAATAAGAGCACCAACTCCCAGCTGCCCACTGAGGAAAGGAAACATAAATCTATGAGAATCAATCATTTCAATAAGCATTTTTCCACAGCTGGCCATGCTTTCCACCTGGCTACCCCTAACCTGGCCAACATTTCAGAACACACTGCAGCAACTTGCCCCCCCTGCTTCTCCTTCACCCAAATCCAGACAGCTGATGTTCTGAAAAAATGGCAAAATCTGGATCCCTAGATATCAGCTGGGCTAGACAATCTGGATCCCTAGATATCAGCTGGGTTAGACAATCTGGATCCCTAGATATCAGCTGGGCTAGACAATCTGGATCCCTAGATATCAGCTGGGCTAGACAATCTGGATCCCTAGATATCAGCTGGGCTAGACAATCTGGATCCCTAGATATCAGCTGGGTTAGACAATCTGGATCCCTAGATATCAGCTGGGCTAGACAATCTGGATCCCTAGATATCAGCTGGGCTAGACAATCTGGATCCCTAGATATCAGCTGGGCTAGACAATCTGGATCCCTAGATATCAGCTGGGCTAGACAATCTGGATCCCTAGATATCAGCTGGGCTAGACAATCTGGATCCCTAGATATCAGCTGGGCTAGACAATCTGGATCCCTAGATATCAGCTGGGCTAGACAATCTGGATCCCTAGATATCAGCTGGGCTAGACAATCTGGACCCCTAGATATCAGCTGGGCTAGACAATCTGGACCCCTAGAAATCAGCTGGGCTAGACAATCTGGACCCCTAGATATCAGCTGGGCTAGACAATCTGGATCCCTAGATATCAGCTGGGCTAGACAATCTGGATCCCTAGATATCAGCTGGGCTAGACAATCTGGATCCCTAGATATCAGCTGGGCTAGACAATCTGGATCCCTAGATATCAGCTGGGCTAGACAATCTGGATCCCTAGATATCAGCTGGGCTAGACAATCTGGATCCCTAGATATCAGCTGGGCTAGACAATCTGGATCCCTAGATATCAGCTGGGCTAGACAATCTGGATCCCTAGATATCAGCTGGGCTAGACAATCTGGATCCCTAGATATCAGCTGGGCTAGACAATCTGGATCCCTAGATATCAGCTGGGCTAGACAATCTGGATCCCTAGATATCAGCTGGGCTAGACAATCTGGATCCCTAGATATCAGCTGGGCTAGACAATCTGGATCCCTAGATATCAGCTGGGCTAGACAATCTGGATCCCTAGATATCAGCTGGGCTAGACAATCTGGATCCCTAGATATCAGCTGGGCTAGACAATCTGGATCCCTAGATATCAGCTGGGCTAGACAATCTGGATCCCTAGATATCAGCTGGGCTAGACAATCTGGACCCCTAGATATCAGCTGGGCTAGACAATCTGGATCCCTAGATATCAGCTGGGCTAGACAATCTGGATCCCTAGATATCAGCTGGGCTAGACAATCTGGATCCCTAGATATCAGCTGGGCTAGACAATCTGGATCCCTAGATATCAGCTGGGCTAGACAATCTGGATCCCTAGATATCAGCTGGGCTAGACAATCTGGATCCCTAGATATCAGCTGGGCTAGACAATCTGGATCCCTAGATATCAGCTGGGCTAGACAATCTGGATCCCTAGATATCAGCTGGGCTAGACAATCTGGACCCTCTCTTTCTAAAATTATCCGCCAAAATTGTTGAGACCCCTATTACTAGCCTGTTCAACCTCTCTTTTGTGTCGTCTGAGATCCGCAAAGGTTGGTAAGCTGCCGCGGTCATCGCCCTCTTCAAAGGCGGAGACACTCTAGACCCAAACTGCTACAAACCTATATCCATCCTGCCCTGCCCTGCCCTGCCCTGCCCTGCCCTGCCCTGCCTCTAGACCCAAACTGTTACAGACCTATATCCATTCTGCCCTGCCCTGCCCTGCCCTGCCCTGCCCTGCCCTGCCCTGCCCTGCCTCTAGACCCAAACTGTTACAGACCTATATCCATCCTGCCCTGCCTCTAGACCCAAACTGTTATAGATCTATATCCATCCTGCCCTGACCTGCCTCTAGACCCAAACTGTTATAGACCTATATCCATCCTGCCCTGCCCTGCCCTGCCCTGACCTGCCTCTAGACCCAAACTGTTACAGACCTATATCCATTCTGCCCTGCCCTGCCCTGCCCTGCCCTGCCTCTAGACCCAAACTGTTACAGACCTATATCCATCCTGCCCTGCCCTGCCCTGCCTCTAGACCCAAACTGTTACAGACCTATATCCATCCTGCCCTGCCCTGCCTCTAGACCCAAACTGTTATAGATCTATATCCATCCTGCCCTGCCCTGACCTGCCTCTAGACCCAAACTGTTACAGACCTATATCCACCCTGCCCTGCCTCTAGACCCAAACTGTTACAGACCTATATCCATCCTGCCCTGCCTCTAGACCCAAACTGTTACAGACCTATATCCATCCTGCCCTGCCCTGCCCTGCCTCTAGACCCAAACTGTTACAGACCTATATCCATCATGCCCTGCCTCTAGACCCAAACTGCTACAGACCTCTATCCATCCTGCCCTGCACTGCCCTGCCTCTAGACCCAAACTGTTACAGACCTATATCCATCATGCCCTGCCTCTAGACCCAAACTGTTATAGACCTATATCCATCCTGCCCTGCCTCTAGACCCAAACTGTTACAGACCTATATCCACCCTGCCCTGCCCTGCCTCTAGACCCAAACTGTTATAGACCTATATCCATCCTGCCCTGCACTGCCCTGCCTCTAGACCCAAACTGTTACAGACCTATATCCATCATGCCCTGCCTCTAGACCCAAACTGTTATAGACCTATATCCATCCTGCCCTGCCCTGACCTGCCTCTAGACCCAAACTGTTATAGATCTATATCCATCCTGCCCTGCCCTGCCCTGCCTCTAGACCCAAACTGTTACAGACCTATATCCATCCTGCCCTGCCCTGCCTCTAGACCCAAACTGTTATAGACCTATATCCATCCTGCCCTGCCTCTAGACCCAAACTGTTACAGACCTCTATCCATCCTGCCCTGCCTCTAGACCCAAACTGTTACAGACCTCTATACATCCTGCCCTGCCTCTAGACCCAAACTGCTACAGACCTATATCCATCCTGCCCTGCCCTGCCTCTAGACCCAAACTGTTATAGACCTATATCCATCCTGACCTGCCTCTAGACCCAAACTGTTACAGACCTATATCCATCCTGCCCTGCCCTGCCTCTAGACCCAAACTGCTATAGACCTATATCCATCCTGCCCTGCCCTGCCTCTAGACCCAAACTGTTACAGACCTATATCCATCCTGCCCTGCCCTGCCTCTAGACCCAAACTGTTACAGACCTATATCCACCCTGCCCTGCCTCTAGACCCAAACTGTTACAGACCTATATCCATCCTGCCCTGCCTCTAGACCCAAACTGCTACAGACCTCTATCCATCATGCCCTGCCTCTAGACCCAAACTGTTATAGACCTATATCCATCCTGCCCTGCCCTGCCTCTAGACCCAAACTGTTACAGACCTATATCCATCCTGCCCTGCCCTGCCCTGCCTCTAGACCCAAACTGTTACAGACCTATATCCATCCTGCCCTGCCCTGCCCTGCCTCTAGACCTAAACTGTTACAGACCTATATCCCATCCTTCCCTGCCCTGCCTCTAGACCCAAACTGTTATAGACCTATATCCATCCTGCCCTGCCTCTAGACCCAAACTGTTACAGACCTATATCCATCCTGCCCTGCCCTGCCTCTAGACCCAAACTGTTATAGACCTATATCCATCCTGCCCTGCCCTGCCCTGCCTCTAGACCCAAACTGTTACAGACCTATATCCATCCTGCCCTGCCCTGCCTCTAGACCCAAACTGTTATAGACCTATATCCATCCTGCCCTGCACTGCCCTGATTCTAGACCCAAACTGTTACAGACCTATATCCATCATGCCCTGCCCTGCCTCTAGACCCAAACTGTTACAGATCTATATCCATCCTGCCCTGCCCTGCCTCTAGACCCAAACTGTTATAGACCTATTTCCATCCTGCCCTGCCTCTAAACCCAAACTGTTATAGACCTATTTCCATCCTGCCCTGCCTCTAAACCCAAACTGTTACAGATCTATATCCATCCTGCCCTGCCCTGCCTCTAGACCCAAACTGTTATAGACCTATTTCCATCCTGCCCTGCCTCTAAACCCAAACTGTTATAGACCTATATCCATCCTGCCCTGCACTGCCCTGATTCTAGACCCAAACTGTTACAGACCTATATCCATCATGCCCTGCCCTGCCTCTAGACCCAAACTGTTACAGATCTATATCCATCCTGCCCTGCCCTGCCTCTAAACCCAAACTGTTATAGACCTATTTCCATCCTGCCCTGCCTCTAAACCCAAACTGTTATAGACCTATTTCCATCCTGCCCTGCCCTGCCCTGCCCAACATTTCTAACCAAAACAGCAATAGACGAGGTATATTGACATTAGGGAGAGGCATGTGTACCCGAGTGATCATAGGGTCCAGTGAGTAGCTAGGCAAGCTGGAGGCACAGCGATTCAGACGGCTAGCAGGCCGGGGCTAGCAGGGGGACGTCGCAACAAGAGTCTGTTGAAACCTCCTCGGGCGGTTACATTGGCAGACCAGTCATGATGGATCGGCGGGGCTCTGTGTCAGCAGCAAAACCTCCCCCATAAGCATTGAGGCTACGAACCCATATGCTTGGCTCTCTCATCCCTTCCAGGCTTCTGGGAGGGAGGGTGGACAATGAGTCTGTCATAGTGGATGTAAGCAATGTCCCCATGCGCTCTGGCAGCTTTCATGGGGTCAGTTCTTTCCTCTTCTGGCACACAGCTTCAGGATAGTCCTCGTTGAGGAAGATATATGTTCCTCTCAAGTTCTTGGCTTGTTCCAGAGCAGCTACCTTGTCTTTGAACCCCAGAAACTTGACAACTATCGGCCTGGGCCTATCACCAGGGCCGGTGGTGGGTTTTCCAATCCAAGTTGGCTGAGTGACTTGTCCTTGTTTGATGAACCTGTTTCATTACCCAAGGTTTATAGATTTGATTTCAAGGACTTTGCTGTGTGACTTTGCCTTGGTGGCTGAGCCTGGGGGCTCTGAGGAGAAATAGCATCCAGAGGACTCATGCACATTCGTACACATCTTTACAAAGCACAGCATTCCCTTGATCTGGGCAGATGTGTTGTTGATCTCTTTCTCTCTCTTTCTCAGATCTGAATGAGTGTGACTCGAGTCCGTGTGGTCAGGAGTGTGCTAACATCTATGGGTCCTACCAATGTTACTGCAGACAGGGCTTCTACCTGAAGGAAGACGGACACACCTGTGAAGGTATCACACCATGACAGCTCTACCACCATGTTACCAATAGCCTGTGTGTTTATATTGACATGTTTCTCTATTGCAGATATTGATGAGTGTTCCCAGAGTATTGGCAACCTGTGTGTGTTCCAGTGTGTGAACATCCCAGGTAGCTATCAGTGTGCCTGTCCCCCTAACGGATACACCATGTCAACCACCGGACACACCTGCAGAGGTACGGACTGACATCACCCAGCGTCTCACACACTTTATATACAGGGCTGTTCTATATCCATATTCATGTCCTTATGGGTTGAGCTATCACAGGGGTCACAGTGGTCAGTACCATCTGTCTGTCTGTCTGTCTGTCTGTCTGTCTGTCTGTCTGTCTGTCTGTCTGTCTCTCTCTGTCTGTCTGTCTGTCTGTCTGTCTGTCTGTCTCTCTGTCTGTCTGTCTGTCTGTCTGTCTGTCTGTCTGTCTGTCTGTCTGTCTGTCTCTCTGTCTGTCTGTCTGTCTGTCTGTCTGTCTGTCTGTCTGTCTGTCTGTCTGTCGTAGATATTGATCTGTCTGTCTGTCTGTCGTAGATATTGATCTGTCTGTCTGTCCGTCGTAGATATTGGTCTGTCTGTCTGTCGTAGATATTGATCTGTCTGTCTGTCGTAGATATTGATGAGTCTGTCTGTCTGTCGTAGATATTGGTCTGTCTGTCTGTTGTAGATATCGATGAGTCTGTCTGTCTGTTGTAGATATCAATGAGTCTGTCTGTCTGTCGTAGATATCGATGAGTCTGTCTGTCTGTCGTAGATATTGATGTGTCTGTCTGTTGTAGATATTGATGAGTCTGTCTGTCTGTTGTAGATATTGATGAGTCTGTCTGTTGTAGATATTGATGAGTCTGTCTGTCTGTTGTAGATATTGATGAGTCTGTCTGTCTGTTGTAGATATTGATCTGTCTGTCTGTCGTAGATATTGATGAGTCTGTCTGTCTGTCGTAGATATTGATCTGTCTGTCTGTTATAGATATCGATGAGTCTGTCTGTCTATTGTAGATATCGATGAGTCTGTCTGTTGTAGATATTGATGAGTCTGTCTGTCTGTCGTAGATATCGATGAGTCTGTCTGTTGTAGATATCGATGAGTCGGTCTGTTGTAGATATCGATGAGTCTGTCTGTTGTAGATATTGATGAGTCTGTCTGTCTGTTGTAGATATTGATGAGTCTGTCTGTTGTAGATATTGATGAGTCTGTCTGTTGTAGATATCGATGTGTCTGTCTGTTATAGATATCGATGAGTCTGTCTGTCTATTGTAGATATCGATGAGTCTGTCTGTTGTAGATATTGATGAGTCTGTCTGTTGTAGATATTGATTAGTCTGTCTGTCTGTCTGTCGTAGATATCGATGAGTCTGTCTGTTGTAGATATCGATGAGTCGGTCTGTTGTAGATATCGATGAGTCTGTCTGTCTGTTGTAGATATTGATGAGTCTGTCTTTCTGTTGTAGATATTGATGAGTCTGTCTGTCTGTTGTAGATATTGATGAGTCTGTCTGTCTGTTGTAGATATTGATGAGTCTGTCTGTCTGTTGTAGATATTGATGAGTCTGTCTGTTGTAGATATTGATGAGTCTGTCTGTTGTAGATATTGATGAGTCTGTCTGTTGTAGATATTGATGAGTCTGTCTGTTGTAGATATTGATGAGTCTGTCTGTCTGTTGTAGATATTGATGAGTCTGTCTGTCTGTTGTAGATATTGATGAGTCTGTCTGTCTGTTGTAGATATTGATGAGTCTGTCTGTTGTAGATATTGATGAGTCTGTCTGTCTGTTGTAGATATTGATGAGTCTGTCTGTTGTAGATATTGATGAGTCTGTCTGTCTGTTGTAGATATTGATGAGTCTGTCTTTCTGTTGTAGATATTGATGAGTCTGTCTGTCTGTTGTAGATATTGATGAGTCTGTCTGTTGTAGATATTGATGAGTCTGTCTGTCTGTTGTAGATATTGATGAGTCTGTCTGTCTGTCTGTTGTAGATATTGATGAGTCTGTCTGTCTGTTGTAGATATTGATGAGTCTGTCTGTCTGTTGTAGATATTGATGAGTCTGTCTGTTGTAGATATTGATGAGTCTGTCTGTTGTAGATATTGATGAGTCTGTCTGTTGTAGATATTGATGAGTCTGTCTGTTGTAGATATTGATGAGTCTGTCTGTCTGTTGTAGATATTGATGAGTCTGTCTGTTGTAGATATTGATGAGTCTGTCTGTTGTAGATATTGATGAGTCTGTCTGTCTGTTGTAGATATTGATGAGTCTGTCTGTTGTAGATATTGATGAGTCTGTCTTTCTGTTGTAGATATTGATGAGTCTGTCTGTTGTAGATATTGATGAGTCTGTCTGTCTATTGTAGATATCGATGAGTCTGTCTGTCTGTTGTAGATATTGATGAGTCTGTCTGTCTGTTGTAGATATCGATGAGTCTGTCTGTTGTAGATATTGATGAGTCTGTCTGTTGTAGATATTGATGAGTCTGTCTGTTGTAGATATTGATGAGTCTGTCTGTTGTAGATATTGATGAGTCTGTCTTTCTGTTGTAGATATTGATGAGTCTGTCTGTTGTAGATATTGATGAGTCTGTCTGTTGTAGATATTGATGAGTCTGTCTGTCTGTTGTAGATATTGATGAGTCTGTCTGTTGTAGATATTGATGAGTCTGGCTGTCTGTTGTAGATATTGATGAGTCTGTCTGTCTGTTGTAGATATTGATGAGTCTGTCTGTCTGTTGTAGATATTGATGAGTCTGTCTGTCTGTTGTAGATATTGATGAGTCTGTCTGTTGTAGATATTGATGAGTCTGTCTGTTGTAGATATTGATGAGTCTGTCTGTTGTAGATATTGATGAGTCTGTCTGTTGTAGATATTGATGAGTCTGTCTGTTGTAGATATTGATGAGTCTGTCTGTTGTAGATATTGATGAGTCTGTCTGTTGTAGATATTGATGAGTCTGTCTGTTGTAGATATTGATGAGTCTGTCTGTTGTAGATATTGATGAGTCTGTCTGTTGTAGATATTGATGAGTCTGTCTGTTGTAGATATTGATGAGTCTGTCTGTCTGTTGTAGATATTGATGAGTCTGTCTGTTGTAGATATTGATGAGTCTGTCTGTTGTAGATATTGATGAGTCTGTCTGTCTGTTGTAGATATTGATGAGTCTGTCTGTCTGTTGTAGATATTGATGAGTCTGTCTGTCTGTTGTAGATATTGATGAGTCTGTCTGTCTGTTGTAGATATTGATGAGTCTGTCTGTCTGTTGTAGATATTGATGAGTCTGTCTGTCTGTTGTAGATATTGATGAGTCTGTCTGTTGTAGATATTGATGAGTCTGTCTGTTGTAGATATTGATGAGTCTGTCTGTTGTAGATATTGATGAGTCTGTCTGTTGTAGATATTGATGAGTCTGTCTGTTGTAGATATTGATGAGTCTGTCTGTTGTAGATATTGATGAGTCTGTCTGTTGTAGATATTGATGAGTCTGTCTGTCTGTTGTAGATATTGATGAGTCTGTCTGTTGTAGATATTGATGAGTCTGTCTGTCTGTTGTAGATATTGATGAGTCTGTCTGTTGTAGATATTGATGAGTCTGTCTTTCTGTTGTAGATATTGATGAGTCTGTCTGTTGTAGATATTGATGAGTCTGTCTGTTGTAGATATTGATGAGTCTGTCTGTTGTAGATATTGATGAGTCTGTCTGTTGTAGATATTGATGAGTCTGTCTGTCTGTTGTAGATATTGATGAGTCTGTCTGTCTGTTGTAGATATTGATGAGTCTGTCTGTTGTAGATATTGATGAGTCTGTCTGTTGTAGATATTGATGAGTCTGTCTGTCTGTTGTAGATATTGATGAGTCTGTCTGTTGTAGATATTGATGAGTCTGTCTGTCTGTTGTAGATATTGATGAGTCTGTCTGTTGTAGATATTGATGAGTCTGTCTGTCTGTTGTAGATATTGATGAGTCTGTCTGTTGTAGATATTGATGAGTCTGTCTGTCTGTTGTAGATATTGATGAGTCTGTCTGTTGTAGATATTGATGAGTCTGTCTGTCTGTTGTAGATATTGATGAGTCTGTCTGTTGTAGATATTGATGAGTCTGTCTGTCGTAGATATTGATGAGTCTGTCTGTCTGTTGTAGATATTGATGAGTCTGTCTGTCTGTTGTAGATATTGATGAGTCTGTCTGTTGTAGATATTGATGAGTCTGTCTGTCTGTTGTAGATATTGATGAGTCTGTCTGTTGTAGATATTGATGAGTCTGTCTGTTGTAGATATTGATGAGTCTGTCTGTTGTAGATATTGATGAGTCTGTCTTTCTGTTGTAGATATCGATGAGTCTGTCTGTCTGTTGTAGATATTGATGAGTCTGTCTGTCTGTTGTAGATATCGATGAGTCTGTCTGTTGTAGATATTGATGAGTCTGTCTGTTGTAGATATTGATGAGTCTGTCTGTTGTAGATATTGATGAGTCTGTCTGTTGTAGATATTGATGAGTCTGTCTTTCTGTTGTAGATATTGATGAGTCTGTCTGTTGTAGATATTGATGAGTCTGTCTGTTGTAGATATTGATGAGTCTGTCTGTCTGTTGTAGATATTGATGAGTCTGTCTGTTGTAGATATTGATGAGTCTGTCTGTTGTAGATATTGATGAGTCTGTCTGTTGTAGATATTGATGAGTCTGTCTGTCTGTTGTAGATATTGATGAGTCTGTCTGTCTGTTGTAGATATTGATGAGTCTGTCTGTCTGTTGTAGATATTGATGAGTCTGTCTGTTGTAGATATTGATGAGTCTGTCTGTTGTAGATATTGATGAGTCTGTCTGTTGTAGATATTGATGAGTCTGTCTGTTGTAGATATTGATGAGTCTGTCTGTTGTAGATATTGATGAGTCTGTCTGTTGTAGATATTGATGAGTCTGTCTGTTGTAGATATTGATGAGTCTGTCTGTTGTAGATATTGATGAGTCTGTCTGTTGTAGATATTGATGAGTCTGTCTGTCTGTTGTAGATATTGATGAGTCTGTCTGTTGTAGATATTGATGAGTCTGTCTGTTGTAGATATTGATGAGTCTGTCTGTCTGTCTGTTGTAGATATTGATGAGTCTGTCTGTCTGTTGTAGATATTGATGAGTCTGTCTGTCTGTTGTAGATATTGATGAGTCTGTCTGTCTGTTGTAGATATTGATGAGTCTGTCTGTCTGTTGTAGATATTGATGAGTCTGTCTGTTGTAGATATTGATGAGTCTGTCTGTTGTAGATATTGATGAGTCTGTCTGTTGTAGATATTGATGAGTCTGTCTGTTGTAGATATTGATGAGTCTGTCTGTTGTAGATATTGATGAGTCTGTCTGTTGTAGATATTGATGAGTCTGTCTGTTGTAGATATTGATGAGTCTGTCTGTTGTAGATATTGATGAGTCTGTCTGTCTGTTGTAGATATTGATGAGTCTGTCTGTTGTAGATATTGATGAGTCTGTCTGTTGTAGATATTGATGAGTCTGTCTGTTGTAGATATTGATGAGTCTGTCTGTTGTAGATATTGATGAGTCTGTCTGTCTGTTGTAGATATTAATGAGTCTGTCTGTCTGTTGTAGATATTGATGAGTCTGTCTGTTGTAGATATTGATGAGTCTGTCTGTTGTAGATATTGATGAGTCTGTCTGTTGTAGATATTGATGAGTCTGTCTGTCTGTTGTAGATATTGATGAGTCTGTCTGTTGTAGATATTGATGAGTCTGTCTGTCTGTTGTAGATATTGATGAGTCTGTCTGTTGTAGATATTGATGAGTCTGTCTGTTGTAGATATTGATGAGTCTGTCTGTCTGTTGTAGATATTGATGAGTCTGTCTGTCTGTTGTAGATATTGATGAGTCTGTCTGTCTGTTGTAGATATTGATGAGTCTGTCCGTCTGTTGTAGATATTGATGAGTCTGTCTGTCTGTTGTAGATATTGATGAGTCTGTCTGTTGTAGATATTGATGAGTCTGTCTTTCTGTTGTAGATATTGATGAGTCTGTCTGTTGTAGATATTGATGAGTCTGTCTGTTGTAGATATTGATGAGTCTGTCTGTCGTAGATATTGATGAGTCTGTCTGTTGTAGATATTGATGAGTCTGTCTGTCTGTTGTAGATATTAATGAGTCTGTCTGTCTGTTGTAGATATTGATGAGTCTGTCTGTCTGTTGTAGATATTGATGAGTCTGTCTGTTGTAGATATTGATGAGTCTGTCTGTTGTAGATATTGATGAGTCTGTCTGTTGTAGATATTGATGAGTCTGTCTGTTGTAGATATTGATGAGTCTGTCTGTTGTAGATATTGATGAGTCTGTCTGTTGTAGATATTGATGAGTCGGTCTGTCTGTTGTAGATATTGATGAGTCTGTCTGTTGTAGATATTGATGAGTCTGTCTGTCTGTTGTAGATATTGATGAGTCTGTCTGTTGTAGATATTGATGAGTCTGTCTGTTGTAGATATTGATGAGTCTGTCTGTTGTAGATATTGATGAGTCTGTCTGTTGTAGATATTGATGAGTCTGTCTGTTGTAGATATTGATGAGTCTGTCTGTCTGTTGTAGATATTGATGAGTCTGTCTGTCTGTTGTAGATATTGATGAGTCTGTCTGTTGTAGATATTGATGAGTCTGTCTGTTGTAGATATTGATGAGTGCACAACAGGAGTTCATAACTGCTCTACAGAACAGACCTGCTCCAACATCCAGGGAGGGTACAGGTGTCTCTCTTTCTCCTGCCCTCCATATTACAGAAAGGTCTCAGATACGTGAGTACAACACACACACACACACACACTCACACTCACACTCACACTCACTCACTCTAACCCAATCTCTCTCTCTCTCTCTCTCTAACCCTCTCTCTCTCTCTCTCTCTCTCTCTAACCCTCTCTCTCCCTCTCTCTAACCCCTCTCTCTCTCTCTCTCTCTGTCTAACCCTCTCTCTCTCTCTCTAACCCTCTCTCTCTCTGTCTCTCTCTAACCCTCACTCTCTCTCTCTCTAACCCCATCTCTCTCTCCCTCTCTCTCTCTCTCTCTCTCTCTTTCTTTTTCTAACCCTCACACTCTCTCTCCAACCCTCTCTCTCTCTAACCCCCCTCTTTCTCTCTCTCTCTCTCTCTCTCTCTAACCCAATCTCTCTCTCTCTCTCTCTCTCTCTCTCTCTCTCTCTCTCTCTGTCTCTCTCTAACCCTCTCTCTCTCTCTCTCTCTCTCTAACCCTCTCTCTCTCTCTCTCTCTCTTAACCCTCTCCCCCTCTCTCTCTCTCTCTCTCTCTCTCTCTCTCTCTAACCCTCTCCCCCTCTCTCTCTCTCTCTCTCTCTCTCCCTCTCTCTCTCTAACCCTCTCTCTCTCTCTCTCTCTCAATTCAATTCAATTCAATTCAAGGGGCTTTATTGGCATGGGAAACATGTGTTAACATTGCCAAAGCAAGTAAGGTAGATAATATATAAATTGAAATAAACAATAAAAATTAACAGTAGACATCACACATACAGAAGTTTCAAAACAATAAAGACATTACAAATGTCGTATTATATATATATATATATATATATATATATATATATATATATATATATATATATATATATATATATACAGTGTTTTTACAATCTGCAAATGGTAAAGGACACAAGATAAAATAAATAAGCATAGATATGGGTTGTATTTACAATGGTGCGTGTTCTTCACTGGTTGCCCTTTTCTCGTGGCAACAGGTCACAAATCTTGCTGCTCTGATGGCACAATGTGGAATTTCACCCAGTAGATATGGGAGTTTTTCAAAATTGGATTTGTTTTCGAATTCTTTGTGGATCTGTGTAATCTGAGGGAAATATGTCTCTCTCTCTCTCTCTAACCCTCTCACTAAAAAAACATTTTCTCTCTCACCCTAACTCTCTCTCTCTCTCTCCAGTCGTTGTGAGCGCAGTGGTTGTCCAGCTAACTCTGTAGACTGCCAGACCTCTCCTCTGAGAATCACCTACTACCAGCTGAGCTTCCAGATCAACATTGTCATCCCCACTCAGATATTCAGGATTGGCCCCTCCCCCGCCTACAGGGGAGACAACATTGCTATCTCCATCACCCACGGTAACGAGGAGAACTACTTCTCCACGCGGAAGCTGAACAGTTTTACGGGGGCGGTGTACCTGCAGCGGCAGGTGAGACAGCCGAGAGACTTCCTGATTGATGTGGAGATGAAGCTGTTGAGACAGGGAGCCTTCACTACCTTCCTGGCCCGGATATATGTCTTCATCACCTCTAACACACTGTAGAGTCTGTTGAGACAGGGAGCCTTCACGACCTTCCTGGCCCGGATATATGTCTTCATCACCTCTAACACACTGTAGAGTCTGTTGAGACAGGGAGCCTTCACTACCTTCCTGGCCCGGATATATGTCTTCGTCACCTCTAACACACTGTAGAGTCTGTTGAGACAGGGAGCCTTCACTACCTTCCTGGCCCTGATATATGTCTTCGTCACCTCTAACACACTGTAGAGTCTGTTGAGACAGGGAGCCTTCACTACCTTCCTGGCCCAGATATATGTCTTCGTCACCTCTAACACACTGTAGAGTCTGTTGAGACAGGGAGCCTTCACTACCTTCCTGGACCAGATATATGTCTTCATCACCTCTAACACACTGTAGAGTCTGTTGAGACAGGGAGCCTTCACTACCTTCCTGGCCCAGATATATGTCTTCGTCACCTCTAACACACTGTAGAGTCTGTTGAGACAGGGAGCCTTCACTACCTTCCTGGCCCAGATATATGTCTTCGTCACCTCTAACACACTATAGAGTCTGTTGAGACAGGGAGCCTTCACTACCTTCCTGGCCCAGATATATGTCTTCGTCACCTCTAACACACTGTAGAGTCTGTTGAGACAGGGAGCCTTCACTACCTTCCTGGCCCAGATATATGTCTTCGTCACCTCTAACACACTGTAGAGTCTGTTGAGACAGGGAGCCTTCACTACCTTCCTGGCCCAGATATATGTCTTCGTCACCTCTAACACACTGTAGAGTCTGTTGAGACAGGGAGCCTTCACTACCTTCCTGGCCCAGATATATGTCTTCGTCACCTCTAACACACTGTAGAGTCTGTTGAGACAGGGAGCCTTCACTACCTTCCTGGCCCAGATATATGTCTTCGTCACCTCTAACACACTGTAGAGTCTGTTGAGACAGGGAGCCTTCACTACCTTCCTGGCCCAGATATATGTCTTCATCACCTCTAACACACTGTAGAGTCTGTTGAGACAGGGAGCCTTCACTACCTTCCTGGCCCAGATATATGTCTTCGTCACCTCTAACACACTGTAGAGTCTGTTGAGACAGGGAGCCTTCACTACCTTCCTGGCCCAGATATATGTCTTCGTCACCTCTAACACACTGTAGAGTCTGTTGAGACAGGGAGCCTTCACTACCTTCCTGGCCCAGATATATGTCTTCATCACCTCTAACACACTGTAGAGTCTGTTGAGACAGGGAGCCTTCACTACCTTCCTGGCCCAGATATATGTCTTCGTCACCTCTAACACACCATCCCAGAACAGACTGTCACCCACCACTTCTGTAATATTCATATGGTGATAAACTTTATACTTGTAACTTACATATATATATTTCATCATACGATCTTATCCGGAGCGACTTACAAAAGCAAGTGCATACATTTTCATCGTTTTTTCATACTGGTCCTCCGTGGGAATCGAACCCACAACCCAAGGACCGTGCTCTACCAACTGAGCCACGCACTTTGGAAACGGGATTGTTACTAAAGACTGTCTGTTTTTATACAAAATCATTTTTTGGAGTCTTTTATAATGTAATCTCTTTTAATACATGTGTCTCAAGCTGTGTGGTTTGACTCTGCCAAGGTGGTCCCCAGAGTGCTAGGCTCTGTCCTCCTGCTCCTTAACCTCTAGAACCTTCCAATCCCAACATGAACTTTCAGAGGTTTTGAAGCTACTGAATAGAATGGAGAACTCTGGAGCAGCTATGAGACCAGAGCTTGTAGACACACTAAGGGTACCTCTGTATCCCTCTCTCTCTCTGCTGTCTCTCCCCGCTGTCTCTCTCTGCTGTCTCTCCCCGCTGTCTCTCTCTGCTGTCTCTCTCTGCTGTCTCTCTCCGCTGTCTCTCCCCGCTGTCTCTCTCTGCTGTCTCTCCCTGCTGTCTCTCTCCGCTGTCTCTCTCTCTCTGCTGTCTCTCTCTGCTGTCTCTCTCTGCTGTCTCTCTCTGCTGTCTCTCTCTGCTGTCTCTCTCCGCTGTCTCTCTCTCCTGTTTCTCTCCGCTGTCTCTCTCTCTCTGCTGTCTCTCTCCGCTGTCTCTCTCCGCTGTCTCTCCCCGCTGTCTCTCTCTGCTGTCTCTCCCTGCTGTCTCTCTCCGCTGTCTCTCTCCGCTGTCTCTCTCTCTGCTGTCTCTCTCTGCTGTCTCTCTCTGCTGTCTCTCTCTGCTGTCTCTCTCTGCTGTCTCTCTCTGCTGTCTCTCTCCGCTGTCTCTCTCCGCTGTTTCTCTCCGCTGTCTCTCTCCGCTCTCTCTCTCTGCTGTCTCTCTCTGCTGTCTCTCTCCGCTGTTTCTCTCCGCTGTCTCTCTCCGCTCTCTCTCTCTGCTGTCTCTCTCTGCTGTCTCTCTCCGCTCTCTCTCTCCGCTGTCTCTCTCTGCTGTCTCTCTCCGCTGTTTCTCTCCGCTGTCTCTCTCCGCTCTCTCTCAGCTGTCTCTCTCCGCTCTCTCTCTCCGCTCTCTCTCTCCGCTGTCTCTCTCCACTCTCTCTGCTGTCTCTCCCCGCTCTCTCTCTCCGCTGTCTCTCTATGCTGTCTCTCACCGCTGTCTCTCTCCGCTGTCTCTCTCTGCTGTCTCTCCCTGCTGTCTCTCTCCGCTGTCTCTCTCCGCTGTCTCTCTCTCTCTGCTGTCTCTCTCTGCTGTCTTTCTCTGCTGTCTCTCTCTGCTGTCTCTCTCTGCTGTCTCTCTCTGCTGTCTCTCTCCGCTGTCTCTCTCTGCTGTCTCTCTCCGCTGTCTCTCTCTGCTGTCTCTCTCTGCTGTCTCTCTCCGCTGTCTCTCTCCGCTGTCTCTCTCCGCTGTCTCTCTCTGCTGTCTCTCTCTGCTGTCTCTCTCTGCTGTCTCTCTCTGCTGTCTCTCTCCGCTGTTTCTCTCCGCTGTCTCTCTCCGCTGTCTCTCTCCGCTGTCTCTCTCTGCTGTCTCTCTCCGCTCTCTCTCTCTGCTGTCTCTCTCTGCTGTCTCTCTCCGCTCTCTCTCTGCTGTCTCTCTCCGCTGTCTCTCTCCGCTGTCTCTCTCCGCTCTCTCTCTCCGCTCTCTTTCTCCGCTCTCTCTCTCCGCTGTCTCTCTCTGCTGTCTCTCCCTGCTGTCTCTCTCCGCTGTCTCTCTCCGCTGTCTCTCTCTCTCTGCTGTCTCTCTCTGCTGTCTCTCTCCGCTGTTTCTCTCCGCTGTCTCTCTCCGCTGTCTCTCTCCGCTGTCTCTCTCTGCTGTCTCTCTCCGCTCTCTCTCTCTGCTGTCTCTCTCTGCTGTCTCTCTCTGCTGTCTCTCTCCGCTCTCTCTCCGCTGTCTCTCTACGCTGTCTCTCTCCGCTGTCTCTCTCCGCTCTCTCTCTCCGCTCTCTCTCTCCGCTGTCTCTCTCTGCTGTCTCTCTCCGCTGTCTCTCTCCGCTGTCTCTCTCTCTCTGCTGTCTCTCTCTGCTGTCTCTCTCTGCTGTCTCTCTCTGCTGTCTCTCTCTGCTGTCTCTCTCTGCTGTTTCTCTCCGCTGTTTCTCTCCGCTGTCTCTCTCCGCTCTCTCTCTCTGCTGTCTCTCTCTGCTGTCTCTCTCCGCTGTTTCTCTCCGCTGTCTCTCTCCGCTCTCTCTCTCTGCTGTCTCTCTCTGCTGTCTCTCTCCGCTCTCTCTCTCCGCTGTCTCTCTCTGCTGTCTCTCTCTGCTGTCTCTCTCCGCTCTCTCTCTCCGCTCTCTCTCTCTGCTGTCTCTCTCTGCTGTCTCTCTCCGCTGTTTCTCTCCGCTCTCTCTCTCCGCTCTCTCTCAGCTGTCTCTCTCCGCTGTCTCTCTCCGCTGTCTCTCTCCACTCTCTCTGCTGTCTCTCTCCGCTCTCTCTCTCCGCTGTCTCTCTCCACTCTCTCTGCTGTCTCTCTCCGCTCTCTCTCTCCGCTCTCTCTCTCTGCTGTCTCTCTCTGCTGTCTCTCTCTGCTGTCTCTCTCCGCTCTCTCTCTCCGCTCTCTCTCTCTGCTGTCTCTCTCTGCTGTCTCTCTCCGCTGTTTCTCTCCGCTGTCTCTCTCCGCTCTCTCTCAGCTGTCTCTCTCCGCTCTCTCTCTCCGCTCTCTCTCTCCGCTGTCTCTCTCCACTCTCTCTGCTGTCTCTCTCCGCTCTCTCTCCCCTCTCTCTCTCCGCTCTCTCTCAGCTGTCTCTCTCCGCTCTCTCTCTCCGCTCTCTCTCTCCGCTGTCTCTCTCTGCTGTCTCTCTCCGCTGTTTCTCTCCGCTGTCTCTCTCCGCTCTCTCTCAGCTGTCTCTCTCCGCTCTCTCTCTCCGCTCTCTCTCTCCGCTGTCTCTCTCCGCTCTCTCTCAGCTGTCTCTCTCCGCTCTCTCTCCCCGCTCTCTCTCTCCGCTGTCTCTCTATGCTGTCTCTCACCGCTGTCTCTCTCCGCTGTCTCTCTCTGCTGTCTCTCCCTGCTGTCTCTCTCCGCTGTCTCTCTCTGCTGTCTCTCTCTCTCTGCTGTCTCTCTCTGCTGTCTCTCTCTGCTGTCTCTCTCTGCTGTCTCTCTCTGCTGTCTCTCTCCGCTGTCTCTCTCCGCTGTTTCTCTCCGCTGTCTCTCTCCGCTGTCTCTCTCCGCTGTCTCTCTCTGCTGTCTCTCTCCGCTCTCTCTCTCTGCTGTCTCTCTCTGCTGTCTCTCTCCGCTCTCTCTCCGCTGTCTCTCTCCGCTGTCTCTCTCCGCTGTTTCTCTCCGCTGTCTCTCTCCGCTGTCTCTCTCCGCTGTCTCTCTCCGCTGTCTCTCTCTGCTGTCTCTCTCCGCTCTCTCTCTCTGCTGTCTCTCTCTGCTGTCTCTCTCCGCTCTCTCTCTGCTGTCTCTCTCTGCTGTCTCTCTCTGCTGTCTCTCTCTGCTGTCTCTCTCCGCTGTCTCTCTCCGCTGTTTCTCTCCGCTGTCTCTCTCCGCTGTCTCTCTCCGCTGTCTCTCTCTGCTGTCTCTCTCCGCTCTCTCTCTCTGCTGTCTCTCTCTGCTGTCTCTCTCCGCTCTCTCTCCGCTGTCTCTCTCCGCTGTCTCTCTCCGCTGTCTCTCTCCGCTCTCTCTCTCCGCTCTCTCTCTCCGCTCTCTCTCTCCGCTGTCTCTCTCCGCTCTCTCTCTCCGCTGTCTCTCTCCGCTCTCTCTCTCCGCTCTCTCTCTCTGCTGTCTCTCTCTGCTGTCTCTCTCCGCTCTCTCTCTCTGCTGTCTCTCTCCGCTGTCTCTCTCCACTCTCTCTCAATTCAATTCAATTCAATTCAATTCAATTCAAGGGGCTTTATTGGCATGGGTAACATGTGTTAACATTGCCAAAGCAAATAAGGTAGATAATATATAAAGTGAAATAAACAATAAAAATTAACAGTAGACATCACACATACAGAAGTTTCAAAACAATAAAGACATTACAAATGTCATATTATATATATATACAGTGTTTTTACAATGTACAAATGGTTAAGGACACAAGATAATATAAATAAGCATAGATATGGGTTGTATTTACAATGTTGCGTGTTCTTCACTGGTTGCCCTTTTCTCGTGGCAACAGGTCACAAATCTTGCTGCTCTGATGGCACAATGTGGAATTTCACCCAGTAGATATGGGAGTTTTTCAAAATTGGATTTGTTTTCGAATTCTTTGTGGATCTGTGTAATCTGTGGGAAATATGTCTCTCTAATATGGTCATACATTGGGCAGGAGGTTAGGAAGTGCAGCTCAGTTTCCACCTCATTTCTGTCTCTGCTCTCTCTCTCCGCTCTCTCTCTCTCTGCTGTCTCTCTCTGCTATCTCTCTGCTGTCTCTCTCCGCTCTCTCTCTGCTGTCTCTCTCTCCTGTCTCTCTCCCCTGTCTCTCTCCCCTGTCTCTCTCCCCTGTCTCTCTCCGCTCTTTCTCTCCGCTGTCTCTCTCCGCTGTCTCTCTCCGCTGTCTCTCTCCCCTGTCTCTCTCCCCTGTCTCTCTCCGCTCTCTCTCTCTGCTCTCTCTCCGCTGTCTCTCTCCGCTGTCTCTCTCCGCTCTCTCTCTCCCCTGTCTCTCTCCGCTGTCTCTCTCCGCTCTCTCTCTCTGCTCTCTCTCTCCGCTGTCTCTCTCTGCTGTCTCTCTCTGCTGTCTCTCTCTGCTGTCTCTCTCAGCTGTCTCTCTCCCCTGTCTCTATCTGCTGTCTCTCTCTGCTGTCTCTCTCTGCTGTCTCTCTCTGCTGTCTCTCTCCGCTGTCTCTCTCCCCTGTCTCTCTCCGCTCTCTCTCTCTGCTCTCTCTCCGCTGTCTCTCTCCGCTCTCTCTCTCTGCTCTCTCTCTCCGCTGTCTCTCTCCGCTGTCTCTCTCTGCTGTCTCTCTCCGCTGTCTATCTCCGCTCTCTCTCTGCTGTCTCTCTCCGCTCTCTCTCTCCGCTGTCTCTCTCCGCTGTCTCTCTCTGCTCTCTCTCCGCTCTCTCTCTCTCTCTGCTGTCTCTCTATGCTATCTCTTTCCACTCTTTCTCTCCGCTGTCTCTCTCCGCTGTCTCTCTCTGCTGTCTCTCCCCGCTGTCTCTCTCTGCTGTCTCTCTCCGCTGTCTCTCTCTGCTCTCTCTCCGCTCTCTCTCTCTCTGCTGTCTCTCTATGCTATCTCTTTCCACTCTTTCTCTCCGCTGTCTCGCTCTGCTGTCTCGCTCTGCTGTCTCTCTCTGCTCTCTCTCTCCGCTGTCTCTCTCCGCTGTCTCTCTCCGCTCTCTCTCTCCGCTGTCTCTCTCCGCTGTCTCTCTCCGCTGTCTCTCTCTGAGATCTCTCTCTCTCTCTCCACTCTCTCTCTCTCTGCTGTCTCTCTATGCTATCTCTTTCCACTCTTTCTCTCCGCTGTCTCTCTCCGCTGTCTCTCTCTGCTGTCTCTCTCTGCTGTCTCTCTGCTGTCTCGCTCTGCTGTCTCTCTCCGCTGTCTCGCTCTGCTGTCTCTCTCCGCTGTCTCTCTCCGCTATCTCTCTCTCCGCTGTCTCTCTCTGCTCTCTCTCCGCTGTCTCTCTCCACTTGCTCTCTCTCTGCTCTCTCTCTCCGCTGTCTCTCTCCGCTCTCTCTCTGCTGTCTCTCTCCGCTCTCTCTCTGCTGTCTCTCTCTGCACTCTCTCTCTGCTGTCTCTCTCCGCTGTCTCTCTCCACTCTCTCTCTGCTGTCTCTCTCTGCTGTCTCTCTCCGCTCTCTCTCTCCGCTGTCTCTCTCTGCTCCCTCTCTCTCCCCTCTCTCTCTCTGCTGTATCTCTCCGCTGTCTCTCTCTGCTCTCTCTCTCTGCTGTCTCTCTCCGCTGTCTCTCTCCGCTGTCTCTCTCTGCTGTCTCTCTCCGCTGTCTCTCTCCGCTCTCTCTCTCCGCTGTCTCTCTCCGCTCTCTCTCTCTGCTGTCTCTCTCCGCTCTCTCTCTCTGCTGTCTCTCTCCGCTGTCTCTCTCCACTCTCTCTCTGCTGTCTCTCTCCGCTGTCTCTCTCCGCTCTCTCTCTCCGCTGTCTCTCTCCGCTGTCTCTCTCCACTCTCTCTCTCCGCTGTCTCTCTCCTCTCTCTCTCTCTGCTGTCTCTCTCCGCTCTTTCTCTCTGTTGTCTCTCTCCGCTGTCTCTCTCCACTCTCTCTCTGCTGTCTCTCTCCGCTGTCTCTCTCCACTCTCTCTCTGCTGTTTCTCTCTGCTGTCTCTCTCCACTCTCTCTCTCCGCTGTCTCTCTCCGCTGTCTCTCTCTGCTGTCTCTCTCCGCTCTTTCTCTCCGCTCTTTCTCTCCGCTGTCTCTCTCCGCTCTCTCTCTACTGTCTCTCTCCGCTCTCTCTCTCCGCTGTCTCTCTCCGTCTCTCTCCGCTGTCTCTCTCTGCTTTCTCTCTCTGCTGTCTCTCTCTGCTGTCTCTCTCTGCTGTCTCTCTCTGCTGTCTCTCTCTGCTGTCTCTCTATGTTCTCTCTCTCCGCTGTCTCTCTCCGCTGTCTCTCTCTGCTGTCTCTCTCTGCTGTCTCTCTCTGCTGTCTCTCTCTGCTGTCTCTCTCCGCTCTCTCTCTCTGCTGTCTCCCTCCGCTGTCTCTCTCTGCTGTCTCTCTCCGCTGTCTCTCTCCGCTGTCTCTCTCTGCTGTCTCTCTCTCTTTCTTTCTCTCCGCTCTTTCTCTCCGCTGTCTCTCTCCGTCTCTCTCTACTGTCTCTCTCCGCTCTCTCTCTCCGCTGTCTCTCTCCGCTCTCTCTCCGCTGTCTCTCTCTGCTTTCTCTCTCTGCTGTCTCTCTCTGCTGTCTCTCTCTGCTGTCTCTCTCTGCTGTCTCTCTCTGCTGTCTCTCTCTCTTCTCTCTCTCCACTGTCTCTCTCTGCTGTCTCTCTCTGCTGTCTCTCTTCGCTGTCTCTCTCTGCTGTCTCTCTCTGTTCTCTCTCTCCGCTGTCTCTCTCTGCTGTCTCTCTCTGCTGTCTCTCTCCGCTGTCTCTCTCTGCTGTCTCCCTCCGCTGTCTCTCTCCGCTCACTCTGTCCGCTGTCTCTCTCCGCTCTCTCTCTCTCCGCTCTCTCTCTCCCCTGTCTCTCTCCCCTGTCTCTCTCCCCTGTCTCTCTCCGCTGTCTCTCTCCGCTGTCTCCCTCCGCTGTCTCTCTCTGCTGTCTCTCTCCGCTCTCTCTCTCTGCTGTCTCTCTCCGCTGTCTCCCTCCGCTGTCTCTGTCCGCTCTCTCTCTCTCCGCTCTCTCTCTCCGCTGTCTTTTTCCCCTGTCTCTCTCCGCCTCTCTCTGCTGTCTCTCTCCGCTCTCTCTCCGCTGTCTCTCCCTCGCTCTCTCTGCTCACTCTCTCCGCTCACTCTGAGCTCTGTTGCTCTCTCTCTCTCAATTCAAGGGGCTTTATTGGCATGGGAAACAGATGTTAACATTGCCAAAGCAAGTGAAGTAGATAATAAACAAACGTGAAATAAACAATAAAATGGAACAGTAAGCATTACACTCACAAAAGTTCCAAAAGAATAAAGACATTTCAAGTGTCATATTATACATATACAGTATTGTAACGATGTGCAAATGGTTAAAGTACAAACGGGGAAATAAATAAACATACATTTGGGTTGTATTTACAATGGTGTTTGTTATTCACTGGTTGACCTTTTCTGTGGCAACAGGTCACGAATATTGCTGCTGTGATGGCACACTGTGAAATTTCACCCAGTAGATATGGGAGTTTATCAAAATTGAGTTTGTTTTCAAATTTTTTGTGGATCTGTGTAATCTGAGGGAAATATGTGTCTCTAATATGGTCATACATTGGGCAGGAGGTTAGGAAGTGCAGCTCAGTTTCCATCTCATTTTGTGGGCAGTAGGCACATAGACTGTCTTCCCTTGAGAGCCAGGTCTGCCTATGGCGGCCTTTCTCAATAGCAAGGTTATGCTCACTGAGTCTGTAAATAGTCAAAGCTTTTCTTCATTTTGGGTCAGTCACAATGGTCAGGTATTCTGCCACTGTGTACTCTCTGTTTAGGGCCAAATAACATTCTAGATTGCTCTGTTTTTTTGTAAATTCTTTCCAATTCTCTCCGCTGTCTCTCTCCGCTGTCTCTCTCCGCTGTCTCTCTCTGCTGTCTCTCTCCGCTCTCTCTCTCTGCTGTCTCTCTCTGCTGTCTCTCTCTGCTGTCTCTCTCCGCTCTCTCTCCGCTGTCTCTCTACGCTGTCTCTCTCCGCTGTCTCTCCCCGCTCTCTCTTTCCACTCTTTCTCTCCGCTGTCTCTCTCCGCTGTCTCTCTCCGCTGTCTATCTCCGCTCTCTCTCTGCTGTCTCTCTCCGCTCTCTCTCTCCGCTGTCTCTCTCCGCTGTCTCTCTCTGCTCTCTCTCCGCTCTCTCGCTCTCTCTGCTGTCTCTCTATGCTATCTCTTTCCACTCTTTCTCTCCGCTGTCTCTCTCCGCTGTCTCTCTCTGCTGTCTCTCCCCGCTGTCTCTCTCTGCTGTCTCTCTCCGCTGTCTCTCTCTGCTCTCTCTCCGCTCTCTCTCTCTCTGCTGTCTCTCTATGCTATCTCTTTCCACTCTTTCTCTCCGCTGTCTCGCTCTGCTGTCTCGCTCTGCCGTCTCTCTCTGCTCTCTCTCTCCGCTGTCTCTCTCCGCTGTCTCTCTCCGCTCTCTCTCTCCGCTGTCTCTCTCCGCTGTCTCTCTCCGCTGTCTCTCTCTGCTCTCTCTCTCTCCACTCTCTCTCTCTCTGCTGTCTCTCTATGCTATCTCTTTCCACTCTTTCTCTCCGCTGTCTCTCTCCGCTGTCTCTCTCTGCTGTCTCTCTCTGCTGTCTCTCTCTGCTGTCTCGCTCTGCTGTCTCTCTCCGCTGTCTCGCTCTGCTGTCTCTCTCCGCTGTCTCTCTCCGCTATCTCTCTCTCCGCTGTCTCTCTCTGCTCTCTCTCCGCTGTCTCTCTCCACTTGCTCTCTCTCTGCTCTCTCTCTCCGCTGTCTCTCTCCGCTCTCTCTCTGCTGTCTCTCTCCGCTCTCTCTCTCTGCTGTCTCTCTCTGCACTCTCTCTCTGCTGTCTCTCTCCGCTGTCTCTCTCCACTCTCTCTCTGCTGTCTCTCTCTGCTGTCTCTCTCCGCTCTCTCTCTCCGCTGTCTCTCTCTGCTCCCCTCTCTCTCCCTCTCTCTCTCTGCTGTATCTCTCCGCTGTCTCTCTCTGCTCTCTCTCTCTGCTGTCTCTCTCCGCTGTCTCTCTCCGCTGTCTCTCTCTGCTGTCTCTCTCCGCTGTCTCTCTCCGCTCTCTCTCTCCGCTGTCTCTCTCCGCTCTCTCTCTCTGCTGTCTCTCCGCTCTCTCTCTCTGCTGTCTCTCTCCGCTGTCTCTCTCCACTCTCTCTCTGCTGTCTCTCTCCGCTGTCTCTCTCCGCTCTCTCTCTCCGCTGTCTCTCTCCGCTGTCTCTCTCCACTCTCTCTCTCCGCTGTCTCTCTCCTCTCTCTCTCTGCTGTCTCTCTCCGCTCTTTCTCTCTGTTGTCTCTCTCCGCTGTCTCTCTCCACTCTCTCTCTGCTGTCTCTCTCCGCTGTCTCTCTCCACTCTCTCTCTGCTGTTTCTCTCTGCTGTCTCTCTCCGCTGTCTCTCTCTCTCCGCTGTCTCTCTCCGCTGTCTCTCTCTGCTGTCTCTCTCCGCTCTTTCTCTCCGCTCTTTCTCTCCGCTGTCTCTCTCCGCTCTCTCTCTACTGTCTCTCTCCGCTCTCTCTCTCCGCTGTCTCTCTCCGCTCTCTCTCTCCGCTGTCTCTCTCTGCTTTCTCTCTCTGCTGTCTCTCTCTGCTGTCTCTCTCTGCTGTCTCTCTCTGCTGTCTCTCTCTGCTGTCTCTCTATGTTCTCTCTCTCCGCTGTCTCTCTCCGCTGTCTCTCTCTGCTGTCTCTCTCTGCTGTCTCTCTCTGCTGTCTCTCTCTGCTGTCTCTCTCCGCTGTCTCTCTCTGCTGTCTCCCTCCGCTGTCTCTCTCTGCTGTCTCTCTCCGCTGTCTCTCTCCGCTGTCTCTCTCTGCTGTCTCTCTCCGCTCTTTCTCTCCGCTCTTTCTCTCCGCTGTCTCTCTCCGCTCTCTCTCTACTGTCTCTCTCCGCTCTCTCTCTCCGCTCTCTCTCTCCGCTGTCTCTCTCCGCTCTCTCTCTCCGCTGTCTCTCTCTGCTTTCTCTCTCTGCTGTCTCTCTCTGCTGTCTCTCTCTGCTGTCTCTCTCTGCTGTCTCTCTCTGTTCTCTCTCTCCACTGTCTCTCTCTGCTGTCTCTCTCTGCTGTCTCTCTTCGCTGTCTCTCTCTGCTGTCTCTCTCTGTTCTCTCTCTCCGCTGTCTCTCTCTGCTGTCTCTCTCTGCTGTCTCTCTCTGCTGTCTCTCTCTGTTCTCTCTCTCCACTGTCTCTCTCTGCTGTCTCTCTCTGCTGTCTCTCTTCGCTGTCTCTCTCTGCTGTCTCTCTCTGTTCTCTCTCTCCGCTGTCTCTCTCCGCTGTCTCTCTCTGCTGTCTCCCTCCGCTGTCTCTCTCCGCTCACTCTGTCCGCTGTCTCTCTCCGCTCTCTCTCTCTCCGCTCTCTCTCTCCCCTGTCTCTCTCCCCTGTCTCTCTCCCCTGTCTCTCTCCGCTGTCTCTCTCCGCTGTCTCCCTCCGCTGTCTCTCTCTGCTGTCTCTCTCCGCTCTCTCTCTCTGCTGTCTCTCTCCGCTGTCTCCCTCCGCTGTCTCTGTCCGCTCTCTCTCTCTCCGCTCTCTCTCTCCGCTGTCTCTTTCCCCTGTCTCTCTCCGCCTCTCTCTGCTGTCTCTCTCCGCTCTCTCTCCGCTGTCTCTCCCTCGCTCTCTCTGCTCACTCTCTCCGCTCACTCTGAGCTCTGTTGCTCTCTCTCTCTCAATTCAAGGGGCTTTATTGGCATGGGAAACAGATGTTAACATTGCCAAAGCAAGTGAAGTAGATAATAAACAAACGTGAAATAAACAATAAAATGGAACAGTAAGCATTACACTCACAAAAGTTCCAAAAGAATAAAGACATTTCAAGTGTCATATTATACATATACAGTATTGTAACGATGTGCAAATGGTTAAAGTACAAACGGGAAATAAATAAACATACATTTGGGTTGTATTTACAATGGTGTTTGTTATTCACTGGTTGACCTTTTCTGTGGCAACAGGTCACGAATATTGCTGCTGTGATGGCACACTGTGAAATTTCACCCAGTAGATATGGGAGTTTATCAAAATTGAGTTTGTTTTCAAATTTTTTGTGGATCTGTGTAATCTGAGGGAAATATGTGTCTCTAATATGGTCATACATTGGGCAGGAGGTTAGGAAGTGC
The DNA here is from genome assembly GCF_036934945.1 of Oncorhynchus masou masou. Taxonomy (NCBI): domain Eukaryota; kingdom Metazoa; phylum Chordata; class Actinopteri; order Salmoniformes; family Salmonidae; genus Oncorhynchus; species Oncorhynchus masou. Next base: position 1,340,341 of record NC_088217.1, read on the forward strand.
AGCTCAGTTTCCATCTCATTTTGTGGGCAGTAGGCACATAGACTGTCTTCCCTTGAGAGCCAGGTCTGCCTATGGCAGCCTTTCTCAATAGCAAGGTTATGCTCACTGAGTCTGTAAATAGTCAAAGCTTTTCTTCATTTTGGGTCAGTCACAATGGTCAGGTATTCTGCCACTGTGTACTCTCTGTTTAGGGCCAAATAACATTCTAGATTGCTCTGTTTTTTTGTAAATTCTTTCCAATGTGGCAAGTAATTATCGCCTTGTTTTCTCATGATTTGGTTGGGTGTAATTATGTTGCTGTCCTGGGGCTCTGTAGGGTGTGTTTGTGTTTGTGAACAGAGCCCCAGGACCAGCTTGCTTAGAGAAGTCTTCTCCAGGTTCATCTCTCTGTAGGTGATGGCTTTGCATTACATTACATTACATTACATTTAAGTCATTTGGCAGACGCTCTTATCCAGAGCGACTTACAAATTGGTGAATTCACCTTATGACATCCAGTGGAACAGCCACTTTACAACAGTGCATCTAAATCATTTAAGGGGGGGGGGGTGAGAAGGATTACTTTATCCTATCCTAGGTATTCCTTAAAGAGGTGGGGTTTCAGGTGTCTCCGGAAGGTGGTGATTGACTCCGATGTCCTGGCGTCGTGAGGGAGTTTGTTCCACCATTGGGGGGCCAGAGCAGCGAACAGTTTTGATTGGGCTGAGCGGGAACTGTACTTCCTCAGTGGTAGGGAGGCGAGCAGGCCAGAGGTGGATGAACGAAGTGCCCTTGTTTGGGTGTAGGGCCTGATCAGAGCCTGGAGGTACTGCGGTGCCGTTCCCCTCACAGCTCCGTAGGCAAGCACCATGGTCTTGTAGCGGATGCGAGCTTCAACTGGAAGCCAGTGGAGAGAGCGGAGGAGCGGGGTGACGTGAGAGAACTTGGGAAGGTTGAACACCAGACGGGCTGCGGCGTTCTGGATGAGTTGTAGGGGTTTAATGGCACAGGCAGGGAGCCCAGCCAACAGCGAGTTGCAGTAATCCAGACGGGAGATGACAAGTGCCTGGATTAGGACCTGCGCCGCTTCCTGTGTGAGGCAGGGTCGTACTCTGCGGATGTTGTAGAGCATGAACCTACAGGAACGGGCCACCGCCTTGATGTTAGTTGAGAACGACAGGGTGTTGTCCAGGATCACGCCAAGGTTCTTAGCGCTCTGGGAGGAGGACACAATGGAGTTGTCAACCGTGATGGCGAGATCATGGAACGGGCAGTCCTTCCCCGGGAGGAAGAGCAGCTCCGTCTTGCCGAGGTTCAGCTTGAGGTGGTGATCCGTCATCCACACTGATATGTCTGCCAGACATGCAGAGATGCGATTCGCCACCTGGTCGTCAGAAGGGGGAAAGGAGAAGATTAATTGTGTGTCGTCTGCATAGCAATGATAGGAGAGACCATGTGAGGTTATGACAGAGCCAAGTGACTTGGTGTATAGCGAGAATAGGAGAGGGCCTAGAACAGAGCCCTGGGGGACACCAGTGGTGAGAGCGCGTGGCGAGGAGACAGATTCTCGCCACGCCACCTGGTAGGAGCGACCTGTCAGGTAGGACGCAATCCAAGCGTGGGCCGCGCCGGAGATGCCCAACTCGGAGAGGGTGGAGAGGAGGATCTGATGGTTCACAGTATCGAAGGCAGCCGATAGGTCTAGAAGGATGAGAGCAGAGGAGAGAGAGTTAGCTTTAGCAGTGCGGAGCGCCTCCGTGATACAGAGAGGAGCAGTCTCAGTTGAATGACTAGTCTTGAAACCTGACTGATTTGGATCAAGAAGGTCATTCTGAGAGAGATAGCGGGAGAGCTGGCCAAGGACGGCACGTTCAAGAGTTTTGGAGAGAAAAGAAAGAAGGGATACTGGTCTGTAGTTGTTGACATCGGAGGGATCGAGTGTAGGTTTTTTCAGAAGGGGTGCAACTCTCGCTCTCTTGAAGACGGAAGGGACGTAGCCAGCGGTCAGGGATGAGTTGATGAGCGAGGTGAGGTAAGGGAGAAGGTCTCCGGAAATGGTCTGGAGAAGAGAGGAGGGGATAGGGTCAAGCGGGCAGGTTGTTGGGCGGCCGGCCGTCACAAGAAGCGAGATTTCATCTGGAGAGAGAGGGGAGAAAGAGGTCAGAGCACAGGGTAGGGCAGTGTGAGCAGAACCAGCGGTGTCGTTTGACTTAGCAAACGAGGATCGGATGTCGTCGACCTTCTTTTCAAAATGGTTGACGAAGTCATCTGCAGAGAGGGAGGAGGGGGGGGGATGGGGAGGAGGATTCAGGAGGGAGGAGAAGGTGGCAAAGAGCTTCCTAGGGTTAGAGGCAGATGCTTGGAATTTAGAGTGGTAGAAAGTGGCTTTAGCAGCAGAGACAGAGGAGGAAAATGTAGAGAGGAGGGAGTGAAAGGATGCCAGGTCCGCAGGGAGGCGAGTTTTCCTCCATTTCCGCTCGGCTGCTTTGTTATGGAAGGTTTGAGAATCGCTTCCTTTTAGGTGGTTGTAGAATTTATCGGCTCTTTTCTGGATTTTGATCATTAGTATCGGCCTAATTCTGCTCTGCATTATTTGGTGTTTTACATTGTACACGGAGGATATTTTTGCAGAATTCTGCATGCAGAGTCTCTGTTTGGCCCATTTTGTGAATTCTTGGTTGGTGAGCGGACCCCAGACCTCACAACCATAAAGGGCAATGGGTTCTATAACTGATTCAAGTATTTTCAGCCAGATCCTAATTTGTATGTCAAATTTTATGTTCCTATTGATGGCATAGAAGGCCCTTCTTGTCTTGTCTCTCAGGTCGTTTACAGCTTTGTGGAAGTTACCTGTGGCGCTGAGGTTTAGGCCGAGGTATGTATCGTTTTTTGTGTGCTCCAGGGCAACAGTGTCTAGATGGAATTTGTATTTGTGGTCCTGGCGACTGGACCTTTTTTGGAACCTGTTAAGGCTCAGGACAATACTGCCCCCTTTGGAGGAATTGTGTGCCCAGAGTAAACAGAAAAGAAATCTGTCCAAAATTGCTAATATATGCATGTAATAATAATAATAATTGAATAGAAAACACTCTAAAGCTTCTAAAACCGTTCGAATTATGTCTGTATGTAAAGCAGAACTCACAGGGCAGCCATTCTTCCAAACTCTCTCTCTCATCAGGAAAGTTACCCCAACTTTGACGTCATCGCCCCCACCCTTCCCAACCAGCTACGGATCTGGGATCAGTTTCTGTGTCTTCAGCGTGCTGTGTTCTTTCAATGGGGCGAGTAATGAAGAAAATCCCTCGAGCTTTGACCAGTTGGCGGGCAAAATAGTGACGTGTCACTGGAAAATATCTGTGCGTCCTGGCGCAATTGTATACAGCCTATTCTTTTGTTCCATTTCGTTTGAGAAGAGTTGCGTTCATTCGGTCGAATCACCAATTGTTTTGTACGCTTAGAACATCCTAAAGCTTGATTCTGCACTTCGTTTGACCAGTTTAATCGACATATAATATGTAATTTGTAGTTTTATGTAATATGTAGTTTTGATGCGCAACTGTTCGTGGGTAAGTATGACTCCTTCCACTACATTCTGATCGAAGACCATCAAAGGTAAGGGAATATTTATGTTGTAATTTTGTGTTTCTGTTGACTCCAACATAGCGGAGGAATATTGCTTATGTCTGAGCGCCGTCTCAGATTAGTGCCTAGTGAACGAATTCTGTAACATTAAAAATAAATGTAACACAGCGGTTGCATTAACTTCTTGCGTCGAGAAATCCCGGATCCGGGATCCTATTTATAGCCTCAAGCTCATGAGCATAACGCAACGTTAACTATTCATGAAAATCGCAAATTAAATGAAATAAATATATTTGCTCTCAAGCTTAGACTTTTGTTAACAACACTGTCATCTCAGATTTTCAAAATATGCTTTTCAACCATAGCTAAACAAGCATTTGTGTAAGAGTATTGATAGCTAGCATAGCAATAAGCCTAGAATTCAGCCAGCAACATTTTCACAAAAACAAGAAAATCATTCAAATAAAATCATTTACCTTTGAAGAACTTCAGATATTTTCAATGAGGAGACTCTCAGTTAGATAGCAAATGTTCAGTTTTTCAAAAAATATTATTTGTGTAGGACAAATTGCTCCGTTTTGTTCACGTTTGGCTATGAAAAAAACCTGTATCCAGTTATAGCCTCAAGCTTATTAGCATAACGTAACGTTAACTATTTATGAAAATTGCAAATGAAATTAAATGAATGTGCTAGCTCTCAAGCTTAGCCTTCTCTTAACAACACTGTCATCTCAGATTTTCAAAATATGCTTTTGAATCATAGCAAAACAAGCATTTGTGTAAGAGTATTGATAGCTAGCATAGCATTTAGCGTAGCATTTAGCGGGTAACATTTGCACAAAAACCAGAAAAGGATTCAAATAAAATCATTTACCTTTGAAGAACTTCGGATGTTTTCAATGAGGAGACTCTCAGTTACATAGCAAATGTTCAGTTTTTCCTGAAAGATTCTTTGTGTAGGAGAAATCGCTCTGTTTTGTACATCACGTTTGGGGACCAAAAAAAAAACGAATATTCAGTCATCAAAACGGCAAACTGTTTTCCAAATTAACTCCATAATATCGACTGAAACACGGCAAACACTGTTTAGAATCAATCCTCAAGGTGTTTTTCACATATCTCTTCATTGATATATCGTTCGTAGATGTCTACTTTCTCCTCTGAATTGCTTGGAAAAAGACGTGCAGTTGAAGATGACGCACCAATTTCGATGGAGGACACCGGACGGACACCTGGCAAATGTAGTCTCTTATGGTCAATCTTCCAATGATATGCCTACAAATATGTCACAATGCTGCAGACACCTTGGGGAAACGATAGATCGGGCAGGCTCATTCCTTGCGCAATCACAGCCATATAAGGAGACAATGAAAAACAGAGCCTCAAAAATCCTGCTCATTTCCTGTTTGAAGTTTCATCTTGGTTTCGCCTGTAGCATCAGTTCTGGGGCACTCACAGACAATATCTTTGCAGTTTTGGAAACGTAAGAGTGCTCTCTTTCCAAAGCTGTCAATTATATGCATAGTTGAGCATCTTTTTGTGACAAAATATTGAGCTTAAAACGGGCACGTTTTTTATCCAATAATGAAATAGCGCCCCCATAGATGTAAGAGGTTATTAAGAAGCAGTGTATCTTTCTAACTATATGTAGAACATGTATATTTAGTCAAAGTTTATGATGTGTATTGCTGTTATCTGGCGTTATCTGACGGAGCTATGTATAATTTCTCAGGACATTTTTGTAGCATTTTTTGAACATGGCTCAATATAAACGGAGATTTATGGATATAAATTGCATATTATTGAAAAAAACATAAATGTACTGTGTAACATTACTGTCATCTGATGAAGATTTTCAAAAGGTTAGTGATTTATTTTTCTTTTAATCCTGCGTTTGTGATTGTTTTTTTGCATGACAATATGGCTACATATTGTAAGTGTCCTAGTGGTGGTTTGATATACATATGTGCTATGTTTTCGCCGTAAAACATTTTAGAAATCTGACTCGCTGGGTAGATGAACAAGGTGTTTATCTTTCATTTGAGCTTTTGGACTTGTTAATGTGTGGAGGTTAATTATTTCTAAGAATATTTTTGCATTCTGTGCGCCATCTTTGAGTTGAGCTTGGTGGGGGGGGGTGCCCTTGGGGAACGTGTACCGTTAAGGCGTTAAAGAGTTTTAGCCAATTGGAATTTGTTGTCTGTATATTTGATAATTTAATTTAGGATACCATCAATACCACAGGCCTTTTTTGGGTTGGAGGGTTTGAATTTTGTCCTGTAGTTCATTCAAGGTAATTGGAGAATCCAATGGGTTCTGGTAGGCTTTAACAGTTGATTCTAAGATTTGTATTTGATCATGTATATTTTTTTGCTATTTGTGCTTTGATATAGGGCCAAAAAGATTGGAGAAGTGGTTTACCCATACATCACCATTTTGGATAGATAACTCTTCATGTTGTTTGTTTAGTGTTTTCCATTTTTCCCAGAAGTGGTTAGAGTGTATGAATTCTTCAATTACATTGAGCTGATTTCTGACATGCTGTTCCTACTTTTCCATAGTGTATTTCTGTATTGTTTAAGTGATTCACCATAGTGAAGGCGTAGACTCAGGTTTTCTGTGTCACAATGTTTTTGGTTGCACAGGTTTCTCAATGTATTTCTTAGGTTTTTGCATTCTTCATCAAACCATTTGTCATTTTTGTTAATTTTCTTTGGTTTTCTGTTTGAAATGTTTAGATTTGATAGGGAAGTTGAGAGGTCAAATATACTGTTTAGATTTTCTACTGCCAAGTTCACACCTTCAATATTACAGTGGAATGTTTTGTCCAGGAAATTGTCTAAAAGGGATTGAATTTGTTGTTGCCTAATTGTTTTCTGGTAGGTTTCCAAACTGCATTCCTTCCATCTATAGCATTTCTTAATATTACTCAGTTCCTTTGGCTTTAATGTCTCATGATTTGAGTATTGCTCTGTTCAAGTAGACTGTGATTTTTCTGTGATCTTATAGGGGTGTCAGTGGGCTGACTGTGAACGTTCTGAGAGACTCTGGGTCAGTGATAAAGTAGCTATAGGTGTACCTACCATAGGAGTCCCCTCGAAGCCTATTATTGACTATGTACATACCCAGCGTGCGACAAAGCTGCATGAGTTGTGACCCATTTTTGTTATGTTGTCATAGTTGTGCCTAGGGGGGCATATGGGGGAGAGAATGCTGTCACCTCCAGGCAGATGTTTGTCCCCCTGTGTGTCTCTCTCTCTCTCTCTCTCTCTCTCACTTTCAGCCTGTCCTCTCTGTCTCTCCCTCTCCCCTGGAGCAGGAGCCTGTCCTCTCTGTCTCTTCCTCTCCCCTGGAGCAGAGTGATCACAGCCTGTCCTCTCTGTCTCTTCCTCTCCCCTGGAGCAGAGTGATCACAGCCTGTCCTCTCTGTCTCTTCCTCTCCCCTGCAGCAGGAGCCTGTCCTCTCTGTCTCTTCCTCTCCCCTGGAGCAGGAGCCTGTCCTCTCTGTCTCTCCCTCTCCCCTGGAGCAGAGTGATCACAGCCTGTCCTCTCTGTCTCTTCCTCTCCCCTGGAGCAGAGTGAGCACACCCTGTCCTCTCTGTCTCTCCCTCTCCCCTGGAGCAGAGTGATCACAGCCTGTCCTCTCTGTCTCTTCCTCTCCCCTGGAGCAGGAGCCTGTCCTCTCTGTCTCTCCCTCTCCCCTGGAGCAGAGTGAGCACAGCCTGTCCTCTCTGTCTCTCCCTCTCCCCTGGAGCAGGAGCCTGTCCTCTCTGTCTCTTCCTCTCCCCTGGAGCAGAGTGAGCACAGCCTGTCCTCTCTGTCTCTCTCTGTCTCTCCCTCTCCCCTGGAGCAGAGTGAGCACACCCTGTCCTCTCTGTCTCTCCCTCTCCCCTGGAGCAGGAGCCTGTCCTCTCTGTCTCTCCCTGGAGCAGGAGCCTGTCCTCTCTGTCTCTTCCTCTCCCCTGGAGCAGAGTGAGCACAGCCTGTCCTCTCTGTCTCTCTCTGTCTCTCCCTCTCCCCTGGAGCAGAGTGAGCACACCCTGTCCTCTCTGTCTCTCCCTCTCCCCAGGAGCAGAGTGAGCACAGCCTGTCCTCTCTGTCTCTCCCTCTCCCCTGGAGCAGGAGCCTGTCCTCTCTGTCTCTCCCTCTCCCCTGGAGCAGGAGCCTGTCCTCTCTGTCTCTCCCTCTCCCCTGGAGCAGAGTGATCACAGCCTGTCCTCTCTGTCTCTCTCTGTCTCTCCCTCTCCCCTGGAGCAGAGTGATCACACCCTGTCCTCTCTGTCTCTTCCTCTCCCCTGGAGCAGGAGCCTGTCCTCTCTGTCTCTCCCTCTCCCCTGGAGCAGAGTGAGCACAGCCTGTCCTCTCTGTCTCTCCCTCTCCCCTGGAGCAGGAGCCTGTCCTCTCTGTCTCTTCCTCTCCCCTGGAGCAGAGTGAGCACAGCCTGTCCTCTCTGTCTCTCTCTGTCTCTCCCTCTCCCCTGGAGCAGAGTGAGCACACCCTGTCCTCTCTGTCTCTTCCTCTCCCCAGGAGCAGAGTGAGCACAGCCTGTCCTATCTGTCTCTCCCTCTCCCCTGGAGCAGGAGCCTGTCCTCTCTGTCTCTCCCTGGAGCAGGAGCCTGTCCTCTCTGTCTCTTCCTCTCCCCTGGAGCAGAGTGAGCACAGCCTGTCCTCTCTGTCTCTCTCTGTCTCTCCCTCTCCCCTGGAGCAGAGTGAGCACACCCTGTCCTCTCTGTCTCTCCCTCTCCCCAGGAGCAGAGTGAGCACAGCCTGTCCTCTCTGTCTCTCCCTCTCCCCTGGAGCAGAGTGAGCACAGCCTGTCCTCTCTGTCTCTCCCTCTCCCCTGGAGCAGGAGCCTGTCCTCTCTGTCTCTCCCTCTCCCCTGGAGCAGGAGCCTGTCCTCTCTGTCTCTCCCTCTCCCCTGGAGCAGAGTGATCACAGCCTGTCCTCTCTGTCTCTCTCTGTCTCTCCCTCTCCCCTGGAGCAGAGTGATCACAGCCTGTCCTCTCTGTCTCTCCCTCTCCCCTGGAGCAGGAGCCTGTCCTCTCTGTCTCTCCCTCTCCCCTGGAGCAGAGTGATCACAGCCTGTCCTCTCTGTCTCTCTCTGTCTCTCCCTCTCCCCTGGAGCAGAGTGAGCACACCCTGTCCTCTCTGTCTCTCCCTCTCCCCTGGAGCAGATTGAGCACACCCTGTCCTCTCTGTCTCTCCCTCTCCCCTGGAGCAGATTGAGCACACCCTGTCCTCTCTGTCTCTCCCTCTCCCCTGGAGCAGATTGAGCACACCCTGTCCTCTCTGTCTCTCCCTCTCCCCTGGAGCAGAGTGAGCACAGCCTGTCCTCTTTGATCAGCCAGGTTTGTATGTGACGACCGGTGTCTATAGTCAGACTGTCCTCTCTAAGTAGCCAGGTTTGTCTGTGACGACTGGTCTCTATATTCAGACTTTCCTCTCTGATTAGCCAGGTTTGTCTGTGACGACCAGTGTCTATAGCCATACTGTCCTCTCTAAGTAGCCAGGTTTGTCTGTGACGACCGGTCTCTATAGCCAGACTGTCCTCTCTGGGCAGCCAGGTTTGTCTGTGACGACCGGTCTCTATAGCCAGACTGTCCTCTCTGGGCAGCCAGGTTTGTCTGTGACAACCGGTCTCTATAGCCAGACTGTCCTCTCTGGGCAGCCAGGTTTGTCTGTGACGACCAGTGTCTATAGCCATACTGTCCTCTCTATGTAGCCAGGTTTGTCTGTGACGACCGGTCTCTATAGCCAGACTGTCCTCTCTGGCAGCCAGGTTTGTCCGTGACGACCAGTGTCTATAGCCAGACTGTCCTCTCTGATCAGCCAGGTTTGTCCGTGACGACTGGTCTCTATAGCCAGACTGTCCTCTCTGGGAAGCCAGGTTTGTCTGTGACGACCAGTGTCTATAGCCATACTGTCCTCTCTGGGCAGCCAGGTTTGTCTGTGACGACTGTTCTCTATAGCCAAACTGCTCACCGAGTCTGTACCTAGTGTCGTGTCTTTGGCTATGCCGGATTAAGTGATATGACATGCTATTCTATAAAATATGAATACTAATATTACCTGATTGAGCTAATCATGTAAATGTAATTAACTAGAGAGTCGAGCACCATGAAATAATATTTATAGAGCTGTTATCTTCCAAATAAACTCTTAAAGGCCTAGTAATATTTTACATCAATAGCAGTCAATATTAATTGTCATCTAAATTCAGTCTCATCTGAAAGTTATAAATTCTTAGTTATCTGCACGAACCCTGGCTAACAAGTTGAATCAGCAATACAAAATTGGGTTTAATTATTTATTTACTAAATACCTAACTAAGCACACAGAATTACATATACACATAATTAAATCATAACTTGATTACAAATTACGTCATAAAGGAAATGTCCGTAGCAGGCGGAACAGATATGACAGCTGGTTACACAAAAGAAAAGGGGTCTGGGTTTGAGTGAACGAGCGGGGAAAAGACTGAGGAACAAAGGCCGAAGCTGTGCTAATCGTAAATACAGTATCTTATGCATTCTAAATTACCGCCCATTTGGAAAAGGAAAATGCAATAAATATTTACTCTGAGCTGCGCTTCGGTAGGTTGGTGGTAGATGGAAGGTCATGTTGCCCAACCGAGTCCTTTGAAGAATGTCTCTGGTTGTCAATTGGATACGTTGTAGTAATGTCGCTGTGTGGTAGACGGGATACTCTGTCTGTTCCTTCCTAACCTGTGTTTGCAGCTGCTGTTGCTAACTCAACGGCTAGGAGGTATCACTTCTGTGGTGAATAAGAGTTCAAAGTTCATACCATTCGCAACCAAAGCTCACGCTGATGTTGGCTTCATTCTGTAGTTATTATCTGAACCATTCTGATATCGGACCATCGTCCTACATCCTTGGAACAGGAGGTTATATTGTTGTCAAGGGCTTATATAGGAGGGGAGAGGAGGGCGTGTTTGAAAAGTTTTATAGCCCATGTCCCTTCACAGGGGCGGGCCACTGATTGAGCAAAGCACCATCTTATTAAAACCCAAATCTCACATTTTAGAAGCTAAAATCACATTTCATCCCATAACAAATAATTTAATATTCAAACATTTAAATTGAACAACAATTCCATGTGAATCCGATAACTCTGATGTGTAGACTTTCCACTGTAGAGTTTGTCATCTTATCATTGATGAGAATGTCTCAGATGACAACCAACCTGTTTTTTGTGGTGTTTTGTGATGATTTGGTTGGGACAGATTTTCTGAGTGCTGTCCTGAGACTCTATGGGGTTGGTTTGGGTTAGTGAACTAAGCCTCAGAACCAGCTGTCTGAGGGGACTCTTCTCTTGTTTCATCTCTTGACATTGTAGAGCTGTGTGATGGAATGTTTTGGGATCACTTATTTTTAGATGGTTGTAAAATTAGATTGCTCTTTTTTCTATTTGAATGAGGAGGAGGTATTGGCCCCATTCTGCTCTACATGCATTATTTGGAGTTTTTCTTTGCACTTGCAAAACTCTGCATGCAGTATTTCGATTGGATGTTTGTCCCATTTAGACAGTGGACCCCATACTTCACTGCCATAACTTATTGGACACTTTGAGACAGATTCTAATTGTTATTTTGATTTTAATTTTCCTTTTAATTGCATAGAATGCTCTTCTTGCTTCGTGTCTCAGCTCATTCACAACCATGTGAAAGCTACCTGTGTTGCTGATATTTAGTCCTAGATACATGTATTTTTTGTGTGTTCTAATAGAACTGTGTCCAAATAGAATTTATATTTGTCATCCTGATTTCCAGACCTTTTTTGGGATATCTTTAGATCCATTTTTTTAGGATAACTGTCAGAGCCCAGATCTGACATAACCTGTGCAGATGAACTAGATGCTACTGTAACCCCTCCTTAGTGGGAGACCGCAGCACCAGGTCATTTTGTGTACAGCAGACACTTGATTTCAGTGTTGTGTAGGGTGAGACCAGGTGCTGCAGATTCTTCTAATGTTTTGGCCAATTCATTAATGTCGATGTTAACTAGTGTTGGACTTATTGGGCAGCCCTGTTTCACTCCACGTCCCCGAGATAAGTCTATTGTCTTGTTGTTAATTCATTAATGTCGATGTTAAATAGTGTTGGACTTATTGGACAGCCCTGTTTCACTCCACGTTCCTGAGAGACTGAGAAGGGAAGTATGTTTGCTTGTTGCCAATTTCAACCGCACATTTGTTTTTAGTTGATTGATTTAATAACATCATATTTTTTCCCTTAGAAAATAACTTTGTGACAAATTTAATCAAATTCTTTCTTGAAGAATACAAAACACGGGTAGGATTGTGCCTTTGTTTTTGTTGACTTGTTTGTCAATTAGTGTGGAGTGTGGAAATGTGGTCTGTTGTACAGTAGTTTGTTAAGAATCTAATCTGTCTCCTTGTGTTCATCAAGGAAATTATTTAGTCTGCCAATTATGATTATGATTTTCCCAAAGTTGCTATTAACGCAAATTCCTCTGTAGTTATTTGGGTCAAATTTGTCTCCATTTTTATAGATTGGTGTGATCAATCCTTGGTTCCAAATATCGGGGAAAATGCCTGCAGTGAGGATTATGTTGAACAGTTTGAGTATAGCCAATTTGAAATTGTGGTTTGTACATTTGATCATTTAATTTAAAATACCATCAGCACCACAGGCCTTTCGGGGTTGGAGAGTGCATAGATTTTCCAATAATTATTCTTCTGTAATTGGGATATCCATAGGATTCTGATAGTCTTTGACTGCTGATTCAAGGATTTGTCATTTATATCTTTATGTTCTGGGCTCTTTGTTATATTGCTGTATAGGATTGCAAAGTGATTTATCCATATATCCCCATTTTGGATAGCCAATTCCTCATGATGAGGTTTCTTTAATTTATTCCAATTCTCCCAGGAGTGGTTTGATTCTATGGATTCCTCAATTACATCCAGTTGATTTTAATGTGCTGTTCCTTTTTTGTTTTTAGGGTGTGTTTGTATTTCATTAGTTTCCCCATATTGAAGGTGTATATTTTTGTTGTCCGTGTTTTTGATGAGATATATTTCTCAAAGATTTTCTTAGATTTTTGGGGTGGTCAATGTCTTGTTGAATACAAATGATAGTCCCACTAAGCGCAAACCAGATGGAATGGCGCATCGCTGCAGAATGCTGTGGTAGCCATGCTGGTTAGGGGTGCCTTGAATTCTAAATGAATAGCACGCCCACACCATCACACCTCCTCCTCCATGCTTCACGGTGGGAAATACACATGCTGAGATCATACGTTCCCCTACTCTGCGTCTCACAAAGACACAGCGGTTAGAACCAAAAATCACAAATTTGGACTCATCAGACCAAAGGACAGATTTCCACCAGTCTAATGTCTATTGCTTGTTTCTTGGTCCAAGCAAGTCTCTTCTTATTGGTGTCCTTTAGTAGTGTTTTCTTTGCAGCAATTTAACCATGAAGGCCTGATTCACACAGTCTCCTCTGAACAGTTGATGTTGAGATGTGTATGTTATTTATTTCAACTAGGCAAGTCAGTTAAGAACAAATTCTTATTTTCAATGACAGCCTAGGAACAACTGCCTTGTTCAGGGGCAGAATGACAGATTTTTACCTTGTCAGCTCGAGGATTTGATCTTGATACCTTTCGGTTACTAGTCCAACGCTTTAACCACAAGGCTACCTGCTATTTGGGCTGCAATTTCTGAGGCAGGTAACTCTAATGAACTTATCCTCTGCAGCAGAGGTAACTCTGGGTCTTCAGTTCCTGTGGCGGTCCTCATGAGAGACAGTTTCAGCATAGCGCTTGATGGTTTTTGCGACTGCACTTGAAGAAACTTTCAACGTTCTTGACATTTTCCGGATTGACTGACCTTCGTATCTTAAAGTAATGATGGACTGTTGTTTCTCTTTGCTTATTTGACCTGTTCTTGCCATAATATGGACTTGGTCTTTTACCAAATAGGGCTATCTTCTGTATACCACCCCTACCTTGTCACAACACAACTGATTGGCTCAAACTCATTAAGAAGGAAAGAAATCCTACCAATGAACTTTTAACAAGGCACACCTGTTAATTGAAATGCATTCCAGGTGACTACCTCATGAAGATGGTTGAGAGAATGCCAAGAGTGTGCAAAGCTGTAATCGAGGCAAAGTGTGGCTAATTTGAAAAATTATTTGAAAAATATCAAATCAAATTTATTTATATAGCCTTTTTACATAAACTGAAATCTCAAAGTGCTTTACAGAAACCCAGCCTAACACCCCAAACAGCAAGCAATGCAGGTGTAGAAGCACGGTGGCTAGGAAAAACTCCCTAGAAAGGCCAAAACCGAGGAAGAAACCTAGAGAGGAACCAGGCTATGAGGGGTGGCCAGTCCTCTTCTGGCTGTGCCGGGTGGAGATTATAACAGAACATGGCCAAGATGACCAGCATGGTCCAATAATAATAATCACAGTAGTTGTCGAGGGTGCAGAAAGTCAGCACCTCAGGAGTAAATGTCAGTTGGCTTTTCATAGCCAATCATTAATAAGAGTATCTCTACCGCTCCTGCTGTCTCTAAAGAGTTGAAAACAGCAGGTCTGTGACAGGTAGCACGTCTGGTGAACAGGTCAGTGTTCCATAGCCACAGGCAGAACAGTTGAAACTGGAGCAGCAGCACGGCCAGGTGGACTGGGGACAGCAAGGAGTCATCATGCCAGGTAGTCCAGAGGCATGGTCCGAGGGCTCAGGTCCTCCGAGAGAGAGAATTAGAGAGAGCATACTTAAACTCACACAGGACACCGGATAAGACAGGAGAAGTACTCCAGATAAAACAAACTGACCCTAGCCCCCCGACACATAAACTACTGCAGCATATATACTGGAGGCTGAGACAGGAGGGGTCAGGAGACACTGTGGCCCAATCCGATGATACCCCCAGACCGGGCCAAACAGGAAGGATATAACCCCACCCACGTTGCCAAAGCACAGCCCCCACACCACTAGAGATATCTTCAACCACCAACTTACCATCCTGAGACAAGGCTGAGTATAGCCCACAAAGATCTCCGCCACGGCACAACCCAAGGGGGGGCGCCAACCCAGACAGGAAGATCACATCAGTGACTCAACCCACTCAAGTGACGCACCCCTCCTAGGGACGGCATGAAAGAGCACCAGTAAGCCAGTGACTCAGCCGAAGTAATAGGGTTAGAGGCAGAGAATCCCAGTGGAGAGAGGGGAACTGGCTAGGCAGAGACAGCAAAGGCGGTTCGTTGCTCCAGAGCCTTTCCGTTCACCTTCCCACTTTGGGCCAGACTACACTCAATCATATGACCCACTGAAGAGATGAGTCTTCAGTAAAGACTTAAAGGTTGAGAACGAGTTTGCGTCTTTCACGTGGGTAGGCAGACCGTTCCATAAAAATGGAGCTCTATAGGAGAAAGCCCTGCCTCCAGCTGTTTGCTTGGAAATTCTAGGGACAATTAGGAGATCTGTGACCGTAGCGTACGTTTAGGTGTGTGACAGGTGTGTGCCTTTCCAAATCATGTCCAATAAGTTGAATTTACCACAGGTGGACTCCAAGTTGTAGAAACATCTCAAGGATGGTCCATGGAAACAGGATGCACCTGAGCTTAATTCAGTCTCATAGCCAAGGGTCTGAATACTTATGGAAATAAGGTACACTACCATTCAAAAGCTTGGGGTCACTTAGAAATGTCTTTGTTCTTGAAAGAAAAGTACATTTTATGTCCATTAAAATAAAATACAGTGTAGACATTGTTAATGTTGTAAATTACTGTTGTAGCTGGAAACGGCTGATTCTTTATGGAATATCTACATAGGTCCATTATCAGCAACCACCAGTCCTGTGTTCCAATGGCACGTTGTGTTAGCTAATCAAAGTTTATTATTTTAAAAGGCTAATTGATCATTAGAAAACCCTTTTGCAATTATGATAGCACAGCTGAAAACTGTTGTTCTGATTATAGAAGCAATACAACTGGCCTTGTACTTTTCTAAGTGACTCCAAACTTTTGAATGGTAGTGTATAACTGTTTTCACTTTGTCATTTTTTTTAACCTTTATTTAACTAGGCAAGTCAGTTAAGAACAAATTCTTATTTTCAATGACGGCCTAGTAACGGTGGGTTAACTGCCTGTTCAGGGGCAGAATGACAGATTTGTACCATGTCAGCTCAGGGGTTTGAACTTGCAACCTTCTGGTTACTAGTCCAACACTCTAACCACTAGGCTACCCTGCCACCTCTACACTCTAACCACTAGGCTACCCTGCCGCCTCTACACTCTAACCTCTAGGCTACCCTGCCGCCTCTACACTCTAACCACTAGGATACCTGCCGCCCCTCATTATGGGGTGTTGTTTAAAAAAATGCAATCCATTGTAGAATAAGGCTGTAACAAAACAAAATGTGGAAAAAGAGAACAGGTTTGAATATTTTCCGAATGCACTGTCCCTGCCTTGATGTTATAGCCGGTGGAAACTTCTAGCTGAAAGCATGCTTCCAAATGGCAGAAAGTGTCATAAATCATGTATGGACTGATGGAATTGGGAGATATGGATCAAAAGTCCAACTTTGGGGTCTCAGGTAATGATTATGTCCCATCAGAGCTTCATGTGACTGACTGACTGGCTGACTGCCCATCTGACTGTCTGCCTGAATTAATCACTTGTATACTGACTGACTGACTGACTGACTGATTGAATGGCTGGCTGACTGACTGACTGACTGGGACTGTCTGCCTGACTGAGTGAATGGCTGACTGACTGACTGTCTGTCTGCCTGAATGGCTGGCTGACTGACTGAATGGCTGGCTGACTCCCTGAATGACTGCATGTGTCTCTTGCCATGAGCAGACTGACTCAGTTGTGACCATCCTCTGTGAATGGTCTGTACAATAGAAGATGAGGTAATCACTCTGACTGTAGTTGTACTGGAAGTCTCCACGTGATAAAAGTGTTTGCCACCAGATCCTGCACTAGATAATGATACAACCACTAATCTGTCAGAGTGGGTCCTCTCTAGATAATGATACAACCACTAATCTGTCAGAGTGGGTCCTCTCTAGGTAATGATTCAACCACTAATCTGTCAGAGTGGGTCCTCTCTAGGTAATGATACAACCACTAATCTGTCAGAGTGGGTCCTCTCTAGCTAATGATACAACCACTAATCTGTCAGAGTGGGTCCTCTCTAGATAATGATACAACCACTAATCTGTCAGAGTGGGTTCTCTCTAGGTAATGATACAACCACTAATGTGTCAGAGTGGGTCCTCTCTAGATAATGATACCACCACTAATCTGTCAGAGTGGGTCCTCTCTAGGTAATGATACAACCACTAATCTATCAGAGTGGGTCCTCTCTAGATAATGATTCAACCACTAATCTGTCAGAGTTGGTTCTCTCTGGGTAATGATACAACCACTAATCTGTCAGAGTGGGTCCTCTCTAGATAATGATACAACCACTAATCTGTAAGAGTGGGTCCTCTCTAGATAATGATACAACCACTAATCTGTCAGAGTGGGTCCTCTCTAGATAATGATACAACCACTAATCTGTCAGAGTGGGTCCTCTCTAGATAATGCTACAACCACTAATCTGTCAGAGTGGGTCCTCTCTAGGTAATGCTACAACCACTAATCTGTCAGAGTGGGTCCTCTCTAGGTAATGATACAACCACTAATCTGTCAGAGTGGGTCCTCTCTAGGTAATGATACAACCACTAATCTGTCAGAGTGGGTCCTCTCTAGGTAATGATACAACCACTAATCTGTCAGAGTGGGTCCTCTCTAGATAATGATACAACCACTAATCTGTCAGAGTGGGTCCTCTCTAGATAATGATACAACCACTAATCTGTCAGAGTGGGTCCTCTCTAGGTAATGCTACAACCACTAATCTGTCAGAGTGGGTTCTCTCTAGGTAATGATACAACCACTTATCTGTCAGTGGGTCCGCTTCATGACATTTTCCCATTGGATGGTTGATACAAAAGTTGACCACTAGGGGGGGCTGTACTGATGTTATCCACAACACAACAACACACTGTTCTTCAGGTCCAACAGTTATATGAATGACAAATGACACAATCAAAAAAAAATTGAATAACTAAGTCAAGGGTATATTTTATGAAACAGAGAGAACTATTGTAATATTAAATCCATAACATTTGGCAGTGAACAAGCGGTAGCTTAATAAAAATGCCCATGAGTTCATTTACTTGGTGTTAGAGGTTCATCAAACTCCAGGCTGCCTAATTATGTGAGGCTATGATAATTGCATCCTCAAGGAAGACTGTTCACGTAGCAAAACAACGTGAAAATTGTCTGGAAATGGGAGGAGCCTTCCTGTCTAAAAGGATAAGTCAAACCGTCCTGAGAGAAACTATATATACAGCAGTATGAGGACACCCCTTCATACACTATATATACAGGACACCCCTTCATCCACTATATATACAGGACACCCCTTCATCCACTATATATACAGCAGTATGAGGACACCCCTTCATCCACTATATATACAGGACACCCCTTCATCCACTATATATACAGCAGTATGAGGACACCCCTTCATCCACTATACATACAGGAAACCCCTTCATCCACTATATATACAGGACACCCCTTCATACACTATATATACAGGACACCCCTTCATCCACTATATATACAGGACACCCCTTCATCCACTATATATACAGGACACCCCTTCATCCACTATATATACAGGACACCCCTTCATCCACTATATATACAGGACACCCCTTCATCCACTATATATACAGGACACCCCTTCATACACTATATATACAGGACCCCCCTTCATCCACTATATATACAGGACACCCCTTCATCCACTATATATACAGCAGTATGAGGACACCCCTTCATCCACTATATATACAGGACACCCCTTCATCCACTATATATACAGGACACCCCTTCATACACTATATATACAGCAGTATGAGGACACCCCTTCATCCACTATATATACAGGACACCCCTTCATCCACTATATATACAGGACACCCCTTCATCCACTATATATACAGGACACCCCTTCATCCACTATATATACAGCAGTATGAGGACACCCCTTCATCCACTATATATACAGGACACCCCTTCATCCACTATATATACAGGACACCCCTTCATCCACTATATATACAGGACACCCCTTCATACACTATATATACAGCAGTATGAGGACACCCCTTAATACACTATATATACAGCAGTATGAGGACACCCCTTCATCCACTATATATACAGGACACCCCTTCATCCACTATATATACAGGACACCCATTCATCCACTATATATACAGGACACCCCTTCATCCACTATATATACAGGACACCCCTTCATACACTATATATACAGCAGTATGAGGACACCTCTTCATACAGTATATATACAGCAGTATGAGGACACCCCTTCATCCACTATATATACAGGACACCCCTTCATCCACTATATATACAGGACACCCCTTCATCCACTATATATACAGCAGTATGAGGACACCCCTTCATCCACTATATATACAGGACACCCCTTCATCCACTATATATACAGCAGTATGAGGACACCCCTTCATACACTATATATACAGGACACCCCTTCATACACTATATATACAGGACACCCCTTCATCCACTATATATACAGGACACCCCTTCATACACTATATATACAGGACACCCCTTCATCCACTATATATACAGCAGTATGAGGACACCCCTTCATCCACTATATATACAGGACACCCCTTCATCCACTATATATACAGCAGTATGAGGACACTCCTTCATCCACTATATATACAACAGTATGAGGACACCTCTTCATACACTATATATACAGCAGTATGAGGACACCTCTTCATACACTATATATACAGCAGTATGAGGACACCCCTTCATCCACTATATATACAGCAGTATGAGGACACCCCTTCATCCACTATATATACAGGACACCCCTTCATCCACTATATATACAGCAGTATGAGGACACCCCTTCATACACTATATATACAGCAGTATGAGGACACCCCTTCATCCACTATATATACAGCAGTATGAGGACACCCCTTCATCCACTATATATACAGGACACCCCTTCATCCACTATATATACAGGACACCCCTTCATCCACTATATATACAGGACACCCCTTCATCCACTATATATACAGCAGTATGAGGACACCCCTTCGTCCACTATATATACAGGACACTCCTTCATCCACTATATATACAGGACACCCCTTCATCCACTATATATACAGGACACCCCTTCATCCACTATATATACAGGACACCCCTTCATACACAATATATACAGCAGTATGAGGACACCCCTTCATACACAATATATACAGCAGTATGAGGACACCTCTTCATACACTATATATACAGGACACCCCTTCATCCACTATATATACAGGACACCCCTTCATCCACTATATATACAGCAGTATGAGGACACCCCTTCATCCACTATATATACAGGACACCCCTTCATACACTATATATACAGCAGTATGAGGACACCTCTTCATACACTATATATACAGCAGTATGAGGACACCCCTTCATCCACTATATATACAGGACACCCCTTCATCCACTATATATACAGGACACCCCTTCATCCACTATATATACAGCAGTATGAGGACACCCCTTCATCCACTATATATACAGGACACCCCTTCATCCACTATATATACAGCAGTATGAGGACACTCCTTCATCCACTATATATACAGGACACTCCTTCATCCACTATATATACAGGACACCCCTTCATCCACTATATATACAGGACACCCCTTCATCCACTATATATACAGGACACCCCTTCATACACAATATATACAGCAGTATGAGGACACCCCTTCATACACAATATATACAGCAGTATGAGGACACCTCTTCATACACTATATATACAGCAGTATGAGGACACCCCTTCATCCACTATATATACAGGACACTCCTTCATCCACTATATATACAGGACACTCCTTCATCCACTATATATACAGGACACCCCTTCATACACAATATATACAGCAGTATGAGGACACCTCTTCATCCACTATATATACAGCAGTATGAGGACACCCCTTCATACACAATATATACAGCAGTATGTGGACACCCCTTCATCCACTATATATACAGCAGTATGAGGACACCCCTTAATCCACTATATATACAGGACACCCCTTCATCCACTATATATACAGCAGTATGAGGACACCCCTTCATCCACTATATATACAGCAGTATGAGGACACCCCTTCATCCACTATATATACAGGACACCCCTTCATCCACTATATATACAGCAGTATGAGGACACCCCTTCATCCACTATATATACAGCAGTATGAGGACACCCCTTCATACACTATATATACAGCAGTATGAGGACATCCCTTCATACACTATATATACAGCAGTATGTGGACACCCCTTAATCCACTATATATACAGCAGTATGAGGACACCCCTTCATCCACTATTATACAGGACACCCCTTCATACACTATATATACAGCAGTATGAGGACACCCCTTCATCCACTATTTATACAGGACACCCCTTCATCCACTATATATACAGCAGTATGAGGACACCCCTTCATCCACTATATATACAGGACACCCCTTCATCCACTATATATACAGCAGTATGAGGACACCCCTTCATCCACTATATATACAGCAGTATGAGGACACCCCTTCATCCACTATATATACAGGACACCCCTTCATCCACTATATATACAGCAGTATGAGGACCCCCCTTCATCCACTATATATACAGCAGTATGAGGACCCCCCTTCATCCACTATATATACAGCAGTATGAGGACACCCCTTCATCCACTATATATACAGGACACCCCTTCATCCACTATATATACAGGACACCCCTTCATCCACTATATATACAGCAGTATGAGGACACCCCTTCATCCACTATATATACAGCAGTATGAGGACACCCCTTCATCCACTATATATACAGCAGTATGAGGACACTCCTTCATCCACTATATATACAGCAGTATGAGGACCCCCCTTCATCCACTATATATACAGCAGTATGAGGACACCCCTTCATCCACTATATATACAGGACACCCCTTCATCCACTATATATACAGGACACCCCTTCATCCACTATATATACAGTAGTATGAGGACACCCCTTCATCCACTATATATACAGCAGTATGTGGACACCCCTTCATCCACTATATATACAGGACACCCCTTCATCCACTATATATACAGCAGTATGAGGACACCCCTTCATACACTATATATACAGCAGTATGAGGACACTCCTTCATCCACTATATATACAGGACACCCCTTCATCCACTATATATACAGCAGTATGAGGACACCCCTTCATCCACTATTTATACAGGACACCCCTTCATCCACTATATATACAGCAGTATGAGGACACCCCTTCATCCACTATATATACAGGACACCCCTTCATACACTATATATACAGCAGTATGAGGACACCCCTTCATACACTATATATACAGGACACCCCTTCATCCTCTATATATACAGCAGTATGAGGACACCCCTTCATACACTATATATACAGCAGTATGAGGACACCCCTTCGTCCACTATATATACAGCAGTATGAGGACACCCCTTCATCCACTATATATACAGGACACCCCTTCGTCCAC
The DNA here is from genome assembly GCF_036934945.1 of Oncorhynchus masou masou. Classification (NCBI taxonomy): domain Eukaryota; kingdom Metazoa; phylum Chordata; class Actinopteri; order Salmoniformes; family Salmonidae; genus Oncorhynchus; species Oncorhynchus masou. The sequence continues at coordinate 1,362,670 of NC_088217.1, forward strand.
TATATATACAGGACACCCCTTCATCCACTATATATACAGGACACCCCTTCATCCACTATATATACAGGACACCCCTTCATCCACTATATATACAGCAGTATGAGGACACCCCTTCATCCACTATATATACAACAGTATGAGGACACCCCTTCATCCACTATATATACAGGACACCCCTTCATCCACTATATATACAGGACACCCCTTCATCCACTATATATACAGCAGTATGTGGACACCCCTTCATACACTATATATACAGGACACCCCTTCATCCACTATATATACAGCAGTATGAGGACACTCCTTCATCCACTATATATACAGTAAACCCCTCCGTCCACTATATATACAGCAGTATGTGGACACCCCTTCATACTCTATATATACAGCAGTATGAGGACACCCCTTCATACACAATATATACAGCAGAATGTGGACACCCCTTCATACACTGTATATACAGGACACCCCTTCAAATCAAATCAAATCAAATGTTATTTGTCACATACACATGGTTAGCAGATGTTAATGCGAGTGTAGCGAAATGCTTGTGCTTCCAGTGCAGTAATAACCAACAAGTAATCTAACTAACAATTCCAAAACGAATTTCTTATACACAGTGTAAGGGGATAAAGAATATGTACATAAAGATATGAATGAGTGATGGTGCAGAGCAGCATAGGCAAGATACAGTAGAATGTATCGAGTACAGTATATACATATGAGATGAGTATGTAAACAAAGTGGCATAGTTAAAGTGGCTAGTGATACATGTATTACATAAAGATGCAGTAGATGATATAGAGTACAGTATATACATAAGAGATGAGTATGTAAACAAAGTGGCATAGTTAAATTGTCTAGTGATACATGTATTACATAAGGATGCAGTAGATGATAGAGTACAGTATATATGTATACATATGAGATGAATAATGTAGGGTATGTAAACATTATATTAGGTAGCACTGTTTAAAGTGGCTAGTGATATATTGTACATCCTTTCCCATCAATTCCCATTATTGAAGTGGATGGAGTTGAGTCAGTGTGTTGGCAGCAGCCACTCAATGTTAGTGGTGGCTGTTTAACAGTCTGATGGCCTTGAGATAGAAGCTGTTTTTCAGTCTCTCGGCCCCAGCTTTGATGCACCTGTACTGACCTCGCCTTCTGGATAATAGCGGGGTGAACAGGCAGTGGCTCGGGTGGGTGTTGTCCTTGATGATCTTTATGGTCTTCCTGTAACATCGGGTGGTGTAGGTGTCCTGGAGGGCAGGTTGTTTGCCCCCGGTGATACGTTGTGGAGACCTCACTACCCTCTGGAGAGCCTTACGGTTGTGGGCGGAGCAGTTGCCGTACCAGGTGGTGATACAGCCCGCCAGGATGCTCTCGATTGTGCATCTGTAGAAGTTTGTGAGTGCTTTTGGTGACAAGCCGAATTTCTTCAGCCTCCTGAGGTTGAAGAAGTGCTGCTGCGCCTTCTTCATGATGCTATCTGTGTGAGTGGACCAATTCAGTTTGTCTGTGATTTGTATGCCGAGGAACTTAAAACTTACTACCCTCTCCACTACCTTTCCATCGATGTGGATAGGGGGGTGTTCCCTCTGCTGTTTCCTGAAGTCCACAATCATCTCCTTCGTTTTGTTGACGTTGAGTGTGAGGTTATATTCCTGACACCACACTCCGAGGGCCCTCACCTCCTCCCTGTAGGCCGTCTCGTCGTTGTTGGTAATCAAGCCTACCACTGTTGTGTCGTCCGCAAACTTGATGATTGAGTTGGAGGCGTGCGTTGCCGCGCAGTCGTGGGTGAACAGGGAGTACAGGAGAGGGCTCAGAACGCACCCTTGTGGGGCCCCAGTGTTGAGGATCAGCGGGGTGGAGATGTTGTTGCCTACCCTCACCACCTGGGGGCGGCCCGTCAGGAAGTCCAGGGTGGGGTCGAGACCCAGGGTCTCAAGCTTGATGATGAGCTTGGAGGGTACTATGGTGTTAAATGCCGAGCTGTAGTCGATGAACAGCATTCTCACATAGGTATTCCTCTTGTCCAGATGGGTTAGGGCAGTGTGCAGTGTGGTTGAGATTGCGTTGTCTGTGGACCTATTTGGGCGGTAAGCAAATTGGAGTGGGTCTAGGGTGTCAGGTAGGGTGGAGGTGATATGGTCCTTGACTAGTCTCTCAAAGCACTTCATGATGACGGAAGTGAGTGCTACGGGGCGGTAGTCGTTTAGCTCAGTTACCTTAGCTTTCTTGGGAACAGGAACGATGGTGGCCCTCTTGAAGCATGTGGGAACAGCAGACTGGTATAAGGATTGATTGAATATGTCCGTAAACACACCAGCCAGCTGGTCTGCGCATGCTCTGAGGGCGCGGCTGGGGATTCCGTCTGGGCCTGCAGCCTTGCGAGGGTTAACACGTTTAAATGTTTTACTCACCTCGGCTGCAGTGAAGGAGAGACCGCATGTTTCCATTGTAGGCCGTGTCAGTGGCACTGTATTGTCCTCAAAGCGGGCAAAGAAGTTATTTAGTCTGCCTGGGAGCAAGACATCCTGGTCCGTGACTGAGCTGGATTTCTTCTTATAGTCCGTGATTGACTGTAGACCCTGCCACATACCTCTTGTGTCTGAGCCGTTGAATTGAGATTCTACTTTGTCTCTATACTGACGCTTAGCTTGTTTGATAGCCTTACGGAGGGAATAGCTGCACTGTTTGTATTCGGTCATATTACCAGTCACCTTGCCCTGATTAAAAGCAGTGGTTCGCGCTTTCAGTTTCACGCGAATGCTGCCATCAATCCATGGTTTCTGGTTAGGGAATGTTTTAATCGTTGCTATGGGAACGACATCTTCAATGCACGTTCTAATGAACTCACACACCGAATCAGCGTATTCGTCAATGTTGTTGCCTGACGCAATACGAAACTTGTCCCAGTCCACGTGATTGGAAGCAGTCTTGGAGTGTGGAATCAGCTTGGTCGGACCAGAGTTGGACAGACCTCAGCGTGGGAGCTTCTTGTTTCAGTTTCTGTCTGTAGGCAGGGATCAGCAAAATGGAGTCGTGGTCAGCTTTTCCGAAAGGGGGGCGGGGCAGGGCCTTATATGCGTCGCTGAAGTTAGAATAACAGTGATCCAAGATTTTGCCAGCCCTGGTGGCGCAATCGATATGCTGATACATTTTATGGAGTCTTGTTTTCAGATTAGCCTTGTTAAAATCCCCAGCTACAATGAATGCAGCCTCAGGATGTATGGATTCCAGTTTGCAAAGAGTCAAATAAAGTTTGTTCAGAGCCATCGATGTGTCTGCTTGGGGGGGAATATATACAGCTGTGATTATAATCGAAGAGAATTCTCTTGGTAGATAATGCGGTCTACATTTGATTGTGAGGAATTCTAAATCAGAATTATATATAGGGGTGTCCTGTATATTATAATCAGAATTCTAAATACATACTGTTGGTCATGTAGTGTAGATAGCAGACTGTTTACATACTGTTGGTCATGTAGTGTAGTTAGCAGACTGTCTACATACTGTTGGTCATGTAGTGTAGTTAGCAGACTGTCTACATACCGTTGGTCATGTAGTGTAGTTAGCAGACTGTCTACATACTGTTTGGTCATGCAGTGTAGTTAGCAGACTGTCTACATACTGTTTGTCATGTAGTGTAGTTAGCAGACTGTCTACATGGCTTTAAAGTAATACCCCACGTTACATTCATTTATTCTGTCATGCAAACTCTGCAACAGAAACATGATCATTATAAACTTTGAATGCCGTTTATTATATGCATTCTTCAAATCGATATTTTGTATCCAAAATGTAATAATTTGGAAGCACATGTCAATCTTCTTTTATACAAATGCGGTCAGTCACTGTTCCGGAGGATCCTAGCGAATATCGGTGACTTTGTTCCGGAGGCAGCAGCAGTGTGTCTCAGTGCTGGAGTCAGAGAGCTGCTGCTGGTGCGTGTGTTAGCAGCACGCCCTGATAGATATCAGACATAGATACCATCGGCCCTGCAGGCGAGCACTACTATCTGTTAGATATCCCTTTCTCTTAAGGTACCGGAGACAGGCTGACCAATGCGACCGAAACAACTCCACATATACCCCAGGATATTTCCGACTCGTTTGCAGAGGAACTTTCATTTGTCCCCCGGAGTCTTTTCTTTCTGTCGCCAATAAGTTTACCTGGAATTCCCGCCTGTCTGCCTGCCTGCGGGTCCGGGCTGGGTGCAGACAGAAGAGAACACGGTCTGATTGTAGCGGTCATATCAAACTAACTGGCTGGTGATCATGAGCATGAAAACGCGCTGCTGGATTTTCCACATGTTTCTCTGCTTGGGAATAGTGTATTTGAAAATAGGGTGAGTAGAACATTGTGCATGTTGAGACCTGATAGCGTGGAATTAGGGATGAGAGCTGGGGAATGTTGTCAGTGGATAGCTATGAACACAGATCATATGAGACATGTGGGCAGGAAATAATACCTTCATAATTTATTGTTACCGAAATAATATTAGGTAGACTAGTTTGTTTAATTCATTGTTCCATTAATTGTGATACCTGAGTAAATGAGCTATTAGCCCTAATAGACATGTATTAGCCTACTGCCCGGCACGGTGGGATTTATATTATAGTTTAAATAGAGTTTTAACATCAAACAGAGAATGAAACATGACCAAGAATATCTCGGATTGAAAATATTGTGCAGGTCGCTACAATATGTTGAATGGTTTTGTATTGTTATGTATTTATGATTTATAGTCCCTGTAAAATGGCAATATACTCGCATGATTATCATTCAACACTATGTCCAAATATTTTGAAACCATGTTGATGAAAAGTATCCAACACATTATTCATTATTTGCCATAATTTAATGTAACTAATTCAATTCACAGGGTTTTTTCGTCCGTGGCGGCATTAGGCGCGGGTATCATCTGTAACAAGATCCCGGGTTTAGCTCCACGACAGCGGACGATCTGTCAGAGCCGACCCGACGCCATCATAGTGATCGGAGAAGGAGCTCAGATGGGCATCAATGAGTGCCAGTTTCAGTTTAAAAACGGACGGTGGAACTGTTCTGCTCTGGGAGAGAGGACCGTATTTGGAAAAGAGCTGAACGTGGGTATGTAACAATCATTTCAGTTTCACCTCTTACTTTGATTGAATCGATATTAGTAGGATACACCTGCCAATTTGACAGCACTCCGTTCCCAATGTATTTGCCAAGTGCTCAGAAATGTTCTTCCTTTTTTTGAATGCTATAACACGTGTATTCCCCTCTCACTTTGGTTCAGTTTGTCCATGACCATCATATGGCATCAGTCCAATGAATAAGTTGTTTACACTCATTATGTCTGGTGTCCTATATTATGGACATCAGATAGCTGAGCAGTGACAGACTTTAATCATGTATGGTGTCCTATATTATGGACATCAGATAGCTGAGCAGTGACAGACTTTAATCATGTCTGGTGTCCTATATTATGGTCATCATACTTGAAATAATTCAACCATTTCTCGAACACAGAGGTATGAGATGCTTCAAAAACTCAGGGAGCTTAAAGAGGCGATCAGTTTCACTTCAAAGCTGTGGGGTGGGCTAGGCGAGGTGCGTGGCATGGTTCCGGGTGGGTAGAAGGATGCTGGGGGGTGGATTGGGAATAAGTGGAAATGGGTGGATTGGGAATAAGGCGAAATGGGTTGGGGTTATCTTTGTATGCATTTCTTTGATTGATTGATTTTTTTTGTACCTGTAGTCCCCCACAAAACTAAATAATAACTTAATCACAATTACAAGCTGATGGATGATGGGGCTGGAGATACTGTATGTATCCACTTCTTATATTCATAGACTGGTAGACTGTATGTGACCACTCTCAGATTCATAGACTGTATGTGACCACTCTCAGATTCATAGACTGGTAGACTGAATGTGACCACTCTCAGATTCATAGACTGGTAGACTGTATGTAACCACTCTGAGATTCATAGACTGTATGTAACCACTCTCAGATTCATAGACTGGTAGACTGTATGTGACCACTCTCAGATTCATAGACTGTATGTGACCACTCTGAGATTCATAGACTGTATGTGACCACTCTCAGATTCATAGACTGTATGTGACCACTCTCTGATTCATAGACTGTATGTAACCACTCTCAGATTCATAGACTGTATGTAACCACTCTCAGATTCATAGACTGTATGTAACCACTCTCAGATTCATAGACTGGTAGACTGTATGTGACCACTCTGAGATTCATAGACTGTATGTGACCACTCTCAGATTCATAGACTGGTAGACTGTATGTGACCACTCTCAGATTCATAGACTGTATGTGACCACTCTCAGATTCATAGACTGTATGTGACCACTCTCAGATTCATAGACTGTATGTAACCACTCTCAGATTCATAGACTGGTAGACTGTATGTAACCACTCTCAGATTCATAGACTGGTAGACTGTATGTAACCACTCTGAGATTCATAGACTGTATGTGACCACTCTCAGATTCATAGACTGGTAGACTGTATGTGACCACTCTCAGATTCATAGACTGTATGTAACCACTCTCAGATTCATAGACTGGTAGACTGTATGTGACCACTCTGAGATTCATAGACTGTATGTGACCACTCTCAGATTCATAGACTGGTAGACTGTATGTGACCACTCTCAGATTCATAGACTGTATGTGACCACTCTCAGATTCATAGACCAATAGACTGTATGTGACCACTCTCAGATTCATAGACTGTATGTATCCACTTCTTAGATTCATAGACTGGTAGACTGTATGTACCCACTCTCAGATTCATAGACTGTATGTGACCACTCTCAGATTCATAGACTGTATGTAACCACTCTCAGATTCATAGACTGTATGTGACCACTCTCAGATTCATAGACTGTATGTGACCACTCTCAGATTCATAGACTGGTAGACTGTATGTACCCACTCTCAGATTCATAGACTGTATGTGACCACTCTCAGATTCATAGACTGTATGTAACCACTCTCAGATTCATAGACTGTATGTGACCACTCTCAGATTCATAGACTGGTAGACTGTATGTGACCACTCTCAGATTCATAGACCAATAGACTGTATGTGACCACTCTCAGATTCATAGACTGGTAGACTGTATGTAACCACTCTCAGATTCATAGACTGTATGTGACCACTCTCAGATTCATAGACTGTATGTGACCACTCTCAGATTCATAGACTGTATGTGACCACTCTGAGATTCATAGACTGTATGTGACCACTCTCAGATTCATAGACTGTATGTAACCACTCTGAGATTCATAGACTGTATGTGACCACTCTCAGATTCATAGACCAATAGACTGTATGTGACCACTCTCAGATTCATAGACTGGTAGACTGTATGTAACCACTCTCAGATTCATAGACTGTATGTGACCACTCTCAGATTCATAGACTGTATGTGACCACTCTCTGATTCATAGACTGAATGTGACCACTGATTCATAGACAGACTCACCATCAATGATATACAATCATAGTTTGAACCATGTTTTGAAGCTATACTGTGTGCGTTTATATTTACTTTGTTTACATACGTTATAAGTCCACAAATGGATGTTGCAACTGCAGATTTCCCCATTGATTGGGCTGTTTATGGATTTTTACACAAATAGCCATAAATATACTATAATTTACAATCAAATGTAGGCTATTCCTTCTATAGTATGATCTTGTTATATGGAGTAATGGTTTGATTAATATTTAAGTAATGTGTTCAAGTTAAATTGTTTTCAGACAACAACAAAAAATTCAATGGCATTGGTGCGTAAATGTTCATAACTCTTAGTTACAAAACTCAAAACAGATCATGAAAAATACAGTTACAAATCTCTAAGGACATTTTGGTTTAGTACAACACACAACATCATACAGTCACTTTTTCACTCAACTTAAACAGTGTTTTGTAATACACATTGCAATGCATATTCATATAGAGCATTTGCTTTTCACGATACAATGTCCAAATTACTGACTGTCTTCTCATTTGTTAAAATACATCTTGAACTGGTTTGTCTAAAGCAGATTTTAAAGCCCGGATCCGCTGTTGTTTTTCCCAACAGATGGAGCCCCACTGCTTGTGTTGTGAGAGTGAAAAAATACAGAGTTTGAAGGAAAACATGGGGGCTTTTGCCAAGCCATATCTGCTGGGTTGGCCTAGCCATATCTGCTGGGTTGGCCAAGCCATATCTGCTGGGCTGGCCAAGCCATATCTGCTGGGCTGGCCTAGACATATCTGCTGGGTTGGCCAAGCCATATCTGCTGGGTTGGCCTAGCCATATCTGCTGGGTTGGCCAAGCCATATCTGCTGGGCTGGCCTAGACATATCTGCTGGGTTGGCCTAGCCATATCTGCTGGGCTGGCCTAGCCATATCTGCCGGGCTTGTCTGGCCATATCTGCCGGGCTTGTCTGGCCATATCTGCCGGGCTTGTCTGGCCATATATGCCGGGCTTGTCTGGCCATATCTGCCGGGCTTGTCTGGCCATATCTGCCGGGCTTGTCTGGCCATATATGCTGGGCTTGTCTGGCCATATCTGCTGGGCTTGTCTGGCCATATCTGCTGGGCTGGCCCTGCCATATCTGCCGGGCTTGTCTGGCCATATCTGCTGGGCTTGTCTGGCCATATATGCTGGGCTTGTCTGGCCATATCTGCTGGGCTTGTCTGGCCATATCTGCTGGCTTGTCTGGCCATATATGCTGGGCTTGTCTGGCCACATCTGCTGGGCTTGTCTGGCCATATCTGCTGGGCTGGCTTCGCCATATCTACCTAGCTGGCCTAGCCATATCTGCTGGGCTTGTCTGGCCATATCTGCTGGCTTGTCTGGCCATATATGCTGGGCTTGTCTGGCCACATCTGCTGGGCTTGTCTGGCCATATCTGCTGGGCTGGCTTCGCCATATCTACCTAGCTGGCCTAGCCATATCTACTGAGCTGGCAAAGCTATATCTACCTAGCTGGCCTAGCCATATCTACTGAGCTGGCCAAGCCATATCTACTGAGCTGGCCAAGCTATATCTACCTAGCTGGCCTAGCCAAATCTACTGAGCTGGCCTAGCCATATCTACTGAGCTGGCCAAGCTATATCTACCTAGCTGGCCTAGCCATATCTACCTAGCTGGCCTAGCCATATCTACTGAGCTGGCCAAGCCATATCTACCTAGCTGGCCTAGCCATATCTACTGAGCTGGCCAAGCTATATCTGCCGGGCTGGCCTAGCCATATGTGCTGGGCTGGCCTTGGGGAAAGGTGTGTCTTTGCGTAAATGCCATCCACTTAAAGGACCTTCATTGTGCCTCGCTCTGGGAGCCAGTGGAGTGAGAGGAAGCTTCTCCAGCTTGTTACTGCTGCCGCCAGACTGAAACACAGCCTACACATACTGACAAGTGACAAAGTCACAAATAAATGGCCAACGTTCTCCTGTTCAAGTCAGTGTTGATATTGTTGCCTTTATAATCAAATTAATCAGCTAGCTAGGTAGCCTAGTGGTTAGAGCATTGGGCCAGTAACCCAAAAGGTTGCTGGATTGATTTCCCGAGCTGACTAGGTAAAAATCTGTTGTTCTGCCCCTGAGCAAGGCAGTAACCCACTGTTCCCCTGAGCAAGGCAGTTAACCCACTGTTCCCCTGAGCAAGGCAGTAACCCACTGTTCCCCCGGGCACTGAAGACGTGGATGTCGCTTAAGGCAGCCCCCTGCACCACTCAGAGGTGTTGAGTTAAATGTGGAAGACACATTTCAGTTGAATACATTCAGTTGGACAACTGACCAGTTATCCCCCTTAGCTTCTTGCGAGATAGCAAGCATGTTTGATGAGTATGCAGGCCATGGAAGACCTGTGATTTTTTTTTTACTTACAGCAATTGTGGACAGATCCTTGCGACATTATCATGCTTAAACATGAGGTGATGGCGGCGGATGAATGGCACGACAATGGGCCTCAGGATCCATCAATAAAATGCAATTGTGTTCATTGTCCGTAGCTTATGCCTTCCCATACCATTTAAATTTATTTTTAAAAATGTAATTTAATTTAACCTTTATTTAACTATGCATGTCAGTTATAGAACAAATTCGTATTTGCAATGATGGCCTACCCCAGCCAAAACCAGACGACGCTGGGCCAATTGTGCACGGCCCTATGGAACTCCCAATCACGGCCGGATTTGATACAGCCTGGATACCATAACCCCACCGCCACCATGGGGGATGCTGTTCACAACATTAACATCAGCAAACCGCTCGGCCATATAATGCCATACACGTGGTCTGGGAACACGACCCCATACACGTGGTCTGGAAACACGACCCCATACGCGTGGTCTGGGAACACGACCCCATACACGTGGTCTGGAAACACGACCACATACACGTGGTCTGGAAACACGACCCCATACGCGTGGTCTGGGAACACGACCCCATACACGTGGTCTGGAAACACGACCCCATACGCGTGGTCTGGGAACACGACCCCATACACGTGGTCTGGAAACACTACCCCATACGCGTGGTCTGGGAACACGACCCCATACACGTGGTCTGGAAACACGACCCCATACGCGTGGTCTGGGAACACGACCCCATACACGTGGTCTGGGAACACGACCCCATACACGTGGTCTGGGAACACGACCTCATACACGTGGTCTGGGAACACGACCCCATACACGTGGTCTGGGAACGCGACCCCATACACGTGGTCTGGAAACGCGACCCCATACACGTGGTCTGGGAACGCGACCCCATACACGTGGTCTGGGAACACAAAGCCATACACGTGGTCTGGAAACACGACCCCATACACGTGGTCTGGGAACACGACCCCATACACGTGGTCTGGGAACACGAAGCCATACACGTGGTCTGGAAACACGACCCCATACACGTGGTCTGGAAACATGACCCCATACACGTGGTCTGGAAACACGACCCCATACACGTGGTCTGGGAACACGACCCCATACACGTGGTCTGGCCACACAACGCCTTACATGTGGTCTGGGAACACGACCCCATACACGTGGTCTGGCCACAAGACGCCATACACGTGGTCTGGGAACACGACCCCATACACGTGGTCTGGAAACACGACCCCATACACGTGGCTGGGAACACGACCCCATACACGTGGTCTGGAAACACGACCACATACACGTGGTCTGGCCACACAACGCCATACACGTGGTCTGGGAACACGACCCCATACACGTGGTCTGGCCACACGACCCCATACACGTGGTCTGGGAACACGACCCCATACACGTGGTCTGGGAACACGACCCCATACACGTGGTCTGGGAACACGACCCCATACACGTGGTCTGGCCACACGACCCCATACGCGTGGTCTGGGAACACGACCCCATACACGTGGTCTGGAAACACGACCCCATACGCGTGGTCTGGGAACACGACCCCATACACGTGGTCTGGGAACACGACCCCATACACGTGGTCTGGGAACACGACCTCATACACGTGGTCTGGGAACACGACCCCATACACGTGGTCTGGGAACGCGACCCCATACACGTGGTCTGGAAACGCGACCCCATACACGTGGTCTGGGAACGCGACCCCATACACATGGTCTGGGAACACAAAGCCATACACGTGGTCTGGAAACACGACCCCATACACGTGGTCTGGGAACACGACCCCATACACATGGTCTGGAAACACTACCCCATACGCGTGGTCTGGGAACACGACCCCATACACGTGGTCTGGAAACACGACCCCATACGCGTGGTCTGGGAACACGACCCCATACACGTGGTCTGGGAACACGACCCCATACACGTGGTCTGGGAACACGACCTCATACACGTGGTCTGGGAACACGACCCCATACACGTGGTCTGGGAACGCGACCCCATACACGTGGTCTGGGAACACGACCCCATACACGTGGTCTGGAAACACGACCCCATACACGTGGCTGGGAACACGACCCCATACACGTGGTCTGGAAACACGACCACATACACGTGGTCTGGCCACACAACGCCATACACGTGGTCTGGGAACACGACCCCATACACGTGGTCTGGCCACACGACCCCATACACGTGGTCTGGGAACACGACCCCATACACGTGGTCTGGGAACACGACCCCATACACGTGGTCTGGCCACACGACGCCATACACGTGGTCTGGGAACACGACCCCATACACGTGGTCTGGAAACACGACCCCATACACGTGGTCTGGGAACACGACACCATACACGTGGTCTGGAAACACAAAGCCATACACGTGGTCTGAAAACGCGACCCCATACACGTGGTCTGGGAACACGAAGCCATACACGTGGTCTGAGAACACGAAGCCATACACGTGGTCTGGGAACACGACCCCATACACGTGGTCTGGAAACACGACCCCATACACGTGGTCTGGGAACACGACCCCATACACGTGGTCTGGCCACACAACGCCTTACACGTGGTCTGGAAACACGAAGCCATACACGTGGTCTGGAAACACGAAGCCATACACGTGGTCTGGAAACACGAAGCCATACACGTGGTCTGGGAACACGACCCCATACACGTGGTCTGGGAACACGACCCCATACACGTAGTCTGGCCACACGACGCCATGCACGTGGTCTGGGAACACGACCCCATACACGTGGTCTGGAAACACGACCCCATACACGTGGTCTGGAAACACGACCCCATACACGTGGTCTGGAAACACGAAGCCATACACGTGGTCTGAAAACGCGACCCCATACACGTGGTCTGGGAACACGAAGCCATACACGTGGTCTGGGAACACGACCCCATACACGTGGTCTGGAAACACGAAGCCATACACGTGGTCTGAAAACGCGACCCCATACACGTGGTCTGGGAACACGAAGCCATACACGTGGTCTGAGAACACGACCCCATACACGTGGTCTGGGAACACGACCCCATACACGTGGTCTGGCCACACAACGCCTTACACGTGGTCTGGAAACACGAAGCCATACACGTGGTCTGGAAACACGAAGCCATACACGTGGTCTGGAAACACGAAGCCATACACGTGGTCTGGGAACACGACCCCGGTTTAGGAGCTAAAGTTAACTAGAACTATCTAGCGGTTTAGGAGTAAAAGTTAACTAGATCTATCTAGCGGTTTAGGATCTAAAGTTAACTAGTTCTATCTAGCGGTTTAGGATCTAAAGTTAACTAGATCTATCTAGCGGTTTAGGAGTAAAAGTTAACTAGATCTATCTAGCTGTTTAGGATCTAAAGTTAACTAGATCTATCTAGCGGTTTAGGATCTAAAGTTAACTAGATCTATCTAGCGGTTTAGGAGTAAAAGTTAACTAGATCTATCTAGCGGTTTAGGATCTAAAGTTAACTAGATCTATCTAGCGGTTTAGGAGTAAAAGTTAACTAGAACTATCTAGCTGTTTAGGATCTAAAGTTAACTAGATCTATCTAGCGGTTTAGGATCTAAAGTTAACTAGATCTATCTAGCGGTTTAGGATCTAAAGTTAACTAGATCTATCTAGCGGTTTAGGAGCTAAAGTTAACTAGAACTATCTAGCGGTTTAGGAGTAAAAGTTAACTAGATCTATCTAGCGGTTTAGGATCTAAAGTTAACTAGATCTATCTAGCGGTTTAGGAGCTAAAGTTAACTAGTTCTATCTAGCGGTTTAGGAGCTAAAGTTAACTAGATCTATCTAGCGGTTTAGGATCTAAAGTTAACTAGATCTATCTAGCGGTTTAGGATCTAAAGTTAACTAGATCTATCTAGCGGTTTAGGAGCTAAAGTTAACTAGAACTATCTAGCGGTTTAGGAGTAAAAGTTAACTAGATCTATCTAGCGGTTTAGGATCTAAAGTTAACTAGATCTATCTAGCGGTTTAGGATCTAAAGTTAACTAGATCTATCTAGCGGTTTAGGATCTAAAGTTAACTAGATCTATCTAGCGGTTTAGGAGCTAAAGTTAACTAGATCTATCTAGCGGTTTAGGAGTAAAAGTTAACTAGATCTATCTAGCGGTTTAGGATCTAAAGTTAACTAGATCTATCTAGCGGTTTAGGAGCTAAAGTTAACTAGTTCTATCTAGCGGTTTAGGAGTAAAAGTTAACTAGATCTATCTAGCGGTTTAGGAGTAAAAGTTAACTAGATCTATCTAGCGGTTTAGGATCTAAAGTTAACTAGATCTATCTAGCGGTTTAGGAGCTAAAGTTAACTAGTTCTATCTAGCGGTTTAGGAGTAAAAGTTAACTAGATCTATCTAGCTGTTTAGGATCTAAAGTTAACTAGATCTATCTAGCTGTTTAGGATCTAAAGTTAACTAGATCTATCTAGCGGTTTAGGAGCTAAAGTTAACTAGAACTATCTAGCGGTTTAGGAGTAAAAGTTAACTAGATCTATCTAGCGGTTTAGGATCTAAAGTTAACTAGATCTATCTAGTGGTTTAGGAGCTAAAGTTAACTAGAACTATCTAGCGGTTTAGGAGTAAAAGTTAACTAGATCTATCTAGCGGTTTAGGATCTAAAGTTAACTAGTTATATCTAGCGGTTTAGGATCTAAAGTTAACTAGATCTATCTAGCGGTTTAGGAGTAAAAGTTAACTAGATCTATCTAGCTGTTTAGGATCTAAAGTTAACTAGATCTATCTAGCGGTTTAGGATCTAAAGTTAACTAGATCTATCTAGCGGTTTAGGAGTAAAAGTTAACTAGATCTATCTAGCGGTTTAGGAGCTAAAGTTAACTAGATCTATCTAGCGGTTTCGGAGTAAAAGTTAACTAGATCTATCTAGCGGTTTAGGATCTAAAGTTAACTAGATCTATCTAGCGGTTTAGGAGTAAAAGTTAACTAGATCTATCTAGCGGTTTAGGATCTAAAGTTAACTAGATCTATCTAGCGGTTTAGGAGTAAAAGTTAACTAGAACTATCTAGCTGTTTAGGATCTAAAGTTAACTAGATCTATCTAGCGGTTTAGGATCTAAAGTTAACTAGATCTATCTAGCGGTTTAGGATCTAAAGTTAACTAGATCTATCTAGCGGTTTAGGAGCTAAAGTTAACTAGAACTATCTAGCGGTTTAGGATCTAAAGTTAACTAGATCTATCTAGCGGTTTAGGATCTAAAGTTAACTAGATCTATCTAGCGGTTTAGGAGCTAAAGTTAACTAGAACTATCTAGCGGTTTAGGAGTAAAAGTTAACTAGATCTATCTAGCGGTTTAGGATCTAAAGTTAACTAGTTCTATCTAGCGGTTTAGGAGCTAAAGTTAACTAGATCTATCTAGCGGTTTAGGATCTAAAGTTAACTAGATCTATCTAGCAGTTTAGGAGCTAAAGTTAACTAGATCTATCTAGCGGTTTAGGAGTAAAAGTTAACTAGATCTATCTAGCGGTTTAGGATCTAAAGTTAACTAGAACTATCTAGCTGTTTAGGATCTAAAGTTAACTAGATCTATCTAGCGGTTTAGGATCTAAAGTTAACTAGATCTATCTAGCGGTTTAGGATCTAAAGTTAACTAGATCTATCTAGCGGTTTAGGAGCTAAAGTTAACTAGAACTATCTAGCGGTTTAGGATCTAAAGTTAACTAGATCTATCTAGCGGTTTAGGATCTAAAGTTAACTAGATCTATCTAGCGGTTTAGGAGCTAAAGTTAACTAGAACTATCTAGCGGTTTAGGAGTAAAAGTTAACTAGATCTATCTAGCGGTTTAGGATCTAAAGTTAACTAGATCTATCTAGCGGTTTAGGAGTAAAAGTTAACTAGATCTATCTAGCGGTTTAGGATCTAAAGTTAACTAGATCTATCTAGCGGTTTAGGATCTAAAGTTAACTAGATCTATCTAGCGGTTTAGGATCTAAAGTTAACTAGATCTATCTAGCGGTTTAGGATCTAAAGTTAACTAGATCTATCTAGCAGTTTAGGAGCTAAAGTTAACTAGATCTATCTAGCGGTTTAGGATCTAAAGTTAACTAGATCTATCTAGCGGTTTAGGAGCTAAAGTTAACTAGATCTATCTAGTTCTTTATATGAAGTGTTCCTGAGGAGAGACAGGCCTCACTTCACTCCACATGATATTTTAAAACATTTCAATTGATTGCCCTGTCAGTTATTCAGTGTGCAATGTGCTGCATACCTGCAGCTATCGGTCCAGAACTGTGAAACTCATAATGCTGGCAGAGAGAACATATATAATCCACAGATGTGGACACAGGAACATGGTGTTCATTTCCTACAATTACATTTTCGGACAAAGAGTACTTCCTCTGACCTGCAGGTGCTCAGACATGATCAGTCATGATTAACCAGAGTAAACTAGGAAACCATTTTCACTGACTGCTCTGGGTAACAAAGGTTAGGATGTTATACACACTAAAACACATAACATAAAACGATATAGTTCCAAATATGAGTTATTTGGCTTGTAAGCAAAGGGGAACCATTTTTAGTGCTACTGTATATAGAAACTTGTTTTGATGGTTCTATAAAGAATGTTCTATATCGCACCAAAGAAGGGTTCTGCTGTGATTAAAACACTTTTTTGGGGGCTATATAAAATCAAATTTTATTTGTCACATACACATGGTTAGCAGATGTTAATGTGAGTGTAGCGAAATGCTTGTGCTTCTAGTTCCGACCGTGCAGTAACATCTAACAAGTAATCTAACAATTTCACAACAACTACCTTATACACACAAGTGTAAAGGAATGAATAAGAATATGTACATAAAAAATATATGGATGAGCGATGGCCGAACGGCATAGGCAAGATGCAGTAGATGGTATAGAGTACAGTATATACTGTACATATGAGGTGAGTAATGTAGGGTATGTAAACATTATATAAAAGTGCCATTGTTTAAAGTGTATGGTGATACATTTATTACATCCAATTTTTAGTATTTAAGTGGCTAGAGATTTGAGTCAGTATGTTGGCAGCAGCCACTCGATGTTAGTGATGGCTGTTTAACAGTCTGATGGCCTTGAGATAGAAGCTGTTTTGGGCAGGGTAGCCTAGTGGTTAGAGCATTGGACTAGTAACTGAAAGGTTGCAAGTTCAAATCCCCAAGCTGACAAGGTACAAATCTGTCGTTCTGCCCCTGAACAGGCAGTTAACCCACTAGGCCGTCATTGAAAATAAGAATTTGTTCTTAACTGACTTGCCTTGTTAAATAAAGGTAAAATAAAAAAAATTAAAAAGTCTCTCGGTCCCAGGTTTGATGCAGTTGTACTGATCTCGCCTTCTGGGTGATAGCAGGGTGAACAGGCAGTGGCTCGGGTGGTTGTTGTCCTTGACGATCTTTTTGACCTTCCTGTGACATCGGGTGGTGTAGGTGTCCTGGAAGGTGAATTCACCAATTTGTAAGTCGCTCTGGATAAGAGCGTCTGCTAAATGACTTAAATGTAAATGTTAAATGAGGGCAGGTAGTTTGCCCCCGGTGATGCGTTGTGCAGACCTCACTACCCTCTGGAGAGCCTTACGGTTGTGGGCGGAGCAGTTGCCGTACCAGGCGTTAATACAGCCCGACAGAATACTCTCGATTGTGCATCTGTAAAAGTTTAGTTTTTTTGTTGACAAGCCGAATTTCTTCAGCCTCCTGACGTTGTGTGAGGTTATTTTCCTGACACCACACTCCAAGGGCCCTCACCTCCTCTCTGTACGTCATCTCGTCGTTGTTGGTAATCAAGCTTACCACTGTAGTATTGTCTGCAAACTTGATGATTGAGTTGGAGGCGTGCATGGCCACGCAGTCATGGGTGAACAGGGAGTACAGGAGAGGGCTGAGAATGCACCCTCGTGGGGCCCCAGTGTTGAGGATAAGCGGGGTGGAGATATTGTTTCCTACCCTCACCACCTGGGGGTGGCCTGTCAGAAAGTCCAGGACCCAGTTGCACAGGGCGGGGTTGAGACCTAGGGTCTTGAGCTTGGAGGGTACTATGATGTTAAAACCTCTTGGAACCATCCATCCCGGATCCGGGATAATTGTCTTCAACTACGCTAAATAGCATAGCGCAACGGTCAAATAATCTTACTAGAAAATATCCATATTCATGAAACCACAAGTGAAATATAGCGAAACACAGCTTAGCCTTTTGTTAATCACCCTGTCGTCTCAGATTTTGAAATGATGCTTTACAGAGAAAACAATACAAGCGTTTGTGTAAGTTTATCGATATACCGACAAAACATTATGTACACCTAGCAGCAGGTAACTGGGTCACGAAAATCAGAAAAGCAATCACATTAATCGTTTACCTTTGATGATCTTCGGGTGTTTTCACTCACGAGACTCCCAATTAGACAGCAAATGTTCCTTTTGTTCCATAAAGACATTGTTTATATCCAAATACCTCTGTTAGTTTGATGCGTTCTGCCCAGGAATCCACTGGAAATAGCGGTCACGACAATGCAGACAAAAATTCCAAATGATATCCATAATATCGACAGAAACATGGCAAACGTTTTTTGTAATCAATCCTCAAGGTGTTTTTCAAATATCTATTTGACAATATATCAACCGGGACAGTTGGCCTTTCACTAGGACCGGGAGGAAAAATGGCTACCTCTCTGTTTTGCGCAAAAATGACACAGAGCCAACAACTGACCACTTACGCAATGTGGACGTTTACACTCATTCTTCAAAATAAAGGCCTGAAACTACGTCTAAATGCTGTAGACACCTTAGGGAAGCCACAGAAAAAGAAATATGGTTGATATCCCTTTCAATCGTCAATAGGGATGCATAGGAACACAGCTTTCAAAATAAGTCACTTCCGGATTGGATTTTTCTCAGGCTTTCGTCTGCAATATCAGTTCTGTTATACTCACAGACAATATTTTTACAGTTTTGGAAACTTTAGAGTGTGTTCTATCCTACGCTGTCAATTATATGCATATTCTAGCATCTGGTCCTGAGAAATAGGCCATTTACTTTGGGAATGTTATTTTTTCAAAAATAAAAATAGTGCCCCCTAGCACTTCATGGTGACGGAAGTGAGTGCTACGGGGCGATAGTCATTTAGCTCAGTTACCTTAGTTACCTTAGCTTTCTTGTGGCCCTCACAATAGTGGCCCTCTTTAAGCATGTGGGAACAGCAGACTGGGATAAGGGTTGATTGAATATGTCAGTAAACACACCAGTCAGCTGGTCTGCGCATTCTCTGAGGACGCGGCTGGGGATGCCGTCTGGGCCTGCAGCCTTGCGAAGGTTAACACGTTTAAATGTTTTACTCACGTTGGCTGCAGTGAAGGAGATCCCGCAGGTTTTGGTAGCGGGCCGTATCGGTGGCACTGTATTGTCCTCGAGCAAAGAAGTTTTTAGTTTGTCTGGGAGCAAGACATCGTGGTTCGCGACGGGGCTGGTTTTCTTTTTGTAATTGGTGATTGACGGTAGACCCTGCCACATACCTCTCGTGTCTGAGCCGTTGAATTGAGACTCTACTTTGTCTCTATACTGATGCTCTGCTTGTTTGATCGCCTTGCGGAGGGAATAGCTACACTGTTTGTATTCGGTCATGTTTCCAGTCGCCTTGCCCCGATTAAAAGCAGTTGTTTGCGCTTTCAGTTTTGCGCGAATGCTGCCATCAATCCACGCTTTCTGGTTGGGGAAGGTTTCAATATTCGCTGTGGTTACAACATCACCGATGCACTTTCTAATGAACTCGCTCACCGAATCAGTGTATTCATCAATGATATTGTCCGACGCTATGCGAACATATCCCAGTCCATGTGATCGAAGCAATCTTGAAACATGGAGTCAGATTGGTCAGCTTTGAACAGACCTGAGCATGGGTGTTTCCTGTTTTAGTTTCTGTCTATAGGCTGGGAGCATCAAAATGGAGTCGTGGTCAGATTTGCTGAAAGGAGGGAGGGTTTTGTATGCGTCACGGAAGTTAGAATAACAATGGTCTAGGGTTTTACCAGCCCGGGTCGCACATTCGATATGCTGATAAAATTTAGATTAGCCTTGTTAAAATCCCTGTCTACAATAAATGCAGCCTCAGGATATATGGTTTCCAGTTTACATAAAGTCCAATGAAGTTCTTTCAGGGCCATCGATGTGTCTGCTTGGGGGGGGGGGGGGGGGGGGAATATACACAACTGTGATTATAATCAAAGAGAATTCTCTTGGTATATAATGCGGTCGGCATTTGAATTCTAGATCAAGGAGAACAAAAGGACTTAGGAATAGAACCCTAATTGTTATTTATAGAGAATGATTCTAAAGAAACTTTCTCAATCTTAAGGTTCTAGAAAGAACCTTTTGAAGAACCAAACAGGGTTATTTTTCCTGGTTAGCCATTTTATATTGTTAAAATTTCGTTGGTTTTATTCTTGTGTTGAATCAGGTGTTCTAGATCTGCAATGGCTGGGGAGTCCACTGGTTTAGACAGTTAACTCAAGGCCAGATGTGAGTCTTTCACTAGAAACCGTCACGGGCCGTAGTCACATAATTAATTATCACTAAACGAGCAAAGAACCCTTTTGTGAACTGCAAAGAACCATTGAAGGGCTCTAATGGTTCTTTGAGTCATTATGGCTCCACATAGAACCATCAACCAAAGAACCCTTGAGGAACCCTCTTTTCTTAGTGTTTAGGGGGGGGGGCTAGGGGTTGATTTGGAATACAGGGTCTGTTTCCTTGGGTTAACGTGTAAATGATTGATCGGGGGGAGAGTTGACCAGGCAAGTCAGTAACACTGCTTATCAATACTGTAATGATGATGATAATGATGATAGGACTCTGAAACTGCTGAGGCATTCAATCAATATATTTTTTAACGCCCTTCTTACATCAGCTGATGTCACAAAGTTCTGTACAGAAACCCAGTCTAAACCCCTAAACAGCAAGCAATGCAGGTGTAGAAGCACGGTGGCTAGGAAAAGCTCCCTAGATAAGCAGGAACCTAGGAAGAAACCTAGAGAGGAACCAGGCTATGAGGGGTAGCCAGTCCTCTTCTGGCTGTGCCGGGTGGAGATTATAACAGAACATGGCCAAGATGCTCAAATGTTCATAAATGACCAGCAGGGTCAGATAATAATAATCACAGTGGTTGTCGAGGGTGCAACAGGTCAGCACCTCAGGAGTAAATGTCAGTTGGCTTTTCATAGTCGATCATTCAGAGTAGCTCTACTGCTCCTGCTGTCTCTAGAGAGTTGAAAACAGCAGGTCTGGGACAGGTAGCACGTCCGGTGAATAGGTCAGGGTTCCATAGCCACATGCAGAACAGTTGAAACTGGAGTAGCAGCACGACCAGGTGGACTGGGGCCAGCAAGGAGTCATCAGGCCAGGTAGCACTGAGGCATGGTCCTAGGGCTCAGGTCCTCTGAGAGAGAGAAAGAAAGAAAGACAGAAAGAAAGAAAGAGAGAGAGAGAAAGAAAGAAAGAAAGAAAGAAAGAAAGAAAGAAAGAAAAGAGAGAGAGAGAGAGAGAGAGAGAGAGAGAATTAGAGAGAGCATACTTAAATTCACACAGGACATCGGGTTAAGACAGGAGAAGTACTCCAGATATAACAGACTGACCCCAGCCCCTGACACATAAACTACTGCAGCATAAATACTGACTTCAAATCTACTGAGATTTGTCCTGATAGGATGTGATTAGATTACAGTATGGTACTATCACTGACCAGCTCATGGGTGTTTTCATTTCCTGTGTATTTTATTTTCAATAGTATATAGACCTGTAAGTAGTGGTGTATGGGGTGGAACCCTATGGTATCACAACCCTGTGGTATCACAACCCTGAGTTATCACAACCCTGTTTTATTAGAACCCTGTGGTATCAGAACCTAGTTGTATCTGAACAGAACACTGTGGTATCAGAACAGAACCCCGTGGTATCAGAACCTCGTAATGTCAGTACCCTGTGGAATCAGAATATAAGCCTGTGGTATCAGCACGCTGTGGTATCAGAAAATAACCCTGTGGTATCAGAACATAACCCTGTGGTACCAGAACCCCGTGGTATCAGAACAGAGCCCCGCATTATCAGAAACCTTTGGTATCAGAACAGAACTCTGTCATTTCAGAACCTTGTTGTATCAGCACCCTGTGGTATCAGAACCCTGTGGTATCAGAACCTAGTTGTATCTGAACAGAACTCTGTGGTATCAGAACCCCGTGGTATCAGAATATACCCCTGTGGTATCAGTACAGAACCCTCTGGTATCAGAACCCTGTGGTATCAGAACATAACCCTGTGGTATCAGAACCCTGTGGTAACTGAACAGAACCCTGTGATATCATAACCCTGTGGTATAAGAACAGAACCATGTGGTATCTGAACAGAACCCTGTGGTATCGGAACCCTGTAATATCAATACGCTGTGGTATCGGAATATAACCCTGTGGTATCAGAACCCTGTGGTATCAGAACATAACTCTGTGGTACCAGAACCCTGTGGTATCAGAACAGAGCCCTGTGGTATCAGAAGCCTGTGGTATCAAAACAGAACCTTGTGGTATCAGAACAGAACACTGTGGTATCAGAACAGTACTCTGTGGTATTTTATCAGAACCCTTTGGTATCAGAACAGAACTCTGTCGTATCAGAACCTTGTATCAGCACCCTGTGTTATCAGAATCTTGTGATATCAGAACAGAACCCTGTGGTATCAGAACCCTGTCGCATCAGAACAGAACCTTGTGGTATCAGAACAGAACCCTGTGGTATCAGAACAGTACCCTGTGGAATTTTATCAGAACCCTGTGACATCAAAATAGATTCCTGTGGTATTAGAACAATCTTGTATCAGAACCCTGTGGTATCAGAAAAGATGGCTGCAGAGACAGAATGTTGCTCTTTTGAAGTTTGTTTCATGCAATTCTACACATTTTGTCATGGGGCGGAATTTTTTTGTTGAGTTTAAAGCTAGTTTCCTAGAATTATACACGTTTGGCTTGGTTTATCCTGTGCTGTGGTATCAGAACCTTGTGGTATCAGAACAGAACTCTGTGATATCAGAACAGAGCCCAGTGGTATCAGAACATAACTCTGTTGTATCGGAACATAACTTTATCCTCTGTTGTGCTATCAGAACCCCATGGTGTCAGAACAGAACCCCGTGGTATCAGAAATCTGTGTTATCAGAACTCTATGGTATCAGAACCCCATGGTGTCAGAACAAAACCCTGTTGTATCAAAACCTGTGGTATCAGAACCCTGTGGTGTCAGAACAGAACCCTATGGTATCAGAACTCTGTGGTGTCAGAACCCTGTGGTGTCAGAACATAACCCTGTGGTATCAAAACCTATGGTATCAGAACTCTTTGGTATCAGAACAGAACTCTGTGGTATCAGAACAGAACCCTATGGTATCAGAACTCTGTGGTGTCAGAACCCTGTGGTGTCAGAACATAACCCTGTGGTATCAAAACCTGTGGTATCAGAACTCTTTGGTATCAGAACAGAACTCTGTGGTATCAGAACAGAACCCCGGTCTGATCAGAACCTTGTGGTACTGTATTAGTGTGGGGTGTAATGGTGTGGTATCAGGCGGTCCATCTAGGGAGGGTCTGCATGCCTCTCAGCCCTTAGGCTCACCTCAAGGAGCTGCCAGCTGTGTGACAGGAGCTGGGCTGCGGGCCAGATTCTAAACATCACAACACTATCTCTCCCTCTGGGTGCACCGTTAAATACATCTCTGATCATTGTATTGCTGCAATACATGGACTATACTTTTCTGGGTATACCTGGTTGATCTGCTGAGACAGTGTTGACCTATTGAGAGACAGTGTTGACCTGGAGGGTTGACCTGCTGAGCGACAGTGTTGACCTGCTGAGAGACAGTGTTGACCTGTTGAGAGACAGTGTTGACCTGGAGGGTTGACCTGCTGAGCGACAGTGTTGACCTGCTGAGAGACAGGGTTGACCTGCTGAGCGACAGTGTTGACCTGCTGAGAGACAGTGTTGACCTGCTGAGCGACAGTGTTGACCTGCTGAGAGACAGTGTTGACCTGTTGAGAGACAGTGTTGATCTGCTGAGAGACAGTGTTGACCTGCTGAGAGACAGTGTTGACCTGCTGAGAGACAGTGTTGACCTGCTGAGAGACAGTGTTGACCTGCTGAGAGACAGTGTTGACCTGCTGAGGGAGTGTGTTGACCTGCTGAGAGGCATTGTTGACCTGCTGAGGGAGTGTGTTGACCTGCTGAGGGAGTGTGTTGACCTGCTGAGGGAGTGTGTTGACCTGCTGAGGGAGTGTGTTGACCTGCTGAGGGAGTGTGTTGACCTGCTGAGGGAGTGTGTTGACCTGCTGAGAGGCATTGTTGACCTGCTGAGAGGCATTGTTGACCTGCTGAGAGACAGTGTTGACTTGCGGGGTGGCAGTGTTGACCTGCTGATGGACAGTGTTGACCTGCTGAGAGACAGTGTTGACCTGCTGAGAGGCATTGTTGACCTGCTGAGAGACAGTGTTGACTTGCGGGGTGGCAGTGTTGACCTGCTGATGGACAGTGTTGACCTGCTGAGAGACAGTGTTGACCTGCTTAGTGACAGTGTTGACCTGCTGATAGGCAGTGTTGACCTGCTGAGAGACAGTGTTGACCTGGGGGTTGATCTGCTGAGAGACAGTGTTGACCTGGGGGTTGATCTGCTGAGAGACAGTGTTGACTTGGTGAGAGACCGTGTTGACTTGGAGGTTGACCTGCTGGGAGACAGTGTTGACTAGCTGAGAGACAGTGTTGACCTGGAGGTTGATCTGCTGAGAGACAGTGTTGACCTGTTGAGAGACAGTGTTGGCCTGGAGGTTGATCTGCTGAGAGACAGTGTTGACCTGGGGGTTGATCTGCTGAGAGACAGTGTTGAACTGCTGAGAGACAGTGTTGACCTGGGGGTTGACCAGCTGAGAGACAGTGTTGACCTGCTGAGAGACAGTGTTGAACTGCTGAGAGACAGTCTTGACCTGCTGAGAGACAGTGTTTAACTGCTGAGAGACAGTGTTGACCTGCTGAGAGACAGTGTTGACCTGCTGAGAGACAGTGTTGAACTGCTGAGAGACAGTCTTGACCTGCTGAGAGACAGTGTTTAACTGCTGAGAGACAGTGTTGACCTGCTGAGAGACAGTGTTGACCAGCTGAGAGACAGTGTTGACCTGCTGAGAGACAGTGTTGAACTGCTGAGAGACAGTGTTGACCTGCTGAGAGACAGTGTTGACCTGGGGGTTGATCTGCTGAGAGACAGTGTTGACCTGGGGGTTGATCTGCTGAGAGACAGTGTTGACCTGCTGAGAGACAGTGTTGAACTGCTGAGAGACAGTGTTGAACTGCTGAGAGACAGTGTTGAACTGCTGAGAGACAGTGTTGAACTGCTGAGAGACAGTATTTACCTGCTGAGAGACAGTATTGACCTGCTGAGAGACAGTGTTGACTTGCTGAGAGACAGTGTTGACCTGGGGGTTGATCTGCTGAGAGACAGTATTGACCTGCTGAGAGACAGTGTTGACCTGCTGAGAGACAGTGTTGACCTGCTGAGAGACAGTGTTGACCTGCTGAGAGACAGTGTTGACCTGCTGAGAGACAGTGTTGACCTGCTGAGAGACAGTGTTGACCTGGGGGTTGATCTGCTGAGAGACAGTGTTGACCTGGGGGTTGATCTGCTGAGAGACAGTGTTGACCTGCTGAGAGACAGTATTGACCTGCTGAGAGACAGTGTTGACCTGCTGAGAGACAGTATTGACCTGCTGAGAGACAGTGTTGACCTGCTGAGAGACAGTGTTGACCTGCTGAGAGACAGTGTTGACCTGGGGGTTGATCTGCTGAGAGACAGTGTTGACCTGGGGGTTGATCTGCTGAGAGACAGTGTTGACCTGTGGGTTGATCTGCTGAGAGACAGTGTTGACTTGCTGAGAGGCAGTGTTGACCTGCTGAGAGACAGTGTTGACTTGGAGCTTGACCTGCTGAGAGACTGTGTTGACCTGCTGAGAGACAGTGTTGACCTGCTGAGAGACAGTGTTGACCTGCAGAGAGACAGTGTTGACCTGCTGAGAGGCAGTGTTGACCTGCTGAGGGGCAGTGTTGACCTGCTGAGAGGCAGTGTTGACCTGCTGAGAGGCAGTGTTGACCTGCTGAGAGAGAGTGTTGACCTGCAGAGAGACAGTGTTGACCGGAGGATGACCTACTGAGAGACAGAGTCGACCTGCTGAGAGGCCGTGTTGACCTGCTGAGAGATAGTGTTGAAATGCTGAGAGACAGTGTTGACCGGACGGTGACCTGCTTAGAGACAGTGTTGACCTACACTGCCGAGAGACAGTGTTGACCTGCTGAGAGACAGTGTTGACCTGCTGAGAGAGTGTGTTGACCGGTGGTTAACCCGCTGAGAGTCAGTGTTGACCTGATGAGAGACAATGTTGACCTGGTACCTGTCTGTCTGTCTGTCTGTCTGTCTGTCTGTCTGTCTGTCTGTCCAGAGACAGGATTTAAATGCATGGCTGGACTAATGCTCCGTCCGTCCTTCCTTCCTTCATTCCTTCCTTCCTTCCTTCCTTCCTTCCTTCCTTCCTTCCGTCTCCTTCCTTCCTTCCTTCCTTCCTTCCTTCCTTCCTTCCTTCCTTCCTTCCTTCCTTCCTTTGACCATGGAGAACAAGAGCACCTCCTCCTAGCTGCCCACTGCACTGAGGCTAGGTAACACAGTCACTACCGATAAATCCATGATTATTGATGATTATGATTATAGCAGATGTTCTGAAAGGGCTGCGAAACCTGGACCCGTACAAATCAGCTGGGCTTGACAATCTGGACCCTCTATTTCTGAAACTATCCGCCGCCATTGTCACAACCCTATTACCAGCCTGTTCAAACTCTCTTCCATATCGTCTGAGATCCCCAAGGATTGGAAAGCTGCCGCAGTCATCCCCCTCTTCAAAGGGGGAGACACCCTGGACCCAAACTGTTACAGACCTATTTCCATCCTGCCCTGCCTATCTAAGGTCTTCGAAAGCCAAGTCAACAAACAGATCACTGACCATCGCGAATCCCACCGTACCTTCTCCGCTGTGCAATCTGGTTTCCGAGGCTTTCGACTTTGTTAATCACCATATTCTTATCGGCAGACTCAGTAGCCTCGGTTTTTCTAATGACTGCCTTGCCTGGTTCACCAATTACTTTGCAGACAGAGTTCAGTGTGTCAAACCGGAGGGCATGTTGTCCGGTCCTCTGGCAGTCTCTATGGGGGTGCCACAGGGTTAAATTCTCGGGCCGACTCTTTTCTCTGTATATATCAATGATGTTGCTCTTGCTGCGGGCGATACCCTGATCCACCTCTACGCAGACGACACCATTCTGGCCCTTCCTTGGACACTGTGCTATCTAACCTCCAAATGAGCTTCAATGCCATACAACACTCCTTCCGTGGCCTCAAACTGCTTTTAAACGCTAGTAAAACCAAATGCATGCTTTTCAACCGATCGCTGTCTGCACCCGCACGCCCGACTAGCATCCCCACCCTGGATGGTTCTGACCTAGAATATGTGGACATCTATAAGTACCTAGGTGTCTGGCTAGACTGTAAACTCTCCTTCCAGACTCATATCAAACATCTCCAATCTAAAATCAAATCTAGTCGGCTTTCTTTTCCGCAACAAAGCCTCCTCCACTCACGCCGCCAAACTTACCCTAGTAAAACTGACTATCCTACCGATCCTCGACTTCGGCGATAACATCTACAAAATAGCTTCCAATACTCTACTCAGCAAACTGGATGCAGTTTATCACAGTGCCCTCCGTTTTATTACTAAAGCACCGTATACCACCCACCACTGCGAACTGTATCCTCTAGTCAGCTGGCCCTCGCTGCATATTCGTCGCCAGACCCACTGGCTCCAGGTCATCTACAAGTCCATGCTAGGTAAAGCTCTGCTTTATCTCAGTTCACTGGTCACGATGACAACACCCACCCGTAACGCGCTCCAGCAGGTGTATCTCACTGATCATCCCTAAAGCCAACACCTCATTTGGCCGCCTTTCCTTCCAGTTCTCTGCTGCCTGTGACTGGAACCAATTGCAAAAATCGCTGAAGTTGGAGACTTTTAGCTCCCTCACCAACTTTAAACATCTGCTATCTGAGCAGCTAACCGATCGCTGCAGCTGTACATAGTCCATCGGTAAATAGCCCACCCAATTTACCTACCTCATCCCCATACTGTTTTTATTTATTTACTTTTCTGCTCTGCACATGACCATCTAATCATTTATCACTCCAGTGTTAATCTGCTAAATTGTAATTATTCGCCTACCTCCTCATGCCTTTTGCACACAATGTATTGACTCTTTTTTTCTTTTTTTCTACTGTGTTATTGATTTGTTAATTGTTTACTCCATGTGTAACTCTGTGTTGTTGTTTGTTCACACTGCTATGCTTTATCTTGGCCAGGTCGCAGTTGTAAATGAGAACTTGTTCTCAACTAGCCTACCTGGTTAAATAAAGGTGAAATAAAACAATACAAATACAAATGTCAACACTGCATCTCAGCAGGTCAACCTCCAGGTCAACACTGCATCTCAGCAGGTCGACCTCCAGGTCAACACTGCCTCTCAGCAGGTCAACCTCCAGGTCAACACTGCCTCTCAGCAGGTCAACCTCCAAGTCAACACTGTCTCTCAGCAGGTCAACAAACTCTCTTAGCAGGTCAACCTTTCCTCTCAGCAGGTCAACACTGTCTCTCAGCAGGTCAACACTGCCTCTCAGCAGGTCAACAAACTCTCTTAGCAGGTCAACCTTTCCTCTCAGCAGGTCAACACTGCCTCTCAGCAGGTCAACACTGTCCCTCAGCAGGTCAACACTGTCTCTCAGCAGGTCAACCTCCAGGTCAACACTGTCTCTCAGCAGGTCAACCTCCAGGTCAACACTGCATCTCAGCAGGTCGACCTACAGGTCAACACTGCCTCTCAGCAGGTCAACCTCCAGGTCAACACTGTATCTCAGCAGGTCAACCTCCAGGTCAACACTGTCTCTCAGCAGGTCAACCTCCAGGTCAACACTGTCTCTCAGCAGGTCAACAAACTCTCTTAGCAGGTCAACCTTTCCTCTCAGCAGGTCAACACTGTCCCTCAGCAGGTCAACACTGCCTCTCAGCAGGTCAACACTGTCCCTCAGCAGGTCAACACTGTCTCTCAGCAGGTCAACCCCCAGGTCAACACTTTCTCTCAGCAGGTCAACACTGCCTCTCAGCAGGTCAACACTGCCTCTCAGCAGGTCAACACTGTCCCTCAGCAGGTCAACACTGTCCCTCAGCAGGTCAACACTGTCTCTCAGCAGGTCAACACTGCCTCTCAGCAGGTCAACACTGTCTCTCAGCAGGTCAACACTGTCCCTCAGCAGGTCAACCTCCAGGTCAACACTGTCTCTCAGCAGGTCAACCTCCAGGTCAACACTGCCTCTCAGCAGGTCAACCTCCAGGTCAACACTGTCTCTCAGCAGGTCAACCTCCAGGTCAACACTGCTTCTCAGCAGGTCAACACGGTCTCTCTGCAGGTCAACACTGTCTCTCAGCAGGTCAACTTCCAGGTCAACACTGTCTCTCAGCAGGTCAACACTGTCCCTCAGCAGGTCAACACTGTCTCTCAGCAGGTCAACACTGTCCCTCAGCAGGTCAACCTCCAGGTCAACACTGTCTCTCAGCAGGTCAACCTCCAGGTCAACACTGCCTCTCAGCAGGTCAACCTCCAGGTCAACACTGTCTCTCAGCAGGTCAACCTCCAGGTCAACACTGCTTCTCAGCAGGTCAACACGGTCTCTCTGCAGGTCAACACTGTCTCTCAGCAGGTCAACCTCCAGGTCAACACTGTCTCTCAGCAGGTCAACCTCCAGGTCAACACTGCTTCTCAGCAGGTCAACACGGTCTCTCTGCAGGTCAACACTGTCTCTCAGCAGGTCAACCTCCAGGTCAACACTGCTTCTCAGCAGGTCAACACGGTCTCTCTGCAGGTCAACACTGTCTCTCAGCAGGTCAACACTGTCCCTCAGCAGGTCAACCTCCAGGTCAACACTGTCTCTCAGCAGGTCAACCTCCAGGTCAACACTGCCTCTCAGCAGGTCAACAAACTCTCTTAGCAGGTCAACCTTTCCTCTCAGCAGGTCAACACTGCCTCTCAGCAGGTCAACACTGTCCCTCAGCAGGTCAACACTGTCTCTCAGCAGGTCAACCTCCAGGTCAACACTGTCTCTCAGCAGGTCAACCTCCAGGTCAACACTGCATCTCAGCAGGTCGACCTACAGGTCAACACTGCCTCTCAGCAGGTCAACCTCCAGGTCAACACTGTATCTCAGCAGGTCAACCTCCAGGTCAACACTGTCTCTCAGCAGGTCAACCTCCAGGTCAACACTGTCTCTCAGCAGGTCAACAAACTCTCTTAGCAAGTCAACCTTTCCTCTCAGCAGGTCAACACTGTCCCTCAGCAGGTCATCACTGCCTCTCAGCAGGTCAACACTGTCCCTCAGCAGGTCAACACTGTCTCTCAGCAGGTCAACCCCCAGGTCAACACTTTCTCTCAGCAGGTCAACACTGCCTCTCAGCAGGTCAACACTGCCTCTCAGCAGGTCAACACTGTCCCTCAGCAGGTCAACACTGTCCCTCAGCAGGTCAACACTGTCTCTCAGCAGGTCAACACTGCCTCTCAGCAGGTCAACACTGTCTCTCAGCAGGTCAACACTGTCCCTCAGCAGGTCAACCTCCAGGTCAACACTGTCTCTCAGCAGGTCAACCTCCAGGTCAACACTGCCTCTCAGCAGGTCAACCTCCAGGTCAACACTGTCTCTCAGCAGGTCAACCTCCAGGTCAACACTGCTTCTCAGCAGGTCAACACGGTCTCTCTGCAGGTCAACACTGTCTCTCAGCAGGTCAACTTCCAGGTCAACACTGTCTCTCAGCAGGTCAACACTGTCCCTCAGCAGGTCAACACTGTCTCTCAGCAGGTCAACACTGTCCCTCAGCAGGTCAACCTCCAGGTCAACACTGTCTCTCAGCAGGTCAACCTCCAGGTCAACACTGCCTCTCAGCAGGTCAACCTCCAGGTCAACACTGTCTCTCAGCAGGTCAACCTCCAGGTCAACACTGCTTCTCAGCAGGTCAACACGGTCTCTCTGCAGGTCAACACTGTCTCTCAGCAGGTCAACCTCCAGGTCAACACTGTCTCTCAGCAGGTCAACCTCCAGGTCAACACTGCTTCTCAGCAGGTCAACACGGTCTCTCTGCAGGTCAACACTGTCTCTCAGCAGGTCAACCTCCAGGTCAACACTGCTTCTCAGCAGGTCAACACGGTCTCTCTGCAGGTCAACACTGTCTCTCAGCAGGTCAACACTGTCCCTCAGCAGGTCAACCTCCAGGTCAACACTGTCTCTCAGCAGGTCAACCTCCAGGTCAACACTGCCTCTCAGCAGGTCAACCTCCAGGTCAACACTGTCTCTCAGCAGGTCAACACGGTCTCTCTGCAGGTCAACACTGTCTCTCAGCAGGTCAACTTCCAGGTCAACACTATCTCTCAACAGGTCAACACTGTCTCTCAGCAGGTCAACACTGCCTATCAGCAGGTCAACACTGTCTCCCAGCAGGTCAACACTGTCTCTCAGCAGGTCAACACTGACTCTCAGCAGGTCAACCTCCAGGTCAACACTGTCTCTCAGCAGGTCAACACTGCCTCTCAGCAGGTCAACCTCCAGGTCAACACTGTCTCTCAGCAGGTCAACACTGTCTCTCAGCAGGTCGACACTGTCTCTCAGCAGGTCAACCTCCAGGTCAACACTGTCTCTCAGCAAGTCAACCTCCAGGTCAACACTGTCTCTCAGCAGGTCAACACTGCCTCTCAGCAGATCAACACTGTATCTCAGCAGGTTAACCTCCAGGTCAACACTGTCTCTCAGCAGGTCAACACTGTCTCTCAGCAGGTCAACACTGTCTCTCAGCAGGTCAACACTGTCTCTCAGCAGGCCAACCTGCAGGTCAACACTGTCTCTCAGCAGATCAACACTGTATCTCAGCAGGTTAACCTCCAGGTCAACACTGTCTCTCAGCAGGTCAACACTGTCTCTCAGCAGGTCAACCTCCAGGTCAACACTGTCTCTCAGCAGGTCAACCTCCAGGTCAACACTGTCTCTCAGCAGGTCAACACTGTATCTCAGCAGGTCAACACTGTCTCTCAGCAGGTCAACTTCCAGGTCAACACTATCTCTCAACAGGTCAACACACTCTCTCAGCAGGTCAACCCTGCCTCTCAGCAGGTCAACACTGTCTCTGCAGTTCAACACTGTCTCTCAGCAGGTCAACCTCCAGGTCAACACTGTCTCTCAACTGGTTAACACTGTCTCTCAGCAGGTCAACACTGCTTCTCAGCAGGTGAACACTATCACTAAGCAGGTCAACACCCAAGTCTACATGGTGTCTCTGCAGGTCAACACTGTCTCTCAGCAGGTCAACATTGTCTCTCAGTAGGTCAATGTCCAGTCAACACTGTCTCTCAGCAGGTCAACACTGTCTCTCAGTAGATCAACTTCCAGGTCAACACTGTCTCTCAGCAGGTCAACACTGCCTATCAGCAGGTCAACAAATCAAATCAAATCAAATGTATTTATATAGCCCTTCGTACATCAGCTGATATCTCAAAGTGTTGTACAGAAACCCAGCCTAAAACACCAAACAGCAAGCAATGCAGGTGTAGAAGCACGGTGGCTAGGAAAAACTCCCTAGAAAGGCCAAAACCTAGGAAGAAATCTTGAGAGGATCCAGGCTATGTGGGGTGGCCAGTCCTCTTCTGGCTGTGCCGGGTGGAGATTATAACAGAACATGGCCAAGATGTTCAAATGTTCATAAATGACCAGCATGGACGAATAATAATAAGGCAGAACAGTTGAAACTGGAGCAGCAGCATGGCCAGGTGGACTGGGGACAGCAAGGAGTCATCATGTCAGGTAGTCCTGGGGCATGGTCCTAGGGCTCAGGTCCTCTGAGAGAGAGAAAGAAAGAGATAAGGAGAGAATTAGAGAACACACACTTAGATTCGCACAGGACACCGAATAGGACAGGAGAAGTACTCCAGATATAACAAACTGACCCTAGCCCCCCGACACATAAACTATTTCAGCATAAATACTGGAGGCTGAGACAGGAGTGGTCAGGAGACACTGTGGCCCCATCCGAGGACACCCCCGGACAGGGCCAAACAGGAAGGATATCACCCCACCCACTTTGCCAAAGCACAGCCCCCACACCATTAGAGGGATATCTTCAACCACCAACTTACCATCCTGAGACAAGGCTGAGTATAGCCCACAAAGATCTCCGCCATGGCACAACCCAAGGGGGGGCGCCAACCCAGACAGGATGACCACATCAGTGAATCAACCCACTCAGGTGACGCACCCCTTCCAGGGACGGCATGAGAGAGCCCCAGTAAGCCAGTGACTCAGCCCCTGTAATAGGGTTAGAGGCAGAGAATCCCAGTGGAAAGAGGGGAACCGGCCAGGCAGAGACAGCAAGGGCGGTTCGTTGCTCCAGAGCCTTTCCGTTCACCTTCCCACTTCTGGGCCAGTCTACACCCAATCATATGACCCACTGAAGAGATGAGTCTTCAGTAAAGACTTAAAGGTTGAGACCGAGTTTGCGTCTCTGACATGGGTAGGCAGACCGTTCCATAAAAATGGAGCTCTATAGGAGAAAGCCCTGCCTCCAGCTGTTTGCTTAGAAATTCTAGGGACAATTAGGAGGCCTGCGTCTTTGACCGTACCGTACGTGTAGGTATGTACTGCAGGACCAAATCAGAGAGATGGGTAGGAGCAAGCCCATGTAATGCTTTGTTGGTTAGCAGTAAAACCTTGAAATCAGCCCTTGCTTTGACAGGAAGCCAGTGTAGAGAGGCTAGCACTGGAGTAATATGATCAAATTTTTTGGTTCTAGTCAGGATTCTAGCAGCCGTATTTAGCACTAACTGAAGTTTATTTTGTGCTTTATCCGGGAAGCCGGAAAGTAGAGCATTGCAGTAGTCTAACATAGAAGTGACAAAAGCATGAATTAATTTTACTGCATCATTTTTGGACAGAAAGTTTCTGATTTTTGCAATGTTACGTAGATGGAAAAAAGCTGTCCTTGATATGGTCTTGATATGTTCTTCAAAAG
The DNA here is from genome assembly GCF_036934945.1 of Oncorhynchus masou masou. Lineage (NCBI taxonomy): Eukaryota > Metazoa > Chordata > Actinopteri > Salmoniformes > Salmonidae > Oncorhynchus > Oncorhynchus masou. Next base: position 1,396,812 of record NC_088217.1, read on the forward strand.
AGAGATAAGGGTCCAGAGTAACGCAGAGGTCCTTCACAGTTTTATTTGAGACGACTGTACAACCATTAAGATAAATTGTCAGATTCAACAGAAGATCTCTTTGTTTCTTGGGACCTTGAACAAGCATCTCTGTTTTGTTCGAGTTTAAAAGTAGAACGTTTGCAGCCATCCACTTCCTTATGTCTGAAACACATGCTTCTAGCAAGGGCAATTTTGGGGCTTCGCCATGTTTCATTGAAATGTACAGCTGTGTGTCATCCGCATAGCAGTGAAAGTTAACATTATGTTTTCGAATAACATTCCCAAGAGGTAAAATATATTGAAAACAATAGTGGTCCTAAAACGGAACCTTGAGGAACACCGAAATTTACAGTTGATTTGTCAGAGGACAAACCATTCACAGGGACAAACTGATATCTTTCCGACAGATACGATCTAAACCAGGCCAGAACTTGTCCGTGTAGACCAATTTGGGTTTCCAATCTCTCCAAAAGAATGTGGTGATCGATGGTATCAAAAGCAGAACTAAGGTCTAGGAGCACAAGGACAGATGCAGAGCCTCGGTCCGATGCCATTAAGAAGTCATTTACCACCTTCACAAGTGCCGTCTCAGTGCTATGATGGGGTCTAAAACCAGACTGAAGCATTTGTATACATTGTTTGTCTTCAGGCAGTGAGTTGCTGCGCAACAGCCTTTTCTAAAATTTTTGAGAGGAATGGAAGATTCGATATAGGCCGATAGTTTTTTATATTTTCTGGGTCAAGGTTTGTCTTTTTCAAGAGAGGCTTTATTACTGCCACTTTTAGTGAGTTTGGTACACATCCGGTGGATGGAGAGCAGTTTATTATGTTCAACATAGGAGGGCCAAGCACAATAGGGAATAGGGTCCAGTATGCAGCTTGAAGGTTTAGAGGCCATGATTATTTTCATCATTGTGTCAAGAGATGTAGTACCGGGTTGGAGCGAGCGGTCGCATCTACACTTCGGTCCGCAGGTAGTATAACTTTTCATTACATTTCATTATAGTACAACGGTTTGATTTGTCTAATCTTAGCAATTTCTTCTTAGCTAGCTACATAGCCTACTTTGTATCAAAGATAATTGCGTAATTATCGTATTTCGTCGTCCAAACGTAGTCTACACTGTTATCTGCCCAGCAGCTAGCTAACGTCCACTAGCACAGCAGCTAGCTAACGTCCACTAGCACTGTAGAAACTATTACACTCAATGACTCGATTAGTGTAGTGTTAGCTAGCTACATAGTTGTCTTTGCTGTCTTCGTATCCAAGGTAATTGTGTAGTTTAGAGTGTGTAGACTTAGAGTGATTATCTTAATTTACCGAGGTTAGCTAGCCAGCTATTTGTCGTCCTTAACGTAGGAGTCACTGCTAGCTAGCTAGCCAACAGCTAGCCAACGTCTTCCGAATTAAACTTCAACAACCCGGTCAACATTCCGCTTCGCTCCACAGGTAGTATCACATTTTCATTTCACTTCATTACAGTACAACGGTTTGATTTGTTTGATCGTAGCTAGCTAGCTACATAGCCGTCTTTGTATCTAAGACAATTGTGTAGTCTGGAGCGATTTTCTAGGTTAGCTAGCCAGCTATTGTCGTTCTTTTAACGTAACGTTACGAAATCAACACTGCTAGCTAGCCAGCTAGCCCCGAATAGCAGCACTGTAGAAACTATTACACTCGACGGAACGACTTGATTAGTGTAGTGTCAACAACGTAGCCACTGCCAGCTAGCCTACTCCAGCAGTACTGTATCATTTCAATCATTTTAGTCAATAAGATTCTTGCTACGTAAGCTTAACGTTCTGAACATTCGATAAGTGTAGTCCACTTGTCATTCCAATCTCCTTTGCATTAGCGTAGCCTCTTCTGTAGCCTGTCAACTATGTGTCTATCTATCCCTGTTCTCTCCTCTCTGCACAGACCATACAAACGCTCCACACCGCGTGGCCGCGGCCACCCTAATCTGGTGGTCCCAGCGCGCACGACCCACGTGGAGTTCCAGGTCTCCGGTAGCCTCTGGAACTGCCGATCTGCGGCCAACAAGGCAGAGTTCATCTCAGCCTATGCCTCCCTCCAGTCCCTCGACTTCTTGGCACTGACGGAAACATGGATCACCACAGACAACACTGCTACTCCTACTGCTCTCTCTTCGTCCGCCCACGTGTTCTCGCACACCCCGAGAGCTTCTGGTCAGCGGGGTGGTGGCACCGGGATCCTCATCTCTCCCAAGTGGTCATTCTCTCTTTCTCCCCTTACCCATCTGTCTATCGCCTCCTTTGAATTCCATGCTGTCACAGTTACCAGCCCTTTCAAGCTTAACATCCTTATCATTTATCGCCCTCCAGGTTCCCTCGGAGAGTTCATCAATGAGCTTGATGCCTTGATAAGCTCCTTTCCTGAGGACGGCTCACCTCTCACAGTCCTGGGCGACTTTAACCTCCCCACGTCTACCTTTGACTCATTCCTCTCTGCCTCCTTCTTTCCACTCCTCTCCTCTTTTGACCTCACCCTCTCACCTTCCCCCCTACTCACAAGGCAGGCAATACGCTCGACCTCATCTTTACTAGATGCTGTTCTTCCACTAACCTCATTGCAACTCCCCTCCAAGTCTCCGACCACTACCTTGTATCCTTTTCCCTCTCGTTCTCATCCAACACTTCCCACACTGCCCCTACTCGGATGGTATCGCGCCGTCCCAACCTTCGCTCTCTCTCCCCCGCTACTCTCTCCTCTTCCATCCTATCATCTCTTCCCTCTGCTCATACCTTCTCCAACCTATCTCCTGATTCTGCCTCCTCAACCCTCCTCTCTTCCCTTTCTGCATCCTTTGACTCTCTATGTCCCCTATCCTCCAGGCCGGCTCGGTCCTCCCCTCCCGCTCCGTGGCTCGACGACTCATTGCGAGCTCACAGAACAGTGCTCCGGGCAGCCGAGCGGAAATGGAGGAAAACTCGCCTCCCTGCGGACCTGGCATCCTTTCACTCCCTCCTCTCTACATTTTCCTCCTCTGTCTCTGCTGCTAAAGCCACTTTCTTCCACTCTAAATTCCAAGCATCTGCCTCTAACCCTAGGAAGCTCTTTGCCACCTTCTCCTCCCTCCTGAATCCTCCTCCCCCTCCCCCCCCCTCCTCCCTCTCTGCAGATGACTTCGTCAACCATTTTGAAAAGAAGGTCGACGACATCCGATCCTCGTTTGCTAAGTCAAACGACACCGCTGGTTCTGCTCACACTGCCCTACCCTGTGCTCTGACCTCTTTCTCCCCTCTCTCTCCAGATGAAATCTCGCTTCTTGTGACGGCCGGCCGCCCAACAACCTGCCCGCTTGACCCTATCCCCTCCTCTCTTCTCCAGACCATTTCCGGAGACCTTCTCCCTTACCTCACCTCGCTCATCAACTCATCCCTGACCGCTGGCTACGTCCCTTCCGTCTTCAAGAGAGCGAGAGTTGCACCCCTTCTGAAAAAACCTACACTCGATCCCTCCGATGTCAACAACTACAGACCAGTATCCCTTCTTTCTTTTCTCTCCAAAACTCTTGAACGTGCCGTCCTTGGCCAGCTCTCCCGCTATCTCTCTCAGAATGACCTTCTTGATCCAAATCAGTCAGGTTTCAAGACTAGTCATTCAACTGAGACTGCTCTTCTCTGTATCACGGAGGCGCTCCGCACTGCTAAAGCTAACTCTCTCTCCTCTGCTCTCATCCTTCTAGACCTATCGGCTGCCTTCGACACTGTGAACCATCAGATCCTCCTCTCCACCCTCTCCGAGTTGGGCATCTCCGGTGCGGCCCATGCTTGGATTGCGTCCTACCTGACAGGTCGCTCCTACCAGGTGGTGTGGCGAGAATCTGTCTCCTCTCCACGCGCTCTCACCACTGGTGTCCCCCAGGGCTCTGTTCTAGGCCCTCTCCTATTCTCGCTATACACCAAGTCACTTGGCTCTGTCATAACCTCACATGGTCTCTCCTATCATTGCTATGCAGACGACACACAATTAATCTTCTCCATTCCCCCTTCTGATGACCAGGTGGCGAATCGCATCTCTGCATGTCTGGCAGACATATCAGTGTGGATGACGGATCACCACCTCAAGCTGAACCTCGGCAAGACGGAGCTGCTCTTCCTCCCGGGGAAGGACTGCCCGTTCCATGATCTCGCCATCACGGTTGACAACTCCATTGTTTCCTCCTCCCAGAGCGCTAAGAACCTTGGCGTGATCCTGGACAACACCCTGTCGTTCTCAACTAACATCAAGGCGGTGGCCCGTTCCTGTAGGTTCATGCTCTACAACATCCGCAGAGTACGCCCCTGCCTCACACAGGAAGCGGCGCAGGTCCTAATCCAGGCACTTGTCATCTCCCGTCTGGATTACTGCAACTCGCTGTTGGCTGGGCTCCCTGCCTGTGCCATTAAACCCCTACAACTCATCCAGAACGCCGCAGCCCGTCTGGTGTTCAACCTTCCCAAGTTCTCTCACGTCACCCCGCTCCTCCGCTCTCTCCACTGGCTTCCAGTTGAAGCTCGCATCCGCTACAAGACCATGGTGCTTGCCTACGGAGCTGTGAGGGGAACGGCACCGCAGTACCTCCAGGCTCTGATCAGGCCCTACACCCAAACTAGGGCACTGCGTTCATCCACCTCTGGCCTGCTCACCTCCCTACCACTGAGGAAGTACAGTTCCCGCTCAGCTCAGTCAAGGCTGTTCGCTGCTCTGGCCCCCCAATGGTGGAACAAACTCCCTCACGACGCCAGGACAGCGGAGTCAATCACCACCTTCCGGAGACACCTGAAGCCCCACCTCTTCAAGGAATACCTAGGATAGGATAAAGCAATCCTTCTCACCCCCCCTTAAATGATTTAGATGCACTATTGTAAAGTGACTGTTCCACTGATGTCAGAAGGTGAATTCACCAATTTGTAAGTCGCTCTGGATAAGAGCGTCTGCTAAATGACTTAAATGTAAATGTACTAAAACACTTGAGTGTCTCTCTTGATCCTAGGTCCTGGCAGAGTTGTGCAGACTCTGGACAACTGAGCTTTGAAGGAATACGCAGATTTAAAGAAGAGTCCGTAATTTGCTTTCTAATAATCATAATCTTTTCCTCAAAGAAGTTCATGAATTTATCACTGCTAATGTGAAAGCCATCCTCTCTTGGGGAATGCTGCTTTTTAGTTATCTTTGCGACAGTATCAAAAAGGAATTTCGGATTGTTCTTATTTTCCTCAATTATGTTAGAAAAATAGGATGATCGAGCAGTAGTAAGGGCTCTTCGGTACTGCACGGTACTGTCTTTCCAAGCTAGTCGGAAGACTTCCAGTTTGGTGTGGCGCCATTTCCGTTCCAATTTTCTGGAAGCTTGCTTCAGAGCTCGGGTATTATCTGTGTACCAGGGAGCTAGTTTCTTATGAGAAATGTTTTTAGTTTTTAGGGGTGCAACTGCATCTAGGGTATTGCGCAAAGTTAAATTGAGTTCCTCAGTTAGGTGGTTAACTGATTTTTGTCCTCTGGCGTCCTTGGGTAGACAGAGGGAATCTGGAAGGACATCAAGGAATCTTTGTGTTGTCTGTGAATTTATAGCACAACTTTTGATGTTCCTTGGTTGGGTCTGAGCAGATTATTTGTTGCAATTGCAAACGTAATAAAATGTTGGTCCGATAGTCCAGGATTATGAGAAAAAACATTAAGATCCACAACATTTATTCCATGGGACAAAACTAGGTCCAGCGTATGACTGTGACAGTGAGTGGGTCCAGAGACATGTTGGACAAAACCCACTGAGTCGATGATGTCTCCGAAAGCCTTTTGGAGTGGGTCTGTGGACTTTTCCATGTGAATATTAAAATCACCAAAGATTTGAATATGATCTGCTATGACTACAAGGTCCGATAGGAATTCAGGGAACTCAGTGAGGAACACTGTATATGGCCCAGGAGGCCTGTAAACAGTAGCTATACAAAGTGATTGAGTAGGCTGCATAGATTTCATGACTAGAAGCTCAAAAGACGAAAACGTCTTTTTTTTTTGTAAATTGAATTTTGCTATCGTAAATGTTAGCAACACCTCCGCCTTTGCGGGATGCACAGGGGATATGGTCACTAGTGTAGCCAGGAGGTGAGGCCTCATTTAACACAGTAAATTCATCAGGCTTAAGCCATGTTTCAGTCAGTCCAATCACATCAAGATTACTCTCTCAGCAGGTCAACACTGTCTCTCAGCAGGTCAACACTGTCTCTCAGCAGGTCAACCTCCAGGTCAACACTGTCTCTCAGCAGGTCAACACTGCCTCTCAGCAGGTCAACCTCTAGGTCAACACTGTCTCTCAGTTCAACACTGTCTCTCAGCAGGTCAACACTGCCTCTCAGCAGGTCAACCTCCAGGTCAACACTGTCTCTCAGCAGGTCAACACTGTATCTCAGCAGGTCAACTTCCAGGTCAACACTGTCTCTCAGCAGGTCAACACTGTATCTTAGCAGGTCAACCTCCAGGTCAACATTGTCTCTCCTCTCCCCCTTTCTCTGCTCTCCTCTCCCCCTTTCTCTGCTCTCCTTCACCCCTTTCCCTGCCCTCCTCTCCTCCTTCCCCCTGCCCCTCACCCCCCTACCGTCATTAATCTGTTTAAAGCAGCCGTGATAAATGAACTAAACTTGGCTTGCCTCGCACATTTTATGATTTGGTTTGAACAAGCTATGTCAGGTATGTGAGGAGGCTTGATACCGCTCTAACAGAGGGTCATGTTGTCAGTGATTTCATTGCTGTGCAAAACAAATTCCCTTCGGGGAAATGGTTTCAATCAATCAATCAACCAATCAAATCCTCTCTGCTCTCTCCCAGGTAGTAAGGAGGCAGCGTTTACCTACGCCATCATCGCCGCAGGTGTGGCCCATGCCATCACAGCAGCGTGTACCCAGGGGAACCTGTCCGACTGCGGCTGTGATAAGGACAAGCAGGGGACCTACAGCCAGGACGAGGGCTGGAAGTGGGGAGGCTGCTCGGCTGACGTGAGCTATGGCCTGGGGTTCTCTAAGGTCTTCGTAGACGCGAGAGAGATCAAACAGAACGCCAGGACCTTAATGAACCTCCACAACAACGAGGTGGGACGCAAGGTATGTAGATACGAAAGTGGACATTCCAACTCAATGACTGTAGGAATTCATGCCAATGTTTCCCCTCACTAACAATGTCTAATAGGAAGATCATTTGATCATATCGAGACATGGTATAAAACACCTTTATTGTAGTCTGATAGACCACCATGAGGTAGAGCAACAAACAGCCCCTCCTCTCATGTAATCATTATAACCTGGAAGACTCCGTCGCAAGAAGAGCTGGAAGCAGTGGACGGTGCTGGAAGCTTGGTGATGTCTAATCCCCTGTCTGTATGCTCTGGAGAATAAACCACAGGAAGTAGTCAGACGCGTCAGAGGAAGTAACCTGTAATGGAACCATGGCAGGCGTTACAGAGGAGGCAAAACACAGAAAGGTGTGATCACATCTTAAATCTGGACCTGGTGTGGACCTGGAAACTGGAACACCCTGGTTCAGACACTGTTCTCTCGCTGTTCTCTCTCAGCTCCATCACCCTGGTTCAGACACTGTTCTCTCTCAGCTCCATCAACCTGGTTCAGACACTGTTCTCTCTCAGCTCCATCAACCTGGTTCAGACACTGTTCTCTCTCAGCTCCATCACCCTGGTTCAGACACTGTTCTCTCTCAGCTCCATCAACCTGGTTCAGACACTGTTTTCTCTCTGTTCTCTCAGCTCCATCAACCTGGTTCAGACACTGTTTTCTCTCTGTTCTCTCAGCTCCATCACCCTGGTTCAGACACTGTTTTCTCTCTGTTCTCTCAGCTCCATCACCCTGGTTCAGACACTGTTCTCTCTCAGCTCCATCACCCTGGTTCAGACACTGTTCTCTCTCAGCTCCATCACCCTGGTTCAGACACTGTTCTCTCTCAGCTCCATCAACCTGGTTCAGACACTGTTTTCTCTCTGTTCTCTCAGCTCCATCAACCTGGTTCAGACACTGTTTTCTCTCTGTTCTCTCAGCTCCATCACCCTGGTTCAGACACTGTTTTCTCTCTGTTCTCTCAGCTCCATCACCCTGGTTCAGACACTGTTCTCTCAGCTCCATCACCCTGGTTCAGACACTGTTCTCTCTCAGCTCCATCACCCTGGTTCAGACACTGTTCTCTCTCAGCTCCATCACCCTGGTTCAGACACTGTTCTCTCTCAGCTCCATCACCCTGGTTCAGACACTGTTCTCTCTCAGCTCCATCACCCTGGTTCAGACACCGTTCTCTCTCAGCTCCATCACCCTGGTTCAGACACTGTTCTCTCTCAGCTCCATCAACCTGGTTCAGACACTGTTCTCTCTCAGCTCCATCACCCTGGTTCAGACACTGTTCTCTCTCAGCTCCATCAACCTGGTTCAGACACTGTTTTCTCTCTGTTCTCTCAGCACCATCACCCTGGTTCAGACACTGTTCTCTCTCAGCTCCATCAACCTGGTTCAGACACTGTTCTCTCTCAGCTCCATCACCCTGGTTCAGACACTGTTCTCTCTCAGCTCCATCACCCTGGTTCAGACACTGTTCTCTCTCAGCTCCATCAACCTGGTTCAGACACTGTTCTCTCTCAGCTCCATCAACCTGGTTCAGACACTGTTTTCTCTCTGTTCTCTCAGCTCCATCAACCTGGTTCAGACACTGTTCTCTCTCAGCTCCATCACCCTGGTTCAGACACTGTTCTCTCTCAGCTCCATCAACCTGGTTCAGACACTGTTTTCTCTCTGTTCTCTCAGCTCCATCAGCCTGGTTCAGACACTGTTCTCTCTCAGCTCCATCACCCTGGTTCAGACACTGTTCTCTCTCAGCTCCATCACCCTGGTTCAGACACTGTTCTCTCTCAGCTCCATCACCCTGGTTCAGACACTGTTCTCTCTCAGCTCCATCACCCTGGTTCAGACAGTGTTCTCTCTCAGCTCCATCACCCTGGTTCAGACACTGATCTCTTTCTGTTCTCTCTCAGCTCCAAATCCCCTGTTCAGACACTGTTTTCTCTCTGTTCTCTCAGCTCCATCAACCTGGTTCAGACACTGTTTTCTCTCTGTTCTCTCAGCTCCATTACCCTGGTTCAGACACTGTTTTCTCTCTGCTCTCTCAGCTCCATTACCCTGGTTCAGACACTGTTTTCTCTCTGTTCTCTCAGCTCCATCACCCTGGTTCAGACACTGTTTTCTCTCTGTTCTCTCAGCTCCATCACCCTGGTTCAGACACTTTCATTTTTTTTCAGACACTTTCATCTTTCAATTTTTTTATTTCACCTTTATTTTATTTAACCAGGTAGGCTAGTTGAGAACAAGTTCCCATTTGCAACTGCGACCTGGCCAAGATAAAGCAAAGCAGTGTGAACAGACAACACAGAGTTACACATGGAGTAAACAATTAACAAGTCAATAACACAGTAGAAAAAAAGGGGAGTCTATATACATTGTGTGCAAAAGGCATGAGGAGGTAGGCGAATAATTACAATTTTGCAGATTAACACTGGAGTGATAAATGATCAGATGGTCATGTACAGGTAGAGATATTGGCGTGCAGAAGAGCAGAAAAGTAAATAAATAAAAACAGTATGGGGATGAGGTAGCTGAAAATGGGTGGGCTATTTACCAATAGACTATGTACAGCTGCAGCGATCGGTTAGCTGCTCAGATAGCAGATGTTTGAAGTTGGTGAGGGAGATAAAAGTCTCCAACTTCAGGGATTTTTGCAATTCGTTCCAGTCACAGGCAGCAGAGTACTGGAACGAAAAGTGGCCAAATGAGGTGTTGGCTTTAGGGATGATCAGTGAGATACACCTGCTGGAGCGCGTGCTACGGATGGGTGTTGCCATCGTGACCAGTGAACTGAGATAAGGCGGAGCTTTACCTAGCATGGACTTGTAGATGACCTGGAGCCAGTGGGTCTGGCGACGAATATGTAGCGAGGGCCAGCCGACTAGAGCATACAAGTCGCAGTGGTGGGTGGTATAAGGTGCTTTAGTGACAAAACGGATGGCACTGTGATAAACTGCATCCAGTTTGCTGAGTAGAGTGTTGGAGGCAATTTTGTAGATGACATCGCCGAAGTCGAGGAACGGTAGGATAGTCAGTTTTACTAGGGTAAGTTTGGCAGCGTGAGTGAAGGAGGCTTTGTTGCGGAATAGAAAGCCGACTCTTGATTTGATTTTCGATTGGAGATGTTTGATATGAGTCTGGAAGGAGCGTTTACAGTCTAGCCAGACACCTAGGTACTTATAGATGTCCACATATTCAAGGTTGGAACCAACCAGGGTGGTGATGCTAGTCGGGCATGCGGGTGCAGGCAGCGATCGGTTGAAAAGCATGCATTTGGTTTTACTAGCGTTTAAGAGCAGTTGGAGGCCACGGAAGGAGTGTTGTATGGCATTGAAGCTCGTTTGGAGGTTAGATAGCACAGTGTCCAAGGACGGGCCGGAAGTATATAGAATGGTGTCGTCTGCGTAGAGGTGGATCAGGGAATCGCCCGCAGCAAGAGCAACATCATTGATATATACAGAGAAAAGAGTCGGCCCGAGAATTTAACCCTGTGGCACCCCCATAGAGACTGCCAGAGGACCGGAAAGCATGCCCTCCGATTTGACACACTGAACTCTGTCTGCCAAGTAATTGGTGAACCAGGCAAGGCAGTCTTCCGAAAAACCGAGGCTACTGAGTCTGCCGATAAGAATATGGTGATTGACAGAGTCAATGGCGTAGGTTGCGACAATGGCGGCGGATAGTTTCAGAAATAGAGGGTCCAGATTGTCAAGCCCATCTGATTTGTACGAGTCCAGGTTTTGCAGCTCTTTCAGAACATCTGCTATCTGGATTTGGGTAAAGGAGAACCTGGAGAGGCTTGGGCGAGGAGCTGCGGGGGGGGCGGAGCTGTTGGCCGAGGTTGGAGTAGCCAGGCGGAAGGCATGGCCAGCCGTTGAGAAATGCTTGTTGAAGTTTTCGATAATCATGGATTTATTGGTGGTGACAGTGTTACGTAGCCTCAGTGCAGTGGGCAGCTGGGAGGAGTTGCTCTTGTTCTCCATGGTCTTCACAGTGTCCCAGAACTTTTTGGAGTTGGAGCTACAGGATGCAAACTTCTGCCTGAAGAAGCTGGCCTTAGCATACACAAAGGGAACATTTCGACATTTTCTGTATGGTTAGTGAAAAAGTCCATATTGCAAATGTACCGTCCCTTACTAGACGTCCGAAAACATTTGTTAAATTCGGGGACGGCGTCGGGCCGAGCGGCAGGGCCAGACCTACCGGGAAGTCATCAAATGAACTTTGTCGGACATTCGGTTTTCGTTTTATAAAATAATCAAATTTTGGTCATTTTTCCGCTATCCCGGAAAATCCCACAAGAGTGCATAAGCAATCATACTGCAATTTGACAAAACATCACGAATCACGACGGGCCTTATCTCGAAAACTGAAAATATTTCGAAGCCGAAACTTGGTGAGCATAGGTTTGGCATAATGGGCAGTTGGCCCCGAACAAGATGGCGTCTAGGCCTCAACGGTTTTTGAGTTATGGCCATTTTTCTGGGATTAAATGTCCAAAATGAAAATAGAGAAATGATTTTTTCACTTCACGTCAAAGTCAAGGAGCCTCCGGTGTCAATAACAAAAAAAATCAGCCATTTATCTATCGTCATTTAAGAGAAATCGTACGATGACAGATTTTTAGATGTTCAAATATAGGTGTTTTTTTTCAACAGTTACAGATCCAGTTGCAGGGTGTTCATACGAATATTTTTAAAGTGTGCTGCGGAGCTCTGCGAGATTTCTGTGATTTTCTATGATTTTCTGAAATAACACACACTCACTAAACCCTCCGTAAATAACTCAGTTCTTAACGTAAAGACTTAAAACTCAGGATTCTGTAAAGGCATACCCCAATGAGGATATGAGTTTATTTATAGCTTCCTGTGCCAACAGAAAGTGCCTTAAATGGTGTCATAGTGGCTGTATCCAAGGGTTAAAAAGGTCAGATCTTTTCAAAACTTCATATGTGTGATTAGGCAACCCTCCTGAACTGTAAAATCAGTCATTTCTCCCAACAGATGTCAAAGAAAAGCTCTCACACACACACACACACGGCAAGGATGGAGTGACAAAGCGTGGTGTTTAAAGACACAGAGAGCAGGCAATGGCATAAACATAATCCCAAGGCCGTGCCGAGTTCAACGAAATATCCCGCTTGACCGTAGCCCGCTCGGTCTAAGCGCAGCGACCATGAGAAAAGTAGGCCCAATATGAAGCCTGCACCAGAACGTCATTTGATTTTGGGTGACAGCGGCGGAACCGTTAGGTTTAGAAGGACAATTCAAACACAGGACTGTTCCTAAGGTCCTCCCGATCTGTGCAAGCCTAACCTTGACCGTGTGGCATTAACCCTTCACAGTTAAAAGAAGGTGTTTACATAAAAACAGTTTGCATTGACTTCTCTCCCCATAGGAATACATTGGCTTCACCTCTAAATTCAACCTGAAGCCTATGTGGGTTATGAATGCCTTATGAACCTGTCTTCTATGACAGTCCATCAGACCACTATGAGGTCTACCTGTGTCGATTCTAAGCTTCCTGGTGCAACCGGAAGTGGTTAAATTCACCCAAAAGGTATTTGGATGTACATCACCAGCAAAGGTGAAAATGACTCTGCATTCAACCCTGTGTAGATCAGTCAATTCTCAACGTAAAGACTTAAAACTCAGAATTCTGTAAGTGTCGATGTCAATCAAGACATGTGTGTACTTATAGCTTCCTGTGCCAACCGGAAGTGCCATAATTGGTGTCTCAGGGGCTGTTTGGAAGGGTTAAAAAAATCAGATCTGTCCAAAACTTCATATGTGTGATTAGGCAACCCCCGTGAACTGTAAATCAGTCATTTTTCCCATAAAAAATCAAAGGAAAACTAAATCACACAGATACACAACTTGGATGGAGGGACGTATTGGAGTGCGTAGAGACTGACAGTGCCTCCAATAGTTAGCTTTGTTCGAGCTAAAAAAGAACCGTCAGACCTAGAGTTCCGAAACTTTAGAAACCTGTTCTAGACCTCAGGTCGATAGTGCGTGGTGAGTTAGGTGGCTCTAGAAGGTTCTCGGACCGAGAAACAGCCTCGTACATTTGCAATGACTTCAATACATTTTGACCATTACTAAAATGGCGACATTTAGAAAAGTCTCAGAGACACAAGACTAGGTGCATTGAAACCGGCTCGGCCCATAGACACGAATCCCAACGTTTCTGTCCGATAGCTCATTCAAGGACCCCATAGCAAGGCATGGAAAAAAGTGGATTTTCAGCACCAATTAGGGTTTTACTCGGACACCAAATGACCTATCGAGCCGAAACTCGGGATTCGGGGTCGCCTCACATAGGACTACACATAATGTCCGAACTGGACCCGCAGCTAGAACGTAACTATGTGTTTTACGTTTTTATTATGTTTTAAACTAAAGGCGCTGTGAATTATGGGCCTGCTCTGACATATGTGATAGTTGGCTTCTAAATGAGTTGGAAAAAGTGGGTTTGGTGTCAATTGGTATCAGTTTGGTGTCAGAATGACATCTAATTGACTGATGGACACTGACTTGCTAGTTGACTTTTGTGCATTTGCAACATGTTTAAGCGGAGAGGGACCATCACCAAAATGGCATTCTGAAATCAACACCAAAAATAGCATCACCATAGTGTCCAGGCTCTGCCGAGTTCAACGAGACGCCCCGCTTGACCGTAGCTCGCTCGGTCTGAGCGCAGCGACCATGAGAAATGTAGGCCCAAAATGAAGCCTGCACCAGAACGTCATTTGATTTTGGGTGACAGCGGCGGAACCGTTAGGTTTAGAAGGACAATTCAAACACAGGAATGTTCCAAGGTCCTCCCGATCTGTGCAAGCCTAACCTTGACCATGTGGCATTCACCCTTCACAGTTAAAAGAAGGTGTTTACATAAAAACAGTTTGCATTGACTTCTCTCCCCATAGGAATACATTGCCTGCTCCCCTAAATTCAACCTGGAGTCTATATGGGTTATGAATGCTGTATGAACCTGTCTTCGGTACCAGTCCATCAGGCCACTATAAGGTCTACCTGTGTCGATTCTAAGCTTCCTGGACCAACCGGAAGTGGTTAAAATTGCCCTAAAAGTGTATACCCATACCCTGCCTGCAGTTTGATAGACATAGTGCATTCAACCCTGTGTAAATCAGTCAGTTTTTATGGTAAAGACTTAAAACTCAGGATTCCGTAATAGAATACCCCAATGAGGATGTGTGTTGAGTTATAGCTTCCTGTGCCAACCGGAAGTGCCATAATTGGTGTCTCATGGGCTTAAGGGGTTAAAAAAATCAGATCTTTCCAAAACTTCATATGTGATTAGGCAACCCCCATGAACTGTAAATCAGTCATTTTTCCCATAAAATTTCAAAGGAAAACTAAATCACACACACACACAGCTTGGAAGTAGGGACCCATTGGGGTGCGTAGAGACATACACTCCCTGCATTAGTTAACCTTGTTGGAACTTTTAAAGAACCATCAGACTTAGAGTTCCGAAACTTTAGAATCCTGTTCTAGACCTCAGGTCGATAGTGCGTGGTGAGTTACGGCGCTCTAGACGGTTCTCGGACCGAGAAACAGCCTCGAACATTTGCAATGACTTCAATTCATTTTGACCATTACGAAAATGGCAACATTTAGAAATGTCCCAGAGACACAAGACTAGGTGCATTGTGACCGTCTCGGCCCATAGAGACAGAACCCAACGTTTCTGTCCGATAGCTCATTCAAGGACCCCGTAGCAAGTAATTGAAAAAAGTGGATTTTCAGCACCAATTAGGGTTTTACTCGGACACCAAATGACCTATCGAGCCGAAACTTGGGATTCGGGGTCGCCTCAGCTAGGCCTACACATAACACAAGAAATGGACCCGCAGCTAGAACGTAACTACGTGTTTTATGTTTTTTTTTATGGTTTGAACCGAAGGCGTTGTGAATTTTGGGCCAGCTCTGAAGTATGTGATACTTGGCTCCTAAACGAGTTGGGAAAAGTGGGATTGGTGTCAGTTTGTATCATTTTGGTGTCAGAATGATATCAAATTGACTGATGGACGGTGACTTGCAGGTGACTCTTGTCCATTTGCAATATGTTTAAGCGGTGAGGTACCATCACCAAATGGACATTCTGAAATCAACCCTAACGAGCGATGGAGAGGTACCAGAATCACTGCCCAGCTATCCCGAGTTCATCAGGCCAGTCAATTTTGCATTCCTGCACGATTTTCAGTGACTTTGCAAAAGTGAGAAAACATTTGCAATATGTTTTAACAGTGAGGTACCATCACCAAAAGTGACATTCTGAAATCAACCCTAACGAGCGATGGAGAGGTACCAGAATCACTGCTCAGCCATCCCGAGTTCATCGGGCCAGTCAATTTGGCATTCCTGCACGATTTTTATAGCATGACAAATTCGTGATGGTGAATGCCCAGTTAACCATATTGCAAATGCACAGTGACTTTGCAAGAGTGAGAAAACTTCACCAAATGGACATTCTGAAATCAACCCTAACGAGCGATGGAGAGGTACCAGAATCACTGCCCAGCCATCCCGAGTTCATCGGGCCAGTCAATTTGGCATTCCTGCACGATTTTTATAGCATGACAAATTCGTGATGGTGAATGCCCAGTTAACCATATTGCAAATGCACAGTAACTTTGCAAAAGTGAGAAAACATAAACAAATGGACATGATGAAATCAACACCACGAGTGATTGAAAGGAACAACAATCACTGCCCGGCCATCCCGAGTTCATCAGGCCAGTCAATTTTGCATTTCTGCAGGATTTTTGAGCATGTCAAATTTCTTATGACATTTGGCCCCCACAAAACATATGCCTTATGCACAAGTAAAAAAAAAAAAAAAATTATGATAATAAAATATGACTAAAGTATGTTGATACAGTTCTTATACGTGTGTAATTGACACAAAATTCTAAAGAATTTCGAAAAACGGTCCAGAAAGCACTTTTTTAGGGGTGTGTGAAGTTTTTTATGAAATTTTGCAATTATTGACTTTTGACTTCTGACTTCCTATGAAATCATATTGCAAATGGAGAAAACACATGCAATAATGCGCAAGTAAAAAAAAAAAAATTCTGATAATAAAATTGGACAAAAGTATATTCATATGGTTCTTACACATGTGTAATTGACAAAAAAAGCGAAAGAATTTCGAAAAACGGTCCAGAAAGCACTTTTTTAAGGGGTGATAAGTTTTTGACAAAAAAATCATTTTTTCAAAATTTGGTTTTTGGATGTTGACTTGGGGTCCATTTCCTATATGAAAAACCAAGGTGGAGCGCACACGCCACCTGTTGGATTTTTGAAGTGTTACAACTGGCAATTGCCATATGGCATTTGCAAAACATTTTGCATGAATCAACGCCGATTTGGGTGGTATTGTCCATCGTGTACATGGTTTGTACTATGCCAATGGTTTCCCATTCATTTTTGTCCATTTGAGGGGGGAATTCCCTTACTTTCCTGACTGACTGCGTGTATTGGTTCCTGACTTCCCTGAACAGTTGCATATCGCGGGGACTATTCGATGCTATTGCAGTCCGCCACAGGATGTTTTTGTGCTGGTTGAGGGCAGTCAGGTCTGGAGTGAACCAAGGGCTGTATCTGTTCTTAGTTCTGCATTTTTTGAACGGAGCATGCTTATCTAACATGGTGAGGAAGTTACTTTTGAAGAATGACCAGGCATCCTCAACTGACGGGATGAGGTCAATGTCCTTCCAGGATACCCGGGCCAGGTCGATTAGAAAGGCCTGCTCACAGAAGTGTTTTAGGGAGCGTTTGACAGTGATGAGGGGTGGTCGTTTGACTGCGGCTCCGTAGCGGATACAGGCAATGAGGCAGTGATCGCTGAGATCCTGGTTGAAGACAGCGGAGGTGTATTTGGAGGGCCAGTTGGTCAGGATGACGTCTATGAGGGTGCCCTTGTTTACAGAGTTAGGGTTGTACCTGGTGGGTTCCTTGATGATTTGTGTGAGATTGAGGTCATCTAGCTTAGATTGTAGGACTGCCGGGGTGTTAAGCATATCCCAGTTTAGGTCACCTAACAGAACAAACTCTGAAGCTAGATGGGGGGCGATCAATTCACAAATGGTGTCCAGGGCACTGCTGGGAGCTGAGGGGGGTCGGTAGCAGGCGGCAACAGTGAGAGACTTATTTCTGGAGAGAGTAATTTTCAAAATTAGTAGTTCGAACTGTTTGGGTATGGACCTGGAAAATATGACATTACTTTGCAGGCTATCTCTGCAGTAGACTGCAACTCCTCCCCCTTTGGCAGTTCTATCTTGACGGAAGATGTTATAGTTGGGTATGGAAATCTCAGAATTTTTGGTGGCCTTCCTGGCCAGGATTCAGACATGGCAAGGACATCAGGGTTAGCAGAGTGTGCTAAAGCAGTGAGTAAAACAAACTTAGGGAGGAGGCTTCTGATGTTGACGTGCATGAAACCAAGGCTTTTTCTATCACAGAAGTCAACAAATGAGGGTGCCTGGGGACATGCAGGGCCTCCACATCACCCGCAGAACAGAGACGGAGTAATATGAGGGTGCGGCTAAAGGCTATCAAAACTGGTCGCCTAGAGCATTGGGGACAGAGAATAAGAGGAGCAGGTTTCTGGGCATGGTAGAATATATTCAGGGCATAATGCGCAGACAGGGGTATGGTGGGGTGCGGGTACAGCGGAGGTAAGCCCAGGCACTGGGTGATGATGAGAGAGGTTGTATCTCTGGACATGCTGGTTGTAATGGGTGAGGTCACCGCATGTGTGGGAGGTGGGACAAAGGAGGTATCAGGGGTATGAAGAGTGGAACTAGGGGCTCCATTGTGAACTAAAACAATGATAACTAACCTGAACAACAGTATACAAGGCATATTGACATTTGAGAGAGACATACAGCGAGGCATACAGTAATCACAGGTGTTGAATTGGGAAAGCTAGCTAAAACAGTAGGTGAGACAACAACAGCTAATCAGCTAGCACAACAGCAGCAGGTAAAATGGCGTTGACTAGGCAACGGGGCCGACAGATAAAACATAAACAAACAGAATGGAGTACCGTGATTAATGGACAGTCCAGCGTGCATCAGCTATGTAGCCAAGTGATCAGTGTCCAGGGGGCAGCGGTGTATGGGGCAGGGAAGCTGGACTGGCGAGTGTTATCCAGGTTAAAAAAACTAACAATAACTAAATAGCTTGTAGCTAGTTAGGTGGTTAGATTCTGGAGGTTCTTGAGTGTGTTCTAAAAATTAAAAATAATAGCGATTACGTATCACATTGGGTGAGGCAGGTTACCGGAAGGTATAAACAAATTAAAAATTGAAAAGAGATAGAAAGTAAATCTGGGTCCAGTGAGTGTTTGGGACGTGGCGATTCAGACGGTTAGCAGGCCTGTGCTAACAAGCTAACAGTTAGTAGGCCGGGGCTAAACAAGGTGTAGCAGTTAGGGGACCGGGGCTAGACAAGCTAGCAGTTAGCAGGCCGAATTAGCAAGCAAGGAGATAGCAAGGGCTAGAGAGTTAGCCTTTGGGGGACGTCGCGATGGGGTGAGTCTGTTTATTCCTCTTCATGCGGTGACATCGATAGACAGGTCGTGGGTCTGGGTATTGTAGCCCAGGAGTATGCTACGGTGGTAGCACAGGGGGTTAGGGTGACCCTAAAGAGCTGGTTGGGGTTATGAAATGATATGACCCTAAAGATCTGGTTAGGTTATGATATGAAATGACCCTACAGAGCTGAATGGGGATATGATTTGACCATACAGAGCTTTTTGGATTATGATATGATATGACCCTAGAGGGCTGACTGGGGATATGATATGATATGATATGACCCTACAGAGCTGGTTAGGGATATGATATATGACCCTAAAGAGCTGGTTTGGGGATATGATATGATATGACCCTGCAGAGCTGATTGGGGATAGGATATGATATGACCCTAAAGAGCTGGTTGGGGATATGATATGCTATGACCCTACAGAGCTGATTGGGGATAGGATATGATATGACCCTAAAGAGCTGGTTGGTGATATGCTATGACCCTACAGAGCTGATTGGGTATATGATATGATATGACCCTAAAGAGCTGGTTGGCGATATGATATGATATGACCCTAAAGAGCTGGTTGGGGATATGATATGCTATGACCCTACAGAGCTGATTGGGGATATGATATGACCCTAAAGAGCTGGTTGGGGATATGATATGATATGACCCTACAGAGCTGATTGGGGATATGATATGACCCTAAAGAGCTGGTTGGGGATATGCTATGACCCTACAGAGCTGATTGGGGATATGATATGATATGACCCTAAAGAGCTGGTTAGGTTATGATATGATATGACCCTACAGAGCTGAATGGGGATATGATTTGACCATACAGAGCTGGTTGGGGATAGGATATGATATGACCCTAAAGAGCTGGTTGGGGATATGCTATGACCCTACAGAGCTGATTGGGTATATGATATGACCCTAAAGAGCTGGTTGGGGATATGATATGATATGACCCTACAGAGCTGATTGGGGATATGATATGACCCTAAAGAGCTGGTTGGGGATATGCTATGACCCTACAGAGCTGATTGGGGATATGATATGATATGACCCTAAAGAGCTGGTTAGGTTATGATATGATATGATTCTACAGAGCTGAATGGGGATATGATTTGACCATACAGAGCTGGTTGGGTTATGATATGATATGACCCTACAGGGCTGACTGGGGATATGATATGATGTGACCCTACATTGCTGGTTGGGGATATGATATGATATGACCCTACAGAGCTGGTTGGGGATATGATATGATATGACCCTACAGAGCTGATTGGGGATATGATATGATATGACCCTACAGAGCCGATTGGGGATATGATATGACCCTAAAGAGCTGGTTGGGGATATGCTATGACCCTACAGAGCTGATTGGGGATATGATATGACCCTACAGAGCTGATTGGGGATATGATATGACCCTAAAGAGCTGGTTGGGGATATGCTATGACCCTACAGAGCTGATTGGGGATATGATATGATATGACCCTAAAGAGCTGGTTAGGTTATGATATGATTCTACAGAGCTGAATGGGGATATGATTTGACCATACAGAGCTGGTTGGGTTATGATATGATATGACCCTACAGGGCTGACTGGGGATATGATATGATGTGACCCTACAGGGCTGGTTGGGGATATGATATGATATGACCCTACAGAGCTGGTTGGGGATATGAAATGATATGACCCTACAGAGCTGATTGGGGATATGATATGATATGACCCTACAGAGCTGATTGGGGATATGATATGACCCTAAAGAGCTGGTTGGGGATATGCTATGACCCTACAGAGCTGATTGGGGATATGATATGACCCTACAGAGCTGGTTGGGGATAGGATATGATATGACCCTACAGAGCTGATTGGGGATATGATATGATATGACCCTACAGAGCTGGTTGGGGATATGATATGATATGACCCTACAGAGCTGATTGGGGATATGATATGACCCTAAAGAGCTGGTTGGGGAAATGCTATGACCCTACAGAGCTGATTGGGGATAGGATATGATATGACCCTACAGAGCATTTTGGGTTATGATATGATATGACCCTACAGAGCTGGTTGGGGATATGATATGCCCCTACAGGGCTGTTTGGGGATATGATATGATACTGCAGAGCTGATTGGGGATATGCTATGATATGACCCTACAGAGCTGGTTGGGTTATGATATGATATGACCCTACAGGGCTGGTTGGGGATATGATATGATATGACCCAACAGAGCTGATTGGGGATATGATATGATATGACCCTACTGGGCTGGTTAGGTTATGATATGATATGACCCTACAGGGCTGGTTGGGGATATGATATGATATGACCCTACAGAGCTGATTGGGGATATGATATGATATGACCCTACTGGGCTGGTTAGGTTATGATATGATATGACCCTACAGGGCTGGTTAGGTTATGATATGATATGACCCTACAGAGCTGGTTAGGTTATGATATGATATGACCCTACAGGGCTGGTTGGGGATATGATATGATATTACCCTACAGAGCTGGTTAGGGATATGCTATGACCCTTCAGAGCTGATTGGGGATATGGTATGACCCTAAAGAGCTGGTTGAGGATATGATATGACCCTACAGAGCTGGTTGGGGATATGATATGATGTGACCCTACAGAGCAGATTGGAGATATGATATGATATGACCCTACAGAGCTGATTGGAGATATGATATGATATGACCCTACAGAGCTGGTTGGGGATATGATATGACCCTACAGAGCTGGTTAGGTTATGATATGATATGACCCTACAGAGCTGATTGGGGATATGATATGACCCTAAAGTGCTGGTTGGGGATATGCTATGACCCTACAGAGCTGATTGGGGATATGATATGATATGACCCTACAGAGCTGGTTGGGGATATGATATGATATGACCCTACAGAGCTGATTGGGGATATGATATGATATGACCCTAAAGAGCTGGTTAGGTTATGATATGATATGATTCTACAGAGCTGAATGGGGATATGATTTGACCATACAGAGCTGGTTGGGTTATGATATGATATGACCCTACAGGGCTGACTGGGGATATGATATGATGTGACCCTACATTGCTGGTTGGGGATATGATATGATATGACCCTACAGAGCTGGTTGGGGATATGATATGATATGACCCTACAGAGCTGATTGGGGATATGATATGATATGACCCTACAGAGCCGATTGGGGATATGATATGACCCTAAAGAGCTGGTTGGGGATATGCTATGACCCTACAGAGCTGATTGGGGATATGATATGACCCTACAGAGCTGATTGGGGATATGATATGACCCTAAAGAGCTGGTTGGGGATATGCTATGACCCTACAGAGCTGATTGGGGATATGATATGATATGACCCTAAAGAGCTGGTTAGGTTATGATATGATTCTACAGAGCTGAATGGGGATATGATTTGACCATACAGAGCTGGTTGGGTTATGATATGATATGACCCTACAGGGCTGACTGGGGATATGATATGATGTGACCCTACAGGGCTGGTTGGGGATATGATATGATATGACCCTACAGAGCTGGTTGGGGATATGAAATGATATGACCCTACAGAGCTGATTGGGGATATGATATGATATGACCCTACAGAGCTGATTGGGGATATGATATGACCCTAAAGAGCTGGTTGGGGATATGCTATGACCCTACAGAGCTGATTGGGGATATGATATGACCCTACAGAGCTGGTTGGGGATAGGATATGATATGACCCTACAGAGCTGATTGGGGATATGATATGATATGACCCTACAGAGCTGGTTGGGGATATGATATGATATGACCCTACAGAGCTGATTGGGGATATGATATGACCCTAAAGAGCTGGTTGGGGAAATGCTATGACCCTACAGAGCTGATTGGGGATAGGATATGATATGACCCTACAGAGCATTTTGGGTTATGATATGATATGACCCTACAGAGCTGGTTGGGGATATGATATGCCCCTACAGGGCTGTTTGGGGATATGATATGATACTGCAGAGCTGATTGGGGATATGCTATGATATGACCCTACAGAGCTGGTTGGGTTATGATATGATATGACCCTACAGGGCTGGTTGGGGATATGATATGATATGACCCAACAGAGCTGATTGGGGATATGATATGATATGACCCTACTGGGCTGGTTAGGTTATGATATGATATGACCCTACAGGGCTGGTTGGGGATATGATATGATATGACCCTACAGAGCTGATTGGGGATATGATATGATATGACCCTACTGGGCTGGTTAGGTTATGATATGATATGACCCTACAGGGCTGGTTAGGTTATGATATGATATGACCCTACAGAGCTGGTTAGGTTATGATATGATATGACCCTACAGGGCTGGTTGGGGATATGATATGATATTACCCTACAGAGCTGGTTAGGGATATGCTATGACCCTTCAGAGCTGATTGGGGATATGGTATGACCCTAAAGAGCTGGTTGAGGATATGATATGACCCTACAGAGCTGGTTGGGGATATGATATGATGTGACCCTACAGAGCAGATTGGAGATATGATATGATATGACCCTACAGAGCTGATTGGAGATATGATATGATATGACCCTACAGAGCTGGTTGGGGATATGATATGACCCTACAGAGCTGGTTAGGTTATGATATGATATGACCCTACAGAGCTGATTGGGGATATGATATGACCCTAAAGTGCTGGTTGGGGATATGCTATGACCCTACAGAGCTGATTGGGGATATGATATGATATGACCCTACAGAGCTGGTTGGGGATATGATATGATATGACCCTACAGAGCTGATTGGGGATATGATATGATATGACCCTACAGAGCTGGTTGGGGATATGATATGATATGACCCTACAGAGCTGATTGGGGATATGATATGACCCTAAAGAGCTGGTTGGGGATATGCTATGACCCTACAGAGCTGATTGGGGATAGGATATGATATGACCCTACAGAGCATTTTGGGTTATGATATGATATGACCCTACAGAGCTGGTTGGGGATATGATATGCCCCTACAGGGCTGGTTGGGGATATGATATGATACTACAGTGCTGATTGGGGATATGCTATGATATGACCCTACAGAGCTGGTTGGGTTATGATATGATATGACCCTACAGGGCTGGTTGGGGATATGATATGATATGACCCTACAGAGCTGATTGGGGATATGATATGATATGACCCTACTGGGCTGGTTAGGTTATGATATGATATGACCCTACAGGGCTGGTTAGGTTATGATATGATATGACCCGACAGGGCTGGTTGGGGATATGATTTGCCCCTACAGAGCTGGTTGGGGATATGATATGACCCTACAGAGCTGGTTAGGTTATGATATGATATGACCCGACAGGGCTGGTTGGTGATATGATATGACCCTACAGGGCTGGTTGGGGATATGATATGATATTACCCTACAGAGCTGGTTAGGGATATGCTATGACCCTTCAGAGCTGATTGGGGATATGGTATGACCCTAAAGAGCTGGTTGAGGATATGATATGACCCTACAGAGCTGGTTGGGGATATGATATGATGTGACCCTACAGAGCAGATTGGAGATATGATATGATATGACCCTACAGAGCTGATTGGAGACATGCAATGATATGACACTGCAGAGCTGGTTGGGGATATGAAATGATATGACCCTACACATCTGATTGGAGATATGATATGATATGATATGACCCTACAGGTTGGGGATAGGATATGATATGACCCTACACAGCTGATTGGAGATATGATAGGATATGATATGACCCTACAGAGCTGGTTGGGGATATGATATGACCCTACAGAGCTGGTTAGGTTATGATATGCTATGACCCTACAGAGCTTAATGGGGATATGATTTGATATGACCCTACAGAGATGGTTGGGGATATGCTATGTCCCTACAGAGCTGATTGGGGATTTGATTTGATATGACCCTACAGAGCTGGTTAGGGATATGATATATGACCCTAAAGAGCTGGTTGGGGATATGATATGCTATGACCCTAAAGAGCTGGTTAGGTTATGATATGATATGACCCTACAGAGCTGGTTGGGGATATGATATGACCCTACAGAGCTGATTGGGGATATGATATGACCCTACAGAGCTGATTGGGGATATGATATGCTATGACCCTAAAGAGCTGGTTGGGGATATGATATGATATGACCCTACAGAGCTGATTGGGGATATGATTTGATATGACCCTACAGAGCTGGTTGGGGATATGATATGCTATGACCCTAAAGAGCTGGTTGGGGATGAGGATATTATTTGACCCTACAGAGTTGGGTGGGGATGAGGATATGATATGACCCTACAGGGCTGGTTGGGGATATGATATGATATTACCCTACAGAGCTGGTTAGGGATATGCTATGACCCTTCAGAGCTGATTGGGGATATGGTATGACCCTAAAGAGCTGGTTGAGGATATGATATGACCCTACAGAGCTGGTTGGGGATATGATATGATGTGACCCTACAGAGCAGATTGGAGATATGATATGATATGACCCTACAGAGCTGATTGGAGATATGATATGATATGATATGACCCTACAGAGCTGGTTGGGGATATGATATGACCCTACAGAGCTGGTTAGGTTATGATATGATATGACCCTACAGAGCTGATTGGGGATATGATATGACCCTAAAGTGCTGGTTGGGGATATGCTATGACCCTACAGAGCTGATTGGGGATATGATATGATATGACCCTACAGAGCTGGTTGGGGATATGATATGATATGACCCTACAGAGCTGATTGGGGATATGATATGATATGACCCTACAGAGCTGGTTGGGGATATGATATGATATGACCCTACAGAGCTGATTGGGGATATGATATGACCCTAAAGAGCTGGTTGGGGATATGCTATGACCCTACAGAGCTGATTGGGGATAGGATATGATATGACCCTACAGAGCATTTTGGGTTATGATATGATATGACCCTACAGAGCTGGTTGGGGATATGATATGCCCCTACAGGGCTGGTTGGGGATATGATATGATACTACAGTGCTGATTGGGGATATGCTATGATATGACCCTACAGAGCTGGTTGGGTTATGATATGATATGACCCTACAGGGCTGGTTGGGGATATGATATGATATGACCCTACAGAGCTGATTGGGGATATGATATGATATGACCCTACTGGGCTGGTTAGGTTATGATATGATATGACCCTACAGGGCTGGTTAGGTTATGATATGATATGACCCGACAGGGCTGGTTGGGGATATGATTTGCCCCTACAGAGCTGGTTGGGGATATGATATGACCCTACAGAGCTGGTTAGGTTATGATATGATATGACCCGACAGGGCTGGTTGGTGATATGATATGACCCTACAGGGCTGGTTGGGGATATGATATGATATTACCCTACAGAGCTGGTTAGGGATATGCTATGACCCTTCAGAGCTGATTGGGGATATGGTATGACCCTAAAGAGCTGGTTGAGGATATGATATGACCCTACAGAGCTGGTTGGGGATATGATATGATGTGACCCTACAGAGCAGATTGGAGATATGATATGATATGACCCTACAGAGCTGATTGGAGACATGCAATGATATGACACTGCAGAGCTGGTTGGGGATATGAAATGATATGACCCTACACATCTGATTGGAGATATGATATGATATGATATGACCCTACAGGTTGGGGATAGGATATGATATGACCCTACACAGCTGATTGGAGATATGATAGGATATGATATGACCCTACAGAGCTGGTTGGGGATATGATATGACCCTACAGAGCTGGTTAGGTTATGATATGCTATGACCCTACAGAGCTTAATGGGGATATGATTTGATATGACCCTACAGAGATGGTTGGGGATATGCTATGTCCCTACAGAGCTGATTGGGGATTTGATTTGATATGACCCTACAGAGCTGGTTAGGGATATGATATATGACCCTAAAGAGCTGGTTGGGGATATGATATGCTATGACCCTAAAGAGCTGGTTAGGTTATGATATGATATGACCCTACAGAGCTGGTTGGGGATATGATATGACCCTACAGAGCTGATTGGGGATATGATATGACCCTACAGAGCTGATTGGGGATATGATATGCTATGACCCTAAAGAGCTGGTTGGGGATATGATATGATATGACCCTACAGAGCTGATTGGGGATATGATTTGATATGACCCTACAGAGCTGGTTGGGGATATGATATGCTATGACCCTAAAGAGCTGGTTGGGGATGAGGATATTATTTGACCCTACAGAGTTGGGTGGGGATGAGGATATGATATGACCCTACAGAGCTGGTTGGGGATATGAAATGATATGACCCTACACATCTGATTGGAGATATGATATGATATGACCCTGAAGAGCTGATTGGGGAAATGATATGATATGACCCTACAGAGCTGGTTGGGGATAGGATATGATATGACCCTACACAGCTGATTGGAGATATGATAGGATATGATATGACCCTACAGAGCTGGTTGGGGATATGATATGATATGACCCTACAGAGCTGATTGGATATATGATATGACATGATATGACCCTACAGTACTGGTTGGGGATATGATAGGATATGATATGACCCTACAGGGCTGGTTGGGGATATGATATGATATGACCCTACAGAGCTGATTGGAGATATGATATTATATGATATGACCCTACGGGGCTGGTTGGGGATATGATATGATATGACCCTACAGAGCTGGTTGGGGATAGGATATGATATGACCCTACAGAGCTGGTTAGGGATATGATATATGACCCTACAGAGCTGATTGGGGATATGATATGATATGACCCTAAAGAGCTGGTTGGGGATATGGTTTGACCCTACAGGGCTGATTGGGGATATGATATGACCCTACAGAGCTGATTGGGGATATGATATGATATGACCCTACAGAGCTGGGTGGGGATGAGAATATGATATGACCCTACAGGGCTGGTTGGGGATGAGGATATTATTTGACCCTACAGAGCTGGTTGGGGATGAGGATATTATTTGACCCTACAGAGCTGGGTGGGGATGAGGATATGATATGACCCTACAGAGCTGGTTGGGGATGAGGATATTATTTGACCCTACAGAGCTGGGTGGGGATGAGGATATGATATGACCCTACAGAGCTGGGTGGGGATAGGATATTATTTGACCCTACAGAGCTGGGTGGGGATAGGATATGATATGACCCTACAGAGCTGTTTGGGGATGAGGATATTATTTGACCCTACAGAGCTGGGTGGGGATAGGATATGATATGACCCTACAGAGCTGGTTGGGGATGAGGATATTATTTGACCCTACAGAGCTGGGTGGGGATAGGATATGATATGACCCTACAGAGCTGGTTGGGGATATGATATGACCCTACAGGGCTGACTGGGGATATGATATGATTTGACCCTACAGGGCTGATTGGGGTTATGATATGATATGACCCTACAGGGCTGATTGGGTTTATGATATGATATGACCCTACAGGGCTGGTTGGGGATATGATATGATATGACCCTACAGAGCTGGTTAGGGATATGATATGACCCTACAGAGCTGATTGGGGATATGATATGATATGACCCTGAAGAGCTGATTGGGGATATGATATTATATGACACTACAGAGCTGATTGGAGATATGATATGATATGATATGACCCTACAGAGCTGGTTGGGGATAGGATATGATATGACCCTACACAGCTGATTGGAGATATGATAGGATATGATATGACCCTACAGAGCTGGTTGGGGATATGATATGATATGACCCTACAGAGCTGATTGGATATATGATATGATATGATATGACCCTACAGTACTGGTTGGGGATATGATAGGATATGATATGACCCTACAGGGCTGGTTGGGGATATGATATGCTATGACCCTACAGAGCTGATTGGAGATATGATATTATATGATATGACCCTACAGGGCTGGTTGGGGATATGATATGATATGACCCTACAGAGCTGGTTAGGGATATGATATATGACCCTACAGAGCTGATTGGGGATATGATATGATATGACCCTAAAGAGCTGGTTGGGGATATGGTATGACCCTACAGGGCTGATTGGGGATATGATATGACCCTACAGAGCTCATTGGGGATATGATATGATATGACCCTACAGAGCTGGGTGGGGATGAGGATATGATATGACCCTACAGGGCTGGTTGGGGATGAGGATAGGATTTGACCCTACAGAGCTGGTTGGGGATGAGGATATTATTTGACCCTACAGAGCTGGGTGGGGATGAGGATATGATATGACCCTACAGAGCTGGTTTGGGATGAGGATATTATTTGACCCTACAGAGCTGGGTGGGGATAGGATATGATATGACCCTACAGAGCTGGTTGGGGATGAGGATATTATTTGACCCTACAGAGCTGGGTGGGGATAGGATATGATATGACCCTACAGAGCTGGTTGGGGATATGATATTATTTGACCCTACAGAGCTGGGTGGGGATGAGGATATGATATGACCCTACAGAGCTGGTTGGGGATAGGATATGATATGACCCTACAGAGCTGGTTGGGGATATGATTTGATATATGATATGTTATGATATTTAATTTGACCATACAGGTCTGGTAGGGGATCAATACTTTAAACTGCCCGAACGGCACCAGAACATCAAGATGAACCCAAATCTGAGGTCCTGGGTACTCTGGAGCAGGTTTTCATCAAGGATCGCTCTATACTTTGCTCCATTCATCTTTCCCTCGATCATGTCGAGTCTCCCCTTACCTGCCCTCCAGACTGGCACCATGCTGGCACCAGGCACCCTCCAGACTGGCACTATGCTGGCACCAGGCACCCTCCAGACTGGTACTATGCTGGGTCCTGGCACCAGGTATCCTCCAGACTGGCACTATGCTGACACCAGGTACCCTCCAGACTGGCACTATGCTGGGTCTTGACACCAGGTACCCTCCAGACTGGCACTATGCTGGCACCAGGCACCCTCCAGACTGGCACTATGCTGGCACCATGTACCCTCCAGACTGGCACTATGCTGGGTCCTGACACCAGGCACCCTCCAGACTGGCACTATGCTGGCACCAGGCACCCTCCAGACTGGCACTATGCTGGCTGCTGGCACCAGGCACCCTCCAGACTGGCACTATGCTGGCTGCTGGCACCAGGTATCCTCCAGACTGGCACTATGCTGGCACCATGTACCCTCCAGACTGGCACTATGCTGGGTCCTGACACCAGGCACCCTCCAGACTGGCACTATGCTGGCACCATGTACCCTCCAGACTGGCACTATGCTGGGTCCTGACACCAGGCACCCTCCAGACTGGCACTATGCTGGCTGCTGGCACCAGGCACCCTCCAAACTGGCACTATGCTGGCTGCTGGCACCAGGTATCCTCCAGACTGGCACTATGCTGGCTGCTGGCACCAGGCACCCTCCAGACTGGCACTATGCTGGGTCCTGGCACCAGGTATCCTCCAGACTGGCACTATGCTGGCACCAGGTGTCCTCCAGACTGGCACTATGCTGGCTGCTGGCACCAGGTGTCCTCCAGACTGGCACTATGCTGGCTGCTGGCACCAGGTACCCTCCAGACTGGCACTATGCTGACACCAGGTACCCTCCAGACTGGCACTATGCTGGGTCCTGACACCAGGCACCCTCCAGACTGGCACTATGCTGGCTGCTGGCACCAGGCACCCTCCAAACTGGCACTATGCTGGCTGCTGGCACCAGGTATCCTCCAGACTGGCACTATGCTGGCTGCTGGCACCAGGCACCCTCCAGACTGGCACTATGCTGGGTCCTGGCACCAGGTATCCTCCAGACTGGCACTATGCTGGCACCAGGTGTCCTCCAGACTGGCACTATGCTGGCTGCTGGCACCAGGTGTCCTCCAGACTGGCACTATGCTGGCTGCTGGCACCAGGTACCCTCCAGACTGGCACTATGCTGGCACCAGGTGTCCTCCAGACTGGCACTATGCTGGCTGCTGGCACCAGGTACCCTCCAGACTGGCACTATGCTGACACCAGGTACCCTCCAGACTGGCACTATGCTGGCCCCAGGTACCCTCCAGACTGGCACTATGCTGGCACCAGGTATCCTCTAGACTGGCACTATGCTGGCACCAGGTGTCCTCCAGACTGGCACTATGCTGGCTGCTGGCACCAGGTACCCTCCAGACTGGCACTATGCTGGGTTCTGGCACCAGGTACCCTCCAGACTGGCACTATGCTGGCCCCAGGTACCCTCCAGACTGGCACTATGCTGGCACCAGGTATCCTCCAGACTGACACCAGGTACCCTCCAGACTGGCACTATGCTGGCTGCTGGCACCAGGTACCCTCCAGACTGGCACTATGATGGCCCCAGGTATACTCTGGATTGGCACTATGCTGGCACCAGATATCCTCCAGACTGGCACTATGCTGGCACCAGGTATACTCCAGACTGGCACTATGCTGGCACCAGGTATAATCCAGACTGACACTATGCTGGCTGCTGGCACCAGGTACCCTCCAGACTGGCATTATGCTGTCTGCTGGCCCCAGGTATCGTCTTGACTGGCACTTTGCTGGCACCAGGTATCCTCCTGACTGGCACTATGCTGGTTCCTGGCACCAGGTATCCTCTAAACTGGCACTATGCTGACACCAGGTACCCTCCAGACTGGCACTATGCTGACACCAGGTGCCCTCCAGACTGGCACTATGCTGGTCCCTGACACCAGGTACCCTCCAGACTGGTACTATGCTGGCTGCTGGCCCCAGGTATCCTCCAGACTGGCACTATGCTGGCAACAGGTGTCCTCCAGACTGGTACTATGCTGGCTGCTGGCACCAGGTACCCTCCAGACTGGCACTATGCTGGGTTCTGGCACCAGGTACCCTCCAGACTGGCATTATGCTGACACCAGGTACCCTCCAGACTGGCACTATGCTGGCCCCAGGTACCCTCCAGACTGGCACTATGCTGGCACCAGGTATCCTCCAGACTGACACCAGGTACCCTCCAGACTGGCACTATGCTGGCTGCTGGCACCAGGTACCCTCCAGACTGGCACTATCCTGGGTCCTGGCCCCAGGTACTCTCCAGACTGGCACTATGCTGGCCCCAGGTACAATCCAGACTGGCACTATGCTGGCACCAGGTTCCCTCCAGACTGGGACTATGCTGGCTGCTAGGCACACGGGTCCTGTGTGGCTCAGTCGGTAGAGCATGGCGCTTGCAACGCCAAGCGTCGTGGGTTCGATTCCCGCTGGGGCCACCCATATGTAAAAGTAGTGGCCCCAGCCGACTTGTAAGTCGCTTTGGACAAAAGCGTCTGCTAAATGGGATATATTTACTATGCTGGCAACAGTTGTCCTCCAGACTGGTACTATGCTGGCTGCTGGCACCAGGTACCCTCCAGACTGGCACTATCCTGGGTCCTGGCCCCAGGTACTCTCCAGACTGGCACTATGCTGGCCCCAGGTACAATCCAGACTGGCACTATGCTGGCACCAGGTTCCCTCCAGACTGGGACTATGCTGGCTGCTAGGCACAAGGTACCCTCCAGACTGACACTATGCTGGCACCAGGTATCCTCTAGAATGGCACTATGCTGGCACCAGGTGTCCTCCAGACTGGCACTATGCTGGCTGCTGGCACCAGGTACCCTCCAGACTGGCACTATGCTGGGTTCTGGCACCAGGTACCCTCCAGACTGGCACTATGCTGACACCAGGTACCCTCCAGACTGGCACTATGCTGGCACCAGGTATACTCCAGACTGGCACTATGCTGGCACCAGGTATAATCCAGACTGACACTATGCTGGCTGCTGGCACCAGGTACCCTCCAGACTGGCATTATGCTGGCTGCTGGCCCCAGGTATCCTCTTGACTGGCACTTTGCTGGCACCAGGTATCCTCCTGACTGGCACTATGCTGGTTCCTGGCACCAGGTATCCTCTAAACTGGCACTATGCTGACACCAGGTATCCTCCAGACTGGCACTATGCTGACACCAGGTGCCCTCCAGACTGGAACTATGCTGGTCCCTGACACCAGGTACCCTCCAGACTGGCACTATGCTGGCTGCTGGCCCCAGGTATCCTCCAGACTGGCACTATGCTGGCAACAGGTGTCCTCCAGACTGGTACTATGCTGGCTGCTGGCACCAGGTACCCTCCAGACTGGCACTATGCTGGGTCCTGGCCCCAGGTACCCTCCAGACTGGCACTATGCTGGCCCCAGGTACCCTCCAGACTGGCACTATGCTGGCACCAGGTTCCCTCCAGACTGGGACTATGCTGACTGCTGGCACCAGGTACCCTCCAGACTTGCACTATGCTGGGTCCTGTCCCCAGGTACCCTCCAGACTGGCGCTATGCTGGCTGCTGGCACCAGGTACCCTCCAGACTGGCACTATGCTGGGTCTTGACACCAGGTACCCTCTAGACTGGCACTATGCTGGTCCTGGCACCCTCCTGACTGGCACTATGCTGGCCCCAGGTACCCTCCAGACTGGTACTATGCTGGGTCCTGGCACCAGGTATCCTCCAGACTGGCACTATGCTGGGTCTTGACACCAGGTACCCTCCAGACTGGCACTATGCTGGCACCAGGCACCCTCCAGACTGGCACTATGCTGGCACCATGTACCCTCCAGACTGACACTATGCTGGCACCAGGTACCCTCCAGACTGACACCAGGTATCTTCCAGACTGGCACTATGCTGGGTCTTGACACCAGGTACCCTCCAGACTGGCACTATGCTGGCACCAGGTACCCTCCAGACTGGCACTATGCTGGCACCATGTACCCTCCAGACTGGCACTATGCTGGCACCAGGTATCCTCCAGACTGGCACCAGGCTTTTTTTGACCCATCCAGACTGGCACTATGCTGGGTGCTGCCACCAGGTACCAGGGCTTTTGTGACACATCAAGACAGGCACTAAGCTAGGTTAATGATCTGAGAATCCCTGTCCTGTAGTTTGTCATTATTAGAAACATCATGCATACCCAGTATTTCTCCGCTTGGCCAGTGTAGTCTGTCATCTGGCCCCAGACTGGCCAAGTCATTGCTCTGGGACAGAGCATAGCTTTGATGACATCAAAGGGCTTTGAGCTTGTGTCTGCGACTGTCGTCCTACTTGAGCTTCCAGGGGGTCTGAATGTTAAACTGACAGCAATATCTTCATGGGCATGTAGCTTCAATGTAGCTTCAATCAGCTCCATGAATGTAGTCTTTCTTAGGAGTCTGAGGCATTACATACTAAGCTGCTGTGCTCCCAGGGCTTCTGATGATTACCCACCTGACTCCAGCCTGTCTGAGGGGAGGAGGGTGGGGGGAGTGAGGGAGGGGGATATGAGAGGAGGGGGAATGGAATCATTAAGAACAGAGAGAGAGGTGAGTGAGCAAGAGAAGGGGATATTTTTATTTTTCCTTTATTTAACTAGGCAAGTCAGTTAAGAACAAATTCTTATTTTCAATGAGGGCCTAGGAACAGTGGGTTAACTGTCTTGTTCAGTGGCAGAACAACAGATTTTTACCTTGTCAGCTCGGGGATTTGATCTTGCGATTTTTCAATTACTGGCCCAATGCTCGAACCACTAGGCTACCTGCCACCCCAAAATGGGTGGAGAGAGGGAGATGGAAGAGAGAGAGAGAGATGGGGTGGAGAAGGGGGAATGCAATAATTAAGAACAGTGTGAGGGTAGAGAGAGACAGGGGGGAGGAGGGGGGATATGAGAAATGGGAAAATGGAATCGTTAATGAGAGAGAGAGAAATAGTGTAATGAATAAAAAGGGTGCGGCTTCTGTCTGGGAAGGAGAGAGATGATGTCATTCAGTGGATGGGGGGTATAACGAAAGAGAGAGATGGAGACAGACTGAAAAAGAGGTGGAGACAGACTGAAAGAGAGATGTGGAGACAGACTGAAAGAGAGAGATGGAGACAGACCGAAAGAGAGAGATGGAGACAGAATGAAAGAGAGAGATGGAGACAGACTGAAGAGAGATGGAGACAGAATGAAAGAGAGAGATGGAGACAGACTGAAAGAGAGAGATGGAGACAGACCGAAGAGAGATATGGAGACAGACTGAAGAGAGAGATGGAGACAGACTGAAAGAGAGAGACGGAGACAGACTGAAAGAGAGAGATGGAGACAGACTGAAATAGAGAGATGGAGACAGACTGAAAGAGAGAGATGGAGACAGACTGAAAGAAATAGATGGAGACAGACTGAAAGAGAGAGATGGAAACAGACTGAAGAGAGATGGAGACAGACTGAAAAAGAGATATGGAGGCAGACTGAAAGAGAGAGATGGAGACAGACTGAAAGAGAGAGTTGCAGACAGACTGAAGAGAGAGATGGAGACAGACTGAAGAGAGATGGAGACAGACTGAATGAGATTGATGGAGACAGACTGAAAGAGAGAAATGGAGACAGACTGAAAAAGAGGTGGAGACAGACTGAAAGAGAGATGTGGAGACAGACTGAAAGAGAGAGATGGAGACAGACTGAAGAGAGAGATGGAGACAGACTGAAAGAGAGAGACGGAGACAGACTGAAAGAAATAGATGGAGACAGACTGAAGAGAGATGGTGACAGACTGAATGAGATTGATGGAGACAGACTGAAAGAGAGAAATGGAGACAGACTGAAAGAGAGATGGGGAGACAGACTGAAAGAGAGAGATGGAGACAGACTGAAGAGAGAGATGGAGACAGACTGAAAGAGAGAGTTGCAGACAGACTGAAGAGAGATGGAGACAGACTGAAAGAGAGAGATGGAGACAGACTGAAAGAGAGAGATGGAGACAGACTGAAGAGAGATGGAGACAGACTGAAAGAGAGAGTTGGAGACAGACAAAGAGAGAGATGGAGACACACTGAAGAGAGATTGAGACAGACTGAAAGAGATAGATGGAGACAGACTGAAAGAGAGAGATGGAGACAGACTGAAAGAGAGAGATGGAGACAGACTGAAAGAGAGATGGTGACAGACTGAAAGAGGGAGATGGAGACAGACTGAAAGAGAGAGTTGGAAACAGACTGAACGAGAGAGATGGAGACAGACTGAGAGAGATGGAGACAGACTGAAAGAGAGAGTTGGAGACAGACAAAGAGATAGATGGAGACACACTGAAGAGAGATTGAGACAGACTGAAAGAGATAGATGGAGACAGACTGAAAGAGAGAGATGGAGACAGACTGAAAGAGAGAGATGGAGACAGACTGAAGAGAGAGATGGAGACAGACTGAATGAGATTGATGGAGACAGACTGAAAGAGAGATGGGGAGACAGACTGAAAGAGAGAGATGGAGACAGACTGAAAGAGAGAGATGGAGACAGACTGAAATAGAGAGATGGAGACAGACTGAAAGAGAGAGTGGAGACAGACTGAAAGAAATAGATGGAGACAGAATGAAAGAGAGAGATGGAAACAGACTGAAGAGAGATGGAGACAGACTGAAAAAGAGATATGGAGACAGACTGAAAGAGAGAGATGGAGACAGACTGAAAGAGAGATGGAGACAGACTGAAGAGAGAGATGGAGACAGACTGAAGAGAGATGGAGACAGACTGAATGAGATTGATGGAGACAGACTGAAAGAGAGAAATGGAGACAGACTGAAGAGAGATGGTGACAGACTGAATGAGATTGATGGAGACAGACTGAAAGAGAGAAATGGAGACAGACTGAAAGAGAGAGATGGAGACAGACTGAAAGAGAGAGATGGAGACAGACTGAATGAGATTGATGGAGACAGACTGAAAGAGAGATGTGGAGACAGACTGAAAGAGAGAAATGGAGACAGACTGAAGAGAGAGATGGAGACAGACTGAAAGAGAGAGACGGAGACAGACTGAAAGAAATAGATGGAGACAGACTGAAGAGAGATGGTGACAGACTGAATGAGATTGATGGAGACAGACTGAAAGAGAGAAATGGAGACAGACTGAAGAGAGAGATGGAGACAGACTGAAAGAGAGAGACGGAGACAGACTGAAAGAAATAGATGGAGACAGACTGAAGAGAGAGATGGAGACAGACTGACGAGAGAGATGGAGACAGACTGAATGAGAGATGGAGACAGACTGAAAGAGAGAAATGGAGACAGACTGAAAAAGAGATGGAGACAGACTGAAAGAGAGATGTGGAGACAGACTGAAAGAGAGAGATGGAGACAGACTGAAAAGGAGATGGAGACAGACTGATAGAGAGAGGTGGAGACAGACTGAAGAGAGAGATGGAGACAGACTGAAGAGAGATGGAGACAGACTGAATGAGATTGATGGAGACAGACTGAAAGAGA
The DNA here is from genome assembly GCF_036934945.1 of Oncorhynchus masou masou. NCBI lineage: Eukaryota > Metazoa > Chordata > Actinopteri > Salmoniformes > Salmonidae > Oncorhynchus > Oncorhynchus masou. Next base: position 1,433,910 of record NC_088217.1, read on the forward strand.
GAAATGGAGACAGACTGAAGAGAGATGGTGACAGACTGAATGAGATTGATGGAGACAGACTGAAAGAGAGAAATGGAGACAGACTGAAAGAGAGATGGGGAGACAGACTGAAAGAGAGAGTTGGAGACAGACAAAGAGATAGATGGAGACACACTGAAGAGAGATTGAGACAGACTGAAAGAGATAGATGGAGACAGACTGAAAGAGAGAGATGGAGACAGACTGAAAGAGAGAGATGGAGACAGACTGAAGAGAGAGATGGAGACAGACTGAATGAGATTGATGGAGACAGACTGAAAGAGAGATGGGGAGACAGACTGAAAGAGAGAGATGGAGACAGACTGAAAGAGAGAGATGGAGACAGACTGAAATAGAGAGATGGAGACAGACTGAAAGAGAGAGATGGAGACAGACTGAAAGAAATAGATGGAGACAGAATGAAAGAGAGAGATGGAAACAGACTGAAGAGAGATGGAGACAGACTGAAAAAGAGATATGGAGACAGACTGAAAGAGAGAGATGGAGACAGACTGAAAGAGAGATGGAGACAGACTGAAGAGAGAGATGGAGACAGACTGAAGAGAGATGGAGACAGACTGAATGAGATTGATGGAGACAGACTGAAAGAGAGAAATGGAGACAGACTGAAGAGAGATGGTGACAGACTGAATGAGATTGATGGAGACAGACTGAAAGAGAGAAATGGAGACAGACTGAAAGAGAGATGGGGAGACAGACTGAAAGAGAGAGATGGAGACAGACTGAAAGAGAGATGTGGAGACAGACTGAAAGAGAGAGATGGAGACAGACTGAATGAGATTGATGGAGACAGACTGAAAGAGAGATGTGGAGACAGACTGAAAAGAGAGATGGAGACAGACTGAAGAGAGAGATGGAGACAGACTGAAAGAGAGAGACGGAGACAGACTGAAAGAAATAGATGGAGACAGACTGAAGAGAGATGGTGACAGACTGAATGAGATTGATGGAGACAGACTGAAAGAGAGAAATGGAGACAGACTGAAGAGAGAGATGGAGACAGACTGAAAGAGAGAGACGGAGACAGACTGAAAGAAATAGATGGAGACAGACTGAAGAGAGAGATGGAGACAGACTGAGGAGAGAGATGGAGACAGACTGAATGAGAGATGGAGACAGACTGAAAGAGAGAAATGGAGACAGACTGAAAAAGAGATGGAGACAGACTGAAAGAGAGATGTGGAGACAGACTGAAAGAGAGAGATGGAGACAGACTGAAAAGGAGATGGAGACAGACTGATAGAGAGAGGTGGAGACAGACTGAAGAGAGAGATGGAGACAGACTGAAAAGAGAGATGGAGACAGACTGAAGAGAGAGATGGAGACACACTGAAAGAGAGAGATGGAAACAAACTGAAAGAGAGATGGAAACAGACTGAAAGAGAGAGATGGAGACAGATTGAAAGAGAGAGATGGAGACAGACTGAAAGGGAGAGATGGAAACAGACTGAATAGAGATGGAGACAGACTGAAAAAGAGATATGGAGACAGACTGAAAGAGAGAGATGGAGACAGACTGAAAGAGAGATGGAGACAGACTGAAGAGAGAGATGGAGACAGACTGAAGAGAGATGGAGACAGACTGAATGAGATTGATGGAGACAGACTGAAAGAGAGAAATGGAGACAGACTGAAAGAGAGATGTGGAGACAGACTGAAAGAGAGAGATGGAGACAGACTGAAGAGAGAGATGGAGACAGACTGAAAGAGAGAGACGGAGACAGACTGAAAGAAATAGATGGAGACAGACTGAAGAGAGATGGTGACAGACTGAATGAGATTGATGGAGACAGACTGAAAGAGAGAAATGGAGACAGACTGAAAGAGAGATGGGGAGACAGACTGAAAGAGAGAGATGGAGACAGACTGAAGAGAGAGATGGAGACAGACTGAAAGAGAGAGTTGCAGACAGACTGAAGAGAGATGGAGACAGACTGAAAGAGAGAGATGGAGACAGACTGAAAGAGAGAGATGGAGACAGACTGAAGAGAGATGGAGACAGACTGAAAGAGAGAGTTGGAGACAGACAAAGAGAGAGATGGAGACACACTGAAGAGAGATTGAGACAGACTGAAAGAGATAGATGGAGACAGACTGAAAGAGAGAGATGGAGACAGACTGAAAGAGAGAGATGGAGACAGACTGAAAGAGAGAGATGGAGACAGACTGAAAGAGAGAGATGGTGACAGACTGAAAGAGGGAGATGGAGACAGACTGAAAGAGAGAGTTGGAAACAGACTGAAGAGAGATGGAGACAGACTGAAAGAGAGAGATGGAGACAGACTGAACGAGAGAGATGGAGACAGACTGAGAGAGATGGAGACAGACTGAAAGAGAGAGTTGGAGACAGACAAAGAGATAGATGTAGACACACTGAAGAGAGATTGAGACAGACTGAAAGAGATAGATGGAGACAGACTGAAAGAGAGAGATGGAGACAGACTGAAAGAGAGAGATGGAGACAGACTGAAGAGAGAGATGGAGACAGACTGAATGAGATTGATGGAGACAGACTGAAAGAGAGAAATGGAGACAGACTGAAAAAGAGGTGGAGACAGACTGAAAGAGAGATGTGGAGACAGACTGAAAGAGAGAGATGGAGACAGACTGAAAGAGAGAGATGGAGACAGACTGAAAGAGAGAGATGGAGTCAGACTGAAATAGAGAGATGGAGACAGACTGAAAGAGAGAGATGGAGACAGACTGAAAGAAATAGATGGAGACAGAATGAAAGAGAGAGATGGAAACAGACTGAAGAGAGATGGAGACAGACTGAAAAAGAGATATGGAGACAGACTGAAAGAGAGAGATGGAGACAGACTGAAAGAGAGATGGAGACAGACTGAAGAGAGAGATGGAGACAGACTGAAGAGAGATGGAGACAGACTGAATGAGATTGATGGAGACAGACTGAAAGAGAGAAATGGAGACAGACTGAAAAAGAGGTGGAGACAGACTGAAAGAGAGATGTGGAGACAGACTGAAAGAGAGAGATGGAGACAGACTGAAGAGAGAGATGGAGACAGACTGAAAGAAGACGGAGACAGACGGAGACAGACTGAAAGAAATAGATGGAGACAGACTGAAGAGAGATGGTGACAGACTGAATGAGATTGATGGAGACAGACTGAAAGAGAGAAATGGAGACAGACTGAAAGAGAGATGGGGAGACAGACTGAAAGAGAGAGATGGAGACAGACTGAAAGAGAGAGACGGAGACAGACTGAAAGAAATAGGTGGAGACAGACTGAAGAGAGAGATGGAGACAGACTGAGGAGAGAGATGGAGACAGACTGAAAGAGAGAGATGGAGACAGACTGAATGAGAGATGGAGACAGACTGAAAGAGAGAAATGGAGACAGACTGAAAAAGAGATGGAGACAGACTGAAAGAGAGATGTGGAGACAGACTGAAAGAGAGATGGGGAGACAGACTGAAAGAGAGAGATGGAGACAGACTGAAGAGAGAGATGGAGACAGACTGAAAGAGAGAGTTGCAGACAGACTGAAGAGAGATGGAGACAGACTGAAAGAGAGAGATGGAGACAGACTGAAAGAGAGAGATGGAGACAGACTGAAGAGAGATGGAGACAGACTGAAATAGAGAGTTGGAGACAGACAAAGAGAGAGATGGAGACACACTGAAGAGAGATTGAGACAGACTGAAAGAGATAGATGGAGACAGACTGAAAGAGAGAGATGGAGACAGACTGAAAGAGAGAGATGGAGACAGACTGAAAGAGAGATGGTGACAGACTGAAAGAGAGATGGAGACAGACTGAAGAGAGAGATGGAGACAGACTGAAGAGAGATGGAGACAGACTGAATGAGATTGATGGAGACAGACTGAAAGAGAGAAATGGAGACAGACTGAAAGAGAGATGTGGAGACAGACTGAAAAGAGAGATGGAGACAGACTGAAGAGAGAGATGGAGACAGACTGAAAGAGAGAGACGGAGACAGACTGAAAGAAATAGATGGAGACAGACTGAAGAGAGATGGTGACAGACTGAATGAGATTGATGGAGACAGACTGAAAGAGAGAAATGGAGACAGACTGAAAGAGAGATGGGGAGACAGACTGAAAGAGAGAGATGGAGACAGACTGAAAGAGAGATGGAGACAGACTGAAAGAGAGAGTTGCAGACAGACTGAAGAGAGATGGAGACAGACTGAAAGAGAGAGATGGAGACAGACTGAAAGAGAGAGATGGAGACAGACTGAAGAGAGATGGAGACAGACTGAAAGAGAGAGTTGGAGACAGACAAAGAGAGAGATGGAGACACACTGAAGAGAGATTGAGACAGACTGAAAGAGATAGATGGAGACAGACTGAAAGAGAGAGATGGAGACAGACTGAAAGAGAGAGATGGAGACAGACTGAAAGAGAGAGATGGTGACAGACTGAAAGAGGGAGATGGAGACAGACTGAAAGAGAGAGTTGGAAACAGACTGAAGAGAGATGGAGACAGACTGAAAGAGAGAGATGGAGACAGACTGAACGAGAGAGATGGAGACAGACTGAGAGAGATGGAGACAGACTGAAAGAGAGAGTTGGAGACAGACAAAGAGATAGATGTAGACACACTGAAGAGAGATTGAGACAGACTGAAAGAGATAGATGGAGACAGACTGAAAGAGAGAGATGGAGACAGACTGAAAGAGAGAGATGGAGACAGACTGAAGAGAGAGATGGAGACAGACTGAATGAGATTGATGGAGACAGACTGAAAGAGAGAAATGGAGACAGACTGAAAAAGAGGTGGAGACAGACTGAAAGAGAGATGTGGAGACAGACTGAAAGAGAGAGATGGAGACAGACTGAAAGAGAGAGATGGAGACAGACTGAAAGAGAGAGATGGAGTCAGACTGAAATAGAGAGATGGAGACAGACTGAAAGAGAGAGATGGAGACAGACTGAAAGAAATAGATGGAGACAGAATGAAAGAGAGAGATGGAAACAGACTGAAGAGAGATGGAGACAGACTGAAAAAGAGATATGGAGACAGACTGAAAGAGAGAGATGGAGACAGACTGAAAGAGAGATGGAGACAGACTGAAGAGAGAGATGGAGACAGACTGAAGAGAGATGGAGACAGACTGAATGAGATTGATGGAGACAGACTGAAAGAGAGAAATGGAGACAGACTGAAAAAGAGGTGGAGACAGACTGAAAGAGAGATGTGGAGACAGACTGAAAGAGAGAGATGGAGACAGACTGAAGAGAGAGATGGAGACAGACTGAAAGAGAGAGACGGAGACAGACTGAAAGAAATAGATGGAGACAGACTGAAGAGAGATGGTGACAGACTGAATGAGATTGATGGAGACAGACTGAAAGAGAGAAATGGAGACAGACTGAAAGAGAGATGGGGAGACAGACTGAAAGAGAGAGATGGAGACAGACTGAAGAGAGAGATGGAGACAGACTGAAAGAGAGAGACGGAGACAGACTGAAAGAAATAGGTGGAGACAGACTGAAGAGAGAGATGGAGACAGACTGAGGAGAGAGATGGAGACAGACTGAAAGAGAGAGATGGAGACAGACTGAATGAGAGATGGAGACAGACTGAAAGAGAGAAATGGAGACAGACTGAAAAAGAGATGGAGACAGACTGAAAGAGAGATGTGGAGACAGACTGAAAGAGAGATGGGGAGACAGACTGAAAGAGAGAGATGGAGACAGACTGAAGAGAGAGATGGAGACAGACTGAAAGAGAGAGTTGCAGACAGACTGAAGAGAGATGGAGACAGACTGAAAGAGAGAGATGGAGACAGACTGAAAGAGAGAGATGGAGACAGACTAAAGAGAGATGGAGACAGACTGAAATAGAGAGTTGGAGACAGACAAAGAGAGAGATGGAGACACACTGAAGAGAGATTGAGACAGACTGAAAGAGATAGATGGAGACAGACTGAAAGAGAGAGATGGAGACAGACTGAAAGAGAGAGATGGAGACAGACTGAAAGAGAGATGGTGACAGACTGAAAGAGGGAGATGGAGACAGACTGAAAGAGAGAGTTGGAAACAGACTGAACGAGAGAGATGGAGACAGACTGAGAGAGATGGAGACAGACTGAAAGAGAGAGTTGGAGACAGACAAAGAGATAGATGGAGACACACTGAAGAGAGATTGAGACAGACTGAAAGAGATAGATGGAGACAGACTGAAAGAGAGAGATGGAGACAGACTGAAAGAGAGAGATGGAGACAGACTGAAGAGAGAGATGGAGACAGACTGAATGAGATTGATGGAGACAGACTGAAAGAGAGATGGGGAGACAGACTGAAAGAGAGAGATGGAGACAGACTGAAAGAGAGAGATGGAGACAGACTGAAATAGAGAGATGGAGACAGACTGAAAGAGAGAGATGGAGACAGACTGAAAGAAATAGATGGAGACAGAATGAAAGAGAGAGATGGAAACAGACTGAAGAGAGATGGAGACAGACTGAAAAAGAGATATGGAGACAGACTGAAAGAGAGAGATGGAGACAGACTGAAAGAGAGATGGAGACAGACTGAAGAGAGAGATGGAGACAGACTGAAGAGAGATGGAGACAGACTGAATGAGATTGATGGAGACAGACTGAAAGAGAGAAATGGAGACAGACTGAAGAGAGATGGTGACAGACTGAATGAGATTGATGGAGACAGACTGAAAGAGAGAAATGGAGACAGACTGAAAGAGAGAGATGGAGACACACTGAAAGAGAGAGATGGAGACAGACTGAATGAGATTGATGGAGACAGACTGAAAGAGAGATGTGGAGACAGACTGAAAGAGAGAGATGGAGACAGACTGAAGAGAGAGATGGAGACAGACTGAAAGAGAGAGACGGAGACAGACTGAAAGAAATAGATGGAGACAGACTGAAGAGAGATGGTGACAGACTGAATGAGATTGATGGAGACAGACTGAAAGAGAGAAATGGAGACAGACTGAAGAGAGAGATGGAGACAGACTGAAAGAGAGAGACGGAGACAGACTGAAAGAAATAGATGGAGACAGACTGAAGAGAGAGATGGAGACAGACTGACGAGAGAGATGGAGACAGACTGAATGAGAGATGGAGACAGACTGAAAGAGAGAAATGGAGACAGACTGAAAAAGAGATGGAGACAGACTGAAAGAGAGATGTGGAGACAGACTGAAAGAGAGAGATGGAGACAGACTGAAAAGGAGATGGAGACAGACTGATAGAGAGAGGTGGAGACAGACTGAAAGAGAGATGGAGACAGACTGAAGAGAGATGGAGACAGACTGAATGAGATTGATGGAGACAGACTGAAAGAGAGAAATGGAGACAGACTGAAGAGAGATGGTGACAGACTGAATGAGATTGATGGAGACAGACTGAAAGAGAGAAATGGAGACAGACTGAAAGAGAGATGGGGAGACAGACTGAAAGAGAGAGTTGGAGACAGACAAAGAGATAGATGGAGACACACTGAAGAGAGATTGAGACAGACTGAAAGAGATAGATGGAGACAGACTGAAAGAGAGATGGAGACAGACTGAAAGAGAGAGATGGAGACAGACTGAAGAGAGAGATGGAGACAGACTGAATGAGATTGATGGAGACAGACTGAAAGAGAGATGGGGAGACAGACTGAAAGAGAGAGATGGAGACAGACTGAAAGAGAGAGATGGAGACAGACTGAAATAGAGAGATGGAGACAGACTGAAAGAGAGAGATGGAGACAGACTGAAAGAAATAGATGGAGACAGAATGAAAGAGAGAGATGGAAACAGACTGAAGAGAGATGGAGACAGACTGAAAAAGAGATATGGAGACAGACTGAAAGAGAGAGATGGAGACAGACTGAAAGAGAGATGGAGACAGACTGAAGAGAGAGATGGAGACAGACTGAAGAGAGATGGAGACAGACTGAATGAGATTGATGGAGACAGACTGAAAGAGAGAAATGGAGACAGACTGAAGAGAGATGGTGACAGACTGAATGAGATTGATGGAGACAGACTGAAAGAGAGAAATGGAGACAGACTGAAAGAGAGATGGGGAGACAGACTGAAAGAGAGAGATGGAGACAGACTGAAAGAGAGATGTGGAGACAGACTGAAAGAGAGAGATGGAGACAGACTGAATGAGATTGATGGAGACAGACTGAAAGAGAGATGTGGAGACAGACTGAAAGAGAGAGATGGAGACAGACTGAAGAGAGAGATGGAGACAGACTGAAAGAGAGAGACGGAGACAGACTGAAAGAAATAGATGGAGACAGACTGAAGAGAGATGGTGACAGACTGAATGAGATTGATGGAGACAGACTGAAAGAGAGAAATGGAGACAGACTGAAGAGAGAGATGGAGACAGACTGAAAGAGAGAGACGGAGACAGACTGAAAGAAATAGATGGAGACAGACTGAAGAGAGAGATGGAGACAGACTGAGGAGAGAGATGGAGACAGACTGAATGAGAGATGGAGACAGACTGAAAGAGAGAAATGGAGACAGACTGAAAAAGAGATGGAGACAGACTGAAAGAGAGATGTGGAGACAGACTGAAAGAGAGAGATGGAGACAGACTGAAAAGGAGATGGAGACAGACTGATAGAGAGAGGTGGAGACAGACTGAAGAGAGAGATGGAGACAGACTGAAAGAGAGAGATGGAGACAGACTGAAGAGAGAGATGGAGACACACTGAAAGAGAGAGATGGAAACAAACTGAAAGAGAGAGATGGAAACAGACTGAAAGAGAGAGATGGAGACAGATTGAAAGAGAGAGATGGAGACAGACTGAAAGGGAGAGATGGAAACAGACTGAATAGAGATGGAGACAGACTGAAAAAGAGATATGGAGACAGACTGAAAGAGAGAGATGGAGACAGACTGAAAGAGAGATGGAGACAGACTGAAGAGAGAGATGGAGACAGACTGAAGAGAGATGGAGACAGACTGAATGAGATTGATGGAGACAGACTGAAAGAGAGAAATGGAGACAGACTGAAAGAGAGATGTGGAGACAGACTGAAAGAGAGAGATGGAGACAGACTGAAGAGAGAGATGGAGACAGACTGAAAGAGAGAGACGGAGACAGACTGAAAGAAATAGATGGAGACAGACTGAAGAGAGATGGTGACAGACTGAATGAGATTGATGGAGACAGACTGAAAGAGAGAAATGGAGACAGACTGAAAGAGAGATGGGGAGACAGACTGAAAGAGAGAGATGGAGACAGACTGAAGAGAGAGATGGAGACAGACTGAAAGAGAGAGTTGCAGACAGACTGAAGAGAGATGGAGACAGACTGAAAGAGAGAGATGGAGACAGACTGAAAGAGAGAGATGGAGACAGACTGAAGAGAGATGGAGACAGACTGAAAGAGAGAGTTGGAGACAGACAAAGAGAGAGATGGAGACACACTGAAGAGAGATTGAGACAGACTGAAAGAGATAGATGGAGACAGACTGAAAGAGAGAGATGGAGACAGACTGAAAAGAGAGATGGAGACAGACTGAAAGAGAGAGATGGTGACAGACTGAAAGAGGGAGATGGAGACAGACTGAAAGAGAGAGTTGGAAACAGACTGAAGAGAGATGGAGACAGACTGAAAGAGAGAGATGGAGACAGACTGAACGAGAGAGATGGAGACAGACTGAGAGAGATGGAGACAGACTGAAAGAGAGAGTTGGAGACAGACAAAGAGATAGATGTAGACACACTGAAGAGAGATTGAGACAGACTGAAAGAGATAGATGGAGACAGACTGAAAGAGAGAGATGGAGACAGACTGAATGAGATTGATGGAGACAGACTGAAAGAGAGAAATGGAGACAGACTGAAAAAGAGGTGGAGACAGACTGAAAGAGAGATGTGGAGACAGACTGAAAGAGAGAGATGGAGACAGACTGAAAGAGAGAGATGGAGACAGACTGAAAGAGAGAGATGGAGTCAGACTGAAATAGAGAGATGGAGACAGACTGAAAGAGAGAGATGGAGACAGACTGAAAGAAATAGATGGAGACAGAATGAAAGAGAGAGATGGAAACAGACTGAAGAGATGGAGACAGACTGAAAAAGAGATATGGAGACAGACTGAAAGAGAGAGATGGAGACAGACTGAAAGAGAGATGGAGACAGACTGAAGAGAGAGATGGAGACAGACTGAAGAGAGATGGAGACAGACTGAATGAGATTGATGGAGACAGACTGAAAGAGAGAAATGGAGACAGACTGAAAAAGAGGTGGAGACAGACTGAAAGAGAGATGTGGAGACAGACTGAAAGAGAGAGATGGAGACAGACTGAAGAGAGAGATGGAGACAGACTGAAAGAGAGAGACGGAGACAGACTGAAAGAAATAGATGGAGACAGACTGAAGAGAGATGGTGACAGACTGAATGAGATTGATGGAGACAGACTGAAAGAGAGAAATGGAGACAGACTGAAAGAGAGATGGGGAGACAGACTGAAAGAGAGAGATGGAGACAGACTGAAGAGAGAGATGGAGACAGACTGAAAGAGAGAGACGGAGACAGACTGAAAGAAATAGGTGGAGACAGACTGAAGAGAGAGATGGAGACAGACTGAGGAGAGAGATGGAGACAGACTGAAAGAGAGAGATGGAGACAGACTGAATGAGAGATGGAGACAGACTGAAAGAGAGAAATGGAGACAGACTGAAAAAGAGATGGAGACAGACTGAAAGAGAGATGTGGAGACAGACTGAAAGAGAGAGATGGAGACAGACTGAAAAGGAGATGGAGACAGACTGATAGAGAGAGGTGGAGACAGACTGAAGAGAGAGATGGAGACACACTGAAAGAGAGAGATGGAAACAAACTGAAAGAGAGAGATGGAAACAGACTGAAAGAGAGAGATGGAGACAGACTGAAAGAGAGAGATGGAGACAGACTGAAAGGGAGAGATGGAAACAGACTGAAGAGAGATGGAGACAGACTGAAAAAGAGATATGGAGACAGACTGAAAGAGAGAGATGGAGACAGACTGAAAGAGAGAGATGGAGACAGACTGAAAGAGAGAGATGGAGACAGACTGAAAGAGAGACATGGAGACAGACTGAAAGAGAAACATGGAGACATACTGAAAGAGAGAGATGGAGACAGACTGAAGAGAAGGAGCTGGAGACAGACTGAAGAGAGAGAGATGGAGACAGACTGAAAGAGAGACATGGAGACAGACTGAAAGAGAAACATGGAGACAGACTGAAGAGAGAGATGGAGACAGACTGAATGAGATTGATGGAGACAGACTGAAAGAGAGAAATGGAGACAGACTGAAAAAGAGGTGGAGACAGACTGAAAGAGAGATGTGGAGACAGACTGAAAGAGAGAGATGGAGACAGACTGAAAGAGAGAGATGGAGACAGACTGAAAGAGAGAGATGGAGACAGACTGAAATAGAGAGATGGAGACAGACTGAAGAGAGAGATGGAGACAGACTGAGGAGAGAGATGGAGACAGACTGAAAGAGAGAGATGGAGACAGACTGAATGAGAGATGGAGACAGACTGAAAGAGAGAAATGGAGACAGACTGAAAAAGAGATGGAGACAGACTGAAAGAGAGATGTGGAGACAGACTGAAAGAGAGAGATGGAGACAGACTGAAAAGGAGATGGAGACAGACTGATAGAGAGAGGTGGAGACAGACTGAAGAGAGAGATGGAGACAGACTGAAAGAGAGAGATGGAGACAGACTGAAGAGAGAGATGGAGACACACTGAAAGAGAGAGATGGAAACAAACTGAAAGAGAGAGATGGAAACAGACTGAAAGAGAGAGATGGAGACAGACTGAAAGAGAGAGATGGAGACAGACTGAAAGGGAGAGATGGAGACAGACTGAAAGAGAGAGATGGAGACAGACTGAAAGAGAGAGATGGAGACAGACTGAAAGAGAGAGATGGAGACAGACTGAAAGAGAGACATGGAGACAGACTGAAAGAGAAACATGGAGACATACTGAAAGAGAGAGATGGAGACAGACTGAAGAGAAGGAGCTGGAGACAGACTGAAGAGAGAGAGATGGAGACAGACTGAAAGAGAGAGATGGAGACAAAGAGAGAGAGTCCCTGGTACTATCACACTTAGAGTACTGTCCCTGGTCCTATCACACTTTGAGTACTGTCCCTGGTCCTATCACACTTTGAGTACTGTCCATGGTCCTATCACACTTATAGTACTGTCTCTGGTCCTATCACACTTAGAGTACTGTCCAGTTATATGGTCAAGCCCTGGTCCTATCACACATAGAGTACTGTCCAGTTATATGGTCAATCCCTGGTTCTATCACACTTAGAGTACTGTCCAGTTGTATGTTCAATCCCTGGTCCTTTCACACTTAGAGTACTGTCCCTGGTCCTATCACACTTAGAGTATTGTCCAGTTATATGGTCAATCCCCGGTCCTATCACACTTAAAGTACTGTCCAGTTATATGGCCAATCCCTGGTCCTATCACACGTAGAGTACTGTCCCTGGTCCTATCACACTTTGAGTACTGTCCCTGGTCCTATCACACTGAGAGTACTGTCCCTGGTCCTATCACACTTAGAGTACTGTCCATGGTCCTATCACACTTAGAGTACTGTCCAGTTATATGGTCAAGCCCTGGTCCTATCACACATAGAGTACTGTCCAGTTATATGGTCAATCCCTGGTCCTATTACACTTAGAGTACTGTCCCTGGTCCTATCACACTGAGAGTACTGTCCCTGGTCCTATCACACTGAGAGTACTGTCCCTGGTCCTATCACACTGAGAGTACTGTCCCTGGTCCTATCACACTTAGAGTACTGTCCCTGGTCCTATCAGACTTAGAGTACTTTCCCTGGTCCTATCACACTGAGAGTACTGTCCCTGGTCCTACCAAACTTAGAGTACTGTCCCTGGTCCTATCACACTTTGAGTACTGTCCCTGGTCCTATCACACTTATAGTACTGTCCCATGTACTATCACACTTAGAGTACAGTCCCTGTTCCTATCACACTTTGAGTACTGTCCCTGGTCCTATCACACATATAGTACTGTCTCTGGTCCTATCACACTTTGAGTACTGTCCAGTTATATGTTCAATCCCTGGTCCTATCACACTTAGAGTACTGTCCAGTTATATGGTCAATCCCTGGTCCTATTACACTTAGAGAAGTGTCCCTGGTCCCATCACACTTAGAGTACTGTCCCTGGTCCTATCACACTTATAGTACTGTCCAGTTATGTTGTCAATCCCTGGTCCTATCACACTTAAAGTACTGTCCAGTTATATGTTCAATCCCTGGTCCTATCACACTTAGAGTACTGTCCAGTTATATGGTCAATCCCTGGTCCTATCACACATAAAGTACTTTCCAGTTATATGGTCATTCACTGGTCCTATCACACCGATCACACTGTCCCTGGTCCTATCACACCTAGAGTACTGTCCCTGGTCCTATCACACTTAGAGTACTGTCCAGTTATATGGTCAATCCCTGGTCCTATCACACTTAGAGTACTGTCCAGTTATATGGCCAATCCCTGGTTCTATCACACTTAGAGTACTGTCCCTGGTCCTATCACACTTATAGTACTGTCCCTGTTCCTATCACACTTTGAGTACTGTCCTTGGTCCTATCACACATATAGTACTGTCTCTGGTCCTATCACACTTAGAGTACTGTCCAGTTATATGTTCAATCCCTGGTCCTATCACACTTAGAGTACTGTCCAGTTATATGGTCAATCCCTGGTCCTATTACACTTAGAGTACTGTAACTGGTCCTATCACACTTAGAGTACTGTCCCTGGTCCTATCACACTTATAGTACTGTCCAGTTATATGGTCAATCCCTGGTCCTATCACACTTAAAGTACTGTCCAGTTATATTTTCAATCCCTGGTCCTATCACACTTAGAATACTGTCCAGTTATATGTTCAATCCCTGGTCCTATCACACTTAGAATACTGTCCAGTTATATGGTCAATCCCTGGTCCTATCACACTTAAAGTACTGTCCAGTTATATGGTCAATCCCTGGTCCTATCACACTTAGAGTACTGTCCAGTTATATGGCCAATCCCTGGTTCTATCACACTTAGAGTACTGTCCCTGGTCCTATCACACTTATAGTACTGTCCCTGTTCCTATCACACTTTGAGTACTGTCCTTGGTCCTATCACACATATAGTACTGTCTCTGGTCCTATCACACTTAGAGTACTGTCCAGTTATATGTTCAATCCCTGGTCCTATCACACTTAGAGTACTGTCCAGTTATATGGTCAATCCCTGGTCCTATTACACTTAGAGTACTGTAACTGGTCCTATCACACTTAGAGTACTGTCCCTGGTCCTATCACACTTATAGTACTGTCCAGTTATATGGTCAATCCCTGGTCCTATCACACTTAAAGTACTGTCCAGTTATATTTTCAATCCCTGGTCCTATCACACTTAGAATACTGTCCAGTTATATGTTCAATCCCTGGTCCTATCACACTTAGAATAGTGTCCAGTTATATGGTCAATCCCTGGTCCTATCACACTTAGAGTACTGTCCAGTTATATGGTCAAGCCCTGTTCCTATCATACATAGAGTACTGTCCAGTTATATGGTCAATCCCTGGTCCTATTACACTTAGAGTACTGTCCCTGGTCCTATCACACTTAGAGTACTGTCCAGTTATATGATCAATCCCTGGTTCTATCACACTTAGAGTATTGTCCAGTTATATGGTCAATCCCTGGTCCTATCACACTTTGAGTACTGTCCCTGGTCCTATCAGACTTAGAGTACTGTCCCTGGTCCTATCACACTGAGAGTACTGTCCCTGGTCCTATCACACTTAGAGTACTGTCCCTGGTCCTATCACACTTTGAGTACTGTCCCTGATCCTATCACACTTATAGTACTGTCCCATGTACTATCACACTTAGAGTACTGTTCCTGTTCCTATCACACTTTGAGTGCTGTCCCTGGTCCTATCACACATATAGTACTGTCTCTGGTCCTATCACACTTAGAGTACTGTCCAGTTATATGGTCAATCCCTGGTCCTATTACACTTAGAGTAGTGTCCCTGGTCCCATCACACTTAGAGTACTGACCCTGGTCCTATCACACTTATAGTACTGTCCAGTTATGTGGTCAATCCCTGGTCCTATCACACTTAAAGTACTGTCCAGTTATATGTTCAATCCCTGGTCCTATCACACTTAGAGTACTGTCCAGTTATATGGTCAATCCCTGGTCCTATCACACATAAAGTACTTTCCAGTTATATGGTCATTCACTTGTCCTATCACACCGATCACACTGTCCCTGGTCCTATCACACCTAGAGTACTGTCCCTGGTCCTATCACACTTAGAGTACTGTCCAGTTATATGGCCAATCCCTGGTCCTATCACACTTAGAGTACTGTCCCTGGTCCTATCACACTTATAGTACTGTCCCATGTACTATCACACTTAGAGTACTGTCCCTGTTCCTATCACACTTTGAGTACTGTCCTTGGTCCTATCACACATATAGTACTGTCTCTGGTCCTATCACACTTAGAGTACTGTCCAGTTATATGTTCAATCCCTGGTCCTATCACACTTAGAGTACTGTCCAGTTACATGGTCAATCCCTGGTCCTATTACACTTAGAGTACTGCAACTGGTCCTATCACACTTAGAGTACTGTCCCTGGTCCTATCACACTTATAGTACTGTCCAGTTATATGGTCAATCCCTGGTCCTATCACACTTAAAGTACTGTCCAGTTATATTTTCAATCCCTGGTCCTATCACACTTAGAATACTGTCCAGTTTTATGGTCAATCCCTGGTCCTATCACACATAAAGTACTTTCCAGTTATATGGTCATTCACTGGTCCTATCACACCGATCACACTGTCCCTGGTCCTATCACACCTAGAGTACTGTCCCTGGTCCTATCATACTTAGAGTACTGTCCAGTTATATGGTCAATCCCTGGTCCTATCACACTCAGAGTACTGTCCCTGGTCCAATCACACATTACATTTTACATTTAAGTCATTTAGCAGACGCTCTTATCCAGAGCGACTTACAAATTGGTGAATTCACCATCTGACATCCAGTGGAACAGCCACTTTACAATAGTGCATCTAAATCATTAAGGGGGGGGGGTGAGAAGGATTACTTATCCTATCCTAGGTATTCCTTGAAGAGGTGGGGTTTCAGGTGTCTCCGGAAGGTGGTGATTGACTCCGCTGTCCTGGCGTCGTGAGGGAGTTTGTTCCACCATTGGGGGGCCAGAGCAGCGAACAGTTTTGACTGGGCTGAGCGGGAACTGTACTTCCTCAATGGTAGGGAGGCGAGCAGGCCAGAGGTGGATGAACGCAGTGCCCTTGCTTGGGTGTAGGGCCTGATCAGAGCCTGGAGGTACTGCGGTGCCGTTCCCCTCACAGCTCCGTAGGCAAGCACCATGGTCTTGTAGCGGATGCGAGCTTCAACTGGAAGCCAGTGGAGAGAGCGGAGGAGCGGGGTGACGTGAGAGAACTTGGGAAGGTTGAACACCAGACGGGCTGCGGCGTTCTGGATGAGTTGTAGGGGTTTAATGGCACAGGCAGGGAGCCCAGCCAACAGCGAGTTGCAGTAATCCAGACGGGAGATGACAAGTGCCTGGATTAGGACCTGCGCCGCTTCCTGTGTGAGGCAGGGTCGTACTCTGCGGATGTTGTAGAGCATGAACCTACAGGAACGGGCCACCGCCATGATGTTGGTTGAGAACGACAGGGTGTTGTCCAGGATCACGCCAAGGTTCTTAGCGCTCTGGGAGGAGGACACAATGGAGTTGTCAACCGTGATGGCGAGATCATGGAACGGGCAGTCCTTCCCCGGGAGGAAGAGCAGCTCCGTCTTGCCGAGGTTCAGCTTGAGGTGGTGATCCGTCATCCACACTGATATGTCTGCCAGACATGCAGAGATGCGATTCGCCACCTGGTCATCAGAAGGGGGAAAGGAGAAGATTAATTGTGTGTCGTCTGCATAGCAATGATAGGAGAGACCATGTGAGGTTATGACAGAGCCAAGTGACTTGGTGTATAGCGAGAATAGGAGAGGGCCTAGAACAGAGCCCTGGGGGACACCAGTGGTGAGAGCGCGTGGTGAGGAGACAGATTCTCGCCACGCCACCTGGTAGGAGCGACCTGTCAGGTAGGACGCAATCCAAGCGTGGGCCGCGCCGGAGATGCCCAACTCGGAGAGGGTGGAGAGGAGGATCTGATGGTTCACAGTATCGAAGGCAGCCGATAGGTCTAGAAGGATGAGAGCAGAGGAGAGAGAGTTAGCTTTAGCAGTGCGGAGCGCCTCCGTGATGCAGAGAAGAGCAGTCTCAGTTGAATGACTAGTCTTGAAACCTGACTGATTTGGATCAAGAAGGTCATTCTGAGAGAGATAGCGGGAGAGCTGGCCAAGGACGGCACGTTCAAGAGTTTTGGAGAGAAAAGAAAGAAGGGATACTGGTCTGTAGTTGTTGACATCGGAGGGATCGAGTGTAGGTTTTTTCAGAAGGGGTGCAACTCTCGCTCTCTTGAAGACGGAAGGGACGTAGCCAGCGGTCAGGGATGAGTTGATGAGCGAGGTGAGGTAAGGGAGAAGGTCCCCGGAAATGGTCTGGAGAAGAGAGGAGGGGATAGGGTCGAGCGGGCAGGTTGTTGGGCGGCCGGCCGTCACAAGAAGCGAGATTTCATCTGGAGAGAGAGGGGAGAAAGAGGTCAGAGCACAGGGTAGGGCAGTGTGAGCAGAACCAGCGGTGTCGTTTGACTTAGCAAACGAGGATCGGATGTCGTCGACCTTCTTTTCAAAATGGTTGACGAAGTCATCTGCAGAGAGGGAGGAGGGGGGAGGGGGAGGAGGATTCAGGAGGGAGGAGAAGGTGGCAAAGAGCTTCCTAGGGTTAGAGGCAGATGCTTGGAATTTAGAGTGGTAGAAAGTGGCTTTAGCAGCAGAGACAGAGGAGGAAAATGTAGAGAGGAGGGAGTGAAAGGATGCCAGGTCCGCAGGGAGGCGAGTTTTCCTCCATTTCCGCTCGGCTGCCCGGAGCTCTGTTCTGTGAGCTCGCAATGAGTCATCGAGCCACGGAGCGGGAGGGGAGGACCGAGCCGGCCTGGAGGATAGGGGACATAGAGAGTCAAAGGATGCAGAAAGGGAAGAGAGGAGGGTTGAGGAGGCAGAATCAGGAGAAAGGTTGGAGAAGGTATGAGCAGAGGGAAGAGATGATAGGATGGAAGAGGAAAGAGTAGCGGGGGAGAGAGAGCGAAGGTTGGGACGGCGCGATACCATCCGAGTAGGGGCAGTGTGGGAAGTGTTGGATGAGAGCGAGAGGGAAAAGGATACAAGGTAGTGGTCGGAGACTTGGAGGGGAGTTGCAGTGAGGTTAGTGGAAGAACAGCATCTAGTAAAGATGAGGTCGAGCGTATTGCCTGCCTTGTGAGTAGGGGGGAAGGTGAGAGGGTGAGGTCAAAAGAGGAGAGGAGTGGAAAGAAGGAGGCAGAGAGGAATGAGTCAAAGGTAGACGTGGGGAGGTTAAAGTCGCCCAGGACTGTGAGAGGTGAGCCGTCCTCAGGAAAGGAGCTTATCAAGGCATCAAGCTCATTGATGAACTCTCCGAGGGAACCTGGAGGGCGATAAATGATAAGGATGTTAAGCTTGAAAGGGCTGGTAACTGTGACAGCATGGAATTCAAAGGAGGCGATAGATAGATGGGTAAGGGGAGAGAGAGAGAATGACCACTTGGGAGAGATGAGGATCCCGGTGCCACCACCCCGCTGACCAGAAGCTCTCGGGGTGTGCGAGAACACGTGGGCGGACGAAGAGAGAGCAGTAGGAGTAGCAGTGTTATCTGTGGTGATCCATGTTTCCGTCAGTGCCAGGAAGTCGAGGGACTGGAGGGAGGCATAGGCTGAGATGAACTCTGCCTTGTTGGCCGCAGATCGGCAGTTCCAGAGGCTACCGGAGACCAGGAACTCCACGTGGGTCGTGCGCGCTGGGACCACCAGATTAGGGTGGCCGCGGCCACGCGGTGTGGAGCGTTTGTATGGTCTGTGCAGAGAGGAGAGAACAGGGATAGATAGACACATAGTTAACAGGGTACAGAAGAGGCTACGCTAATGCAAAGGAGATTGGAATGACAAGTGGACTACACGTCTCGAATGTTCAGAAAGTTAAGCTTACGTAGCAAGAATCTTATTGACTAAAATGATTGAAATGATACAGTACTGCTGGAGTAGGCTAGCTGGTAGTGGCTGCGATGTTGACACTACACTAATCAAGTCGTTCCGTCGAGTGTAATAGTTTCTACAGTGCTGCTATTCGGGGGCTAGCTGGCTAGCTAGCAGGTTGATTGCATTACGTTACTTTAAAAGAACGACAATAGCTGGCTAGCTAACCTAGAAAATCGCTCTAGGCTACACAATTGTCTTAGATACAAAGACGGCTATGTAGCTAGCTAGCTACGATCAAACAAAACAAACCGTTGTACTGTAATAGTTACTACAGTGCTGCTATTCGGGGGCTAGCTGGCTAGCTACGTTAGAAGAACGACAATAGCTGGCCAGCTAACCTAGAAAATCGCTCTAGACTACACAATTGTCTTAGATACAAAGACGGCTATGTAGCTGGCTAGCTACGATCAAACAAATCAAACCGTTGTACTGTAATGAAGTGAAATGAAAATGTGATACTACCTGTGGAGCGACGCGGAATGTTGACCGGGTAGTTGGAGTTCAATTCGGTAGAGGTTGGCTAGCTGTTGGCTAGCTAGCTAGCAGCATTTCCTACGTTAAGGACGACAAATAGCTGGCTAGCTAACCTCGGTAAATTAAGATAATCACTCTAAGTCTACACACTCTAGACTGCACAATTATCTTGGATACGAAGACAGCGAAGACAACTATGTAGCTAGCTGACACTACGCTAATCGAGTCGTTCAGTTGAGTGTAATAGTTTCTACAGTGCTAGTGGACAGTGGATGTTAGCTAGCTGCTTAGCTAGCTGCTGGGCAGATACGTTAGGACGACGAAATACGATAATTATGCAATTGTCGTTGATACAATGACGGCTATGTAGCTGGCTAAGAAGAAATTGCTAAGATTAGACAAATCAAACCGTTGTACTATAACGAAATGTAATGAAAAGTTATACTACCTGCGGACCGAAGTGTAGATGCGACCGCTCGCTCCAACCGGAACCGGAAGAGTACTGTCCCTGGTCATATCACACTTAGAGTACTGTCACTGGTCCTATCACACTTAGAGTACTGTCCCTGGTCCTATCACACTTAGAGTACTGTCCAGTTATATTGTCAATCCCTGGTCCTATCACACTTAGAGTACTGTCCCTGGTCCTATCACTCTTAGAGTACTGTCCCTGATCCCATCACACTTAGAGTACTGTCCCTGGTCCTATCACACTTAGAGTACTGTCCAGTTATATTGTCAATCCCTGGTCCTATCACACTTAGAGTACTGTCCCTGGTCCTATCACTCTTAGAGTACTGTCCCTGATCCCATCACACTTAGAGTACTGTCCCTGGTCCTATCACACTTAGAGTACTGTCCAGTTATATGGTCAATCCCTGGTCCTATCACACTTAAAGTACTGTCCAGTTATATTTTCAATCCCTGGTCCTATCACACTTAGAATACTGTCCAGTT
The DNA here is from genome assembly GCF_036934945.1 of Oncorhynchus masou masou. Taxonomy (NCBI): domain Eukaryota; kingdom Metazoa; phylum Chordata; class Actinopteri; order Salmoniformes; family Salmonidae; genus Oncorhynchus; species Oncorhynchus masou. The sequence goes on from NC_088217.1 coordinate 1,454,595, forward strand.
ATATGGTCAAACCCTGGTCCTATCACACATAAAGTACTTCCCAGTTATATGGTCAATCCCTGGTCCTATCACACCTATCACACTGTCCCTGGTCCTATCACACTGAGAGTACTGTCCCTGGTCCTATCACACTTAGAGTACTGTCCCTGGTCCTATCACACTTAGAGTACTGCCCCTGGTCCTATCACACTTAGAGTACTGTCCCTGGTCCTATCACATTTAGAGTACGGTCCCTGGTCCTATCACACTTAAAGTGCTGTCCAGTTATATGGTCAATCCCTGGTCCTATTACACTTAGAGTACTGTCCCTGGTCCTATCACACTTAGAGTACTGTCCCTGGTCCTATCACACTTAGAGTACTGTCCAGTTATATGGTCAATCCCTGGTCCTATCACACTTAAAGTACTGTCCAGTTATATGGCCAATCCCTGGTCCTATCACACTTAGAGTACTGTCCCTGGTCCTATCACACTTAGAGTACTGTCCCTGGTCATATCACACTTAGAGTACTGTCACTGGTCCTATCACACTTAGAGTACTGTCCCTGGTCCTATCACACTTAGAGTACTGTCCAGTTATATTGTCAATCCCTGGTCCTATCACACTTAGAGTACTGTCCCTGGTCCTATCACTCTTAGAGTACTGTCCCTGATCCCATCACACTTAGAGTACTGTCCCTGGTCCTATCACACTTAGAGTACTGTCCCTGGTCATATCACACTTAGAGTACTGTCACTGGTCCTATCACACTTAGAGTACTGTCCCTGGTCCTATCACACTTAGAGTACTGTCCAGTTATATTGTCAATCCCTGGTCCTATCACACTTAGAGTACTGTCCCTGGTCCTATCACTCTTAGAGTACTGTCCCTGATCCCATCACACTTAGAGTACTGTCCCTGGTCCTATCACACTTAGAGTACTGTCCAGTTATATGGTCAATCCCTGGTCCTATCACACTTAAAGTACTGTCCAGTTATATTTTCAATCCCTGGTCCTATCACACTTAGAATACTGTCCAATTATATGGTCAAACCCTGGTCCTATCACACATAAAGTACTTCCCAGTTATATGGTCAATCCCTGGTCCTATCACACCTATCACACTGTCCCTGGTCCTATCACACTGAGAGTACTGTCCCTGGTCCTATCACACTTAGAGTACTGTCCCTGGTCCTATCACACTTAGAGTACTGCCCCTGGTCCTATCACACTTAGAGTACTGTCCCTGGTCCTATCACATTTAGAGTACGGTCCCTGGTCCTATCACACTTAAAGTGCTGTCCAGTTATATGGTCAATCCCTGGTCCTATTACACTTAGAGTACTGTCCCTGGTCCTATCACACTTAGAGTACTGTCCAGTTATATGGTCAATCCCTGGTCCTATCACACTTAAAGTACTGTCCAGTTATGTGGCCAATCCCTGGTCCTATCACACTTAGAGTACTGTCCCTGGTCCTATCACACTTAGAGTACTGTCCCTGGTCCTATCACACTTATAGTACTGTCTCTGGTCCTATCACACTTAGAGTACTGTCCAGTTATATGGTCAATCCCTGGTCCTATCACACTTAGAGTACTGTCCAGTTATATGGTCAATCCCTGGTCCTATTACACTTAGAGTACTGTCCCTGGTCCTATCACACTTAGAGTACTGTCCCTGGTCCTATCACACTGAGAGTACTGTCCCTGGTCCTATCACACTGAGAGTACTGTCCCTGGTCCTATCACACGTAGAGTACTGTCCCTGGTCCTATCACACTTAGAGTACTGTCCCTGGTCCCATCACACTTATAGTACTGTCCCTGGTACTATCACACTTAGAGTACTGTCCCTGGTCCTATCACACTGAGAGTACTGTCCCTGGTCCTATCACACTGAGAGTACTGTCCCTGGTCCTATCACACGTAGAGTACTGTCCCTGGTCCTATCACACTTAGAGTACTGTCCCTGGTCCTATCACACTTATAGTACTGTCCCTGGTACTATCACACTTAGAGTACTGTCCCTGGTCCAATCACACTTAGAGTACTGTCCCTGGTCCTATCACACTTAGAGTACTGTCCAGTTACATGATCTGCAGCGAAGATATAAAAAAGCTTCAAATGCCTCAAAACAGGGCTGCCAGATTATCTCGTCATTGCTCTAAACTTATGAATATTATCCAAATGCCTCAAAACAGGGCTGCCAGATTATCTCGTCATTGCTCTAACCTTATGAATATTATCCAAATGCCTCAAAACAGGGCTGCCAGATTATCTCGTCATTGCTCTAACCTTATGAATATTATCCAAATGCCTCAAAACAGGGCTGCCAGATTATCTCGTCATTGCTCTAACCTTATGAATATTATCCAAATGCCTCAAAACAGGGCTGCCAGATTATCTCGTCATTGCTCTAACCGTATGAATATTATCCAAAGCATCAGAATCTCTCATGGCTTCACTTTAAAAACAAATTACTATCTAATCTTCTGATTTTCTTTAGGAATGTTGTATTTGATTTTTTTAAACTGTATTTGTCAGGCCAGCTAGTACATACTAGCAGCACGCGTAACCATCAAACCAGACAGGTAAATTCAAGGCATCTAAGAAAACCCAAGCCAAGGACAAATGGCCTTAAATCTACAGTTTTATATCGAGCCATAGTTGAATGGAACTCTTTACCAATCCATATTTCACAGGCAAAAAGTAAATCTACCTTCAAGAAAAAATGTAAGAACATCTAATGTGGTAGACCTTATGACTGGACAGGAAATAGAAAGAACATCTAATGTGATAGACCATATGCCTGGACAGGAAATAGAAAGAACATCTAATGTGATAGACCATGTGACTGGACAGGAAATAGAAAGAACATCTAATGCGTAAGACCATATTTCTGGACAGGAAACAGAAAGAACTTCTAATGTGATAGACCATATGACTGGACAGGAAATAGAAAGAACATCTAATGTGATAAGCCATATTAATGGGCATGAAATAGAAAGCATCAACTGAATGCTAGATGTGTTAAATTCAGTTGACTCAGGAGTACAGTGTGCTATAAGGAGCATGGCCGAATGGTAAAGTACATCTAGCCACCCGAGAGCACCCTTACTTGCTGAAAATATATGAATGAAAGTATTTTCATTTATTATGGATCCCCATTAGTTCCTGCCAAGGCAGCAGCAACTCTTCCTGGGGTTTATTATGGATCCCCCATTAGTTCCTGCCAAGGCAGCAGCTACTCTTCCTGGGGTTTATTATGGATCCCCATTGGTTCCTGCCAAGGCAGCAGCTACTCTTCCTGGGGTTTATAATGGATCCCCATTGGTTCCTGCCAAGGCAGCAGCTAATCTTCCTGTGGTTTATTATGGATCCCCGTGGGGTGGCAGGGTAGCCTAGTGGTTAGAGCGTTGGACTAGTAACCGAAAGGTTGCGAGTTCAAACCCCCGAGCTGACAAGGTACATTATCTGTCGTTCTGCCCCTGAACAGGCAGTTAACCCACTGTTCCTAGGCCGTCATTGAAAATAAGAATTTGTTCTTAACTGACTTGCCTAGTAAAATAAAGGTAAAATAAAAAATAAAAAAATTACTGTCAAAGCAGCAGCTAATCTTCCTGGGGTTTGTTATGGATCCCCCATTAGTTCCTGCCATTAGGTTTTTTACAAAAAGGCTTGGTGATAGACTAGAAATGCCTTGGAGATTGACAAGTTGATCACGATCGACTGGTTGGTGACCACTGCTGTAGACTGGACCATGTTGTATACTGTAGACTGAACCATGTTGTTGTATACTGTAGACTGAACCATGTTGTTGTATACTGTAGACTTAACAATGTTGTTGTATGCTGTAGACTGAACCATGTTGTTATATACTGTAGACTGAACCATCTAGTTTTATACTGTAGACTGAACCATGTTGTATACTGTAGACTGAACCATGTTGTTGTATACTATAGACTGAACCATGTTGTGATTGCCTGCCACTGAGATTCCTTACATATCCTGCTGACGACGTTTGGAATGTTTAAGATCAATTGGAATATTTTAATTCTTATGGCTTGAATCCCGCTAACAGGATCGATATGACAACAGCCAGTGAAAGTGTAGGGCGCCATATTCAAAACAACAGAAATCTCATAATTAAAATTCCTCAACATAGAAGTATTTTACACCATTTTAAGATAAACTTGTTATTAATCCCACCACAGTGTCCGATCTCAAAAAGTCTTTAAGACGAATGCACACCAAACGATTATGTTAGGTCTGCACCTCGTCACAGAAAAACAGCCAAAGAGAGGAGTCACAAAAAGCAGAAATAGAGAGAAAATTCATCACTAACCTTTGATTATCTTCATCAGATGACACTCATAGGACTTTATGTTACACAATACATGTATGTTTTGTTTGTTTCATATTTATATAAGAAATCGGAGTTTACATTGGCGCCTTACGTTCACTAGTTCCAAAAACATCCAGTGATTTTGCATAGCCACATCAATTCAACAGAAATACTCATCATAAATGTAGATGAAAATACAAGTCATACACATGGAATTATAGATATACCTCTCCTTAATGCAACCGCTGCGTCAGATTTCAAAATAACTTTACCGAAAAAGCACAACATGCAATAATCTGAGTACAGTGCTCAGACAACAAAACAAGCCAAACAGATATCCGGCATGTTGTGCAGTCAACAGAAGTCAGAAATAGCATTATAAATATTGACTTACCTTTGATGATCTTCATCAGAATGCACTCCCAGGAATCCCAGTTCCACAATAAATGTTTGATTTGTTCGATATAGTCCATCATTTATGTCCAAATACCTCCTTTTTGTTCGCGCATTTAGTACACAATCCAAATTCATGAGGCGCGATCACTAGGAGCAGACAAAAAGTAAAAAAGTAACATTACAGTCCGTAGAAACATGTAAAACGAGGTATAGAATCGATCTTTAGGAGGTTTTTAACATAAATCTTCAATAATGTTTCAACCGGAGAATTCCTTTGTCTGTAGAATTGCAATGGAACGCAAGCTACCTCTCACGTGAACGCGCGTGATCAGGCCATGCACTCTGCCAGACCTCTGACTCATTCAGCTCTCATTTCCCCCTCCTTCATAGTAGAAGCATCAAACAAGGTTCTGAAGACCGTTGACATCTTGTGTAAGCCTTAAGAAGTACAATATGACCCCATAGACACTGTATATTTGATAGGCAATGACCTGAAAAACTACGAACCTCAGATTTCCCACTTTCTGGTTGGATTTTTTCATCCAAGCTACTCAATACTGCTAATCCTAATAATGTATACTAATACTTAACTATTTACAATATTCTGCTAGGATACTTTCTCATGAACATGCACCGTGCTTTTTAGTAAATAAGTTATTTAATGTTTCCAAACCTCAGCTTATT